>NC_045700.1:15894490-16203607 GCF_009834535.1 Camelus ferus
ACAAATACACATGTAAGTAAGTGCTCAAAATAGTTTAGATTTTTTGCTTTGACTTATGATGATTGCTTGATTAGGAAGAAAGTACTGGAGACAGAGTGACTAAAGAAAGGTGTTTCGGGTGGATTAGGGTAAGAATCCCTCCCACCCAAAGCTATGAAAGACGTATTATTTTGTAAGAATCCTCTATATTTATATAAAGAGCTGCAAGTTGTGTTCATATGTGTCTCACCTGTATTCTCACCTGTCATGACTGTATCTAACACCCCAAATGGTTCTGTCTTCCTCGACCTTCATCCCTCCAGTCAAAGCGTGCTTACAGTGTTACAGAGGAAGTGCTCACTCTCCCCTCTGACTAGTTGGATTCTGACTTTCTTCTAGTCTCACCTCGGCATTTTTCCTTTCTGCTTACTTATCTTGAATGAATTTAGCACAGAAATCCATTTCTTGATATTCAAATTCTTCATACCAAGTCAAGAGTTTGTTTGCTTTCGGATGTTTTGCTGTTATTGTTCGTTCATTTATCTGTCTGTTTTTCATGAAAGTATAGCAAAAAGGCTAAATATTCATGCCAGAGTCGTAACAGTGAGTGTCTCTGGGTGATGGTGGGATTAAATGTAATTTTTTTTTATCATTTTCCCTATATTTTGTGATATTTTCCAAATATTCTATAAAGAATCATGATCAAAAACTCACTGTAAGTGGAAGAACATTACATACTTAAAGGTTATGTTATAAATTAGTCCCGAGATGGTTTATGAAGGGAAGTATCTCCAAAGTGAAGATGTCCTCAAAGATGCATTGGAATGTTCACTGGACTAAACAGTGTGTGTGTGAGAGAGAAGTGTACATTTTGCCTTTGTTGAGACCCTTTCTATGGAATTCGGAGGACATTCATCTTTGCCAATTTCAGGTCAAGGCCATAGTCACATGTTTAATCCAGTTTTGCAGATTTAACATGGCAATTAGTGCCATCACTCATACATGTTTTGCACTTTCCTCGGTACCTCCTGGTTGGACTCTCCCTGGAGGAAGAAAACCTGAGTGATTTGTATCACCAAGGTACTACCATACATTTACAGTCTTGCAAAACTTTCTCGTCTAGATAATAATTAAAGACAGAAATGTAACTTAATTAAAGCACACCCTTCCCAAGCCCTGAGGGTCAGTCCTCAGAGTTCACCTACAGCGGTGTTTAGCTAGACTGTTCTGGGGATACACTGGGGCTGTCCTCTCAGGGGCAACCTTCCTTTCCAATCCCTGAGATGGAACCTGAGTAAGAACCAGGGTAGGGGTGGCTGGTTTAGGTGGGTGTGAAGAAGAGGAAAGCAGGGATTTCCTAATGTGTAAGGACTAATGTTAAGAATCACGGTGGTATAATTAAGACATCAAGGAAACGCAACTGAATTTGGTCAAGAGCCTAGTACACCCACAGACAGACTAGTAAACCCAGAAATCACAAACCAGCAAATCACAAACTGAAGGCTTTGATGGCCTTCAGATGTGTTTTAGTCAGCCAGCAGAATATTATATTTTTTTAATCAAAGTATAGTCAGTTTACAATGTTGTGTCAATTTGAAGGGTACAACATAATGTTTCAGTCATAGATGTACATACATATATTCCTTTTCATATTCTTTTCCATTACAAGTTACTACAAGATATTGACTATAGTTCCCTGTGCTATAGAGTAGATACCTGTTGTTTATCTATTTTATATATAGTAGTTAGTATCTGCAAATCTCAAACTCCCAATTTATCCCTTCCCACCAAAAAAAGTTATTTTAAAATTAATGCTAGTATTTTAAAATAGGAAAATTTGACCAAAAAATCCAATTTACAGCTTCTTTTAAACATTTTTTTAAAAAATTGAAATGCAGAGCTAGCTTCTTTTTGGCAACAATTGCTGGTGCTGAGTATCAGCTACATCCCCCAGACATTCAGCAGGACAGGCTCTCTGAGTCACCCACTTCCTCAGGAATCCCTGCAGTCTACACCACAATGAGATCCAATGGTGCTCTCATTTATTATCATGATTTTGTTTCTCTTACTCCTGGCAGGCTTCCATTACTTATAACACCTGTACCACTTTTGCAGACATTGAGTTTGAGCTTCTACCCATCTCCCTTCCACCCCTAAACCCCTTCTCCTGGTGTATGCCTTAGCATACTCATTCCTTTACCTGGAATTCTCTTTTTCTTTATGCTCACCAGTGTCTTGTTAGAAGACAGATCAGAATTCAATCCCTAGGCATTTTAAGCTTCTGGGGGAACAGAATGGTATGGTACACATGGATTTGGAGTCAGTAAACACTGATTCAATTCCCAGTAGTAACTGTAACTAACCTGGATTATCAGAAATATGTGAGTTCAGATCCCAGCTCCTCCATTTTCCAGTTTGATATCTTGAGCCATGTTAATTAATGTCTCTGAAACTCTTTCCTCAGCCATGAATTGTAAATATTTGCCCTGCCTAACTCATAGGATTGTGAAAATCAAAGGTGTTCTAAGATGACACAACTGAAGACGGTTCATAGGAATAAATCAATTTAAGATAATATGATGGTGGGTAAATTATTACTTTGGATGAGTTGGTCAAAAATACATCTTACCAAATTTTCCAAATTCTGTATCTGAAAAAGCAAACAGTATAATAATATGCTTCCTAATTTGTTTTTACCATTTACCCAAGTCTGTGAATTGCATACTAAATGTGCAGAAGTATTTTGTGTGTATGTGACATTTCCCCCTAATTCCCTGGAAGATCCAATAACTAAAAATCTGTCTACTACAGTGTCTATAGGGTGCACTATTATAGAAGTTTCCACATACAAGAATTTTTTAATTGGCTTATGACGAATATCTGGCATGACAACATTTACTTTTTGTTTGTTTGTTTATGAGGGGGAGGGAACTAGGTTTATTTATTTATTTATATTTGGAGGAGGTACTGGGGATTGAACCCAGGACCTCTTGCATGCTAAGCATGCACTCTACCACTTGAGCCATACCCTACCCCCTATAATAGTTTCTTTTTAATGTGAGTGTTAGTAGCTATAACTATGAGGTTCTGATCTGTGGCACCTAAAAAATAGAGAGTATGGAGAACTTGGTCACAATACAAATACCTCTGTTAAATTGTTTTTAAAACATTTTTATCCTGAATATGAAATCAATAGATATTTATTACAATAATTTAGTTATGGCTGTAATTCTCTTATGTATTTTAGATAAACACTGTTAACATTTGATGTATTTCCTCCCCATCTTTTTTCTCTGTAATTATTTTTTATTTAGCATCATTTCATTGACAGTTTTTCAAAAATCACTGTTTTAAATTTCTCTGTATTTCATCTTATGGAGGTAACATCTTACTTCTTTGATTACAATGATGAAGCTGCATTTTTCTGATTATGATGTTAATATACGTGAATTAAAAACAAATTCAGCAATACAAAAGTGTACAATAAGGGTAAAAATTATCTTCTCATTTTAGTGGAAGTACTTTCAAATTTTCGTTTGTAGGCAGACATATACACGTGGATAGATGCAGCTTTAAAAAATGAGTTTATAATATACATTTATTTCTAGTTTACATTTTCCACTTACTATATCAAAGGCATTATTCCTATCAACTAGATATGTGTCACTTTTTAATGGATGTATGGTGTTGCACCCTGGGGTTGGACTACAATTTATTTAACAACCACCTTCCAAGGGACTTTGGATTATTCCATTTTCACTAGTATAACTGTTACTTATTCACTAGTATAAGGGTTATAACAGTTATAATATCAGTTATAAATATCCTATACACAGCCTTCGTAGACTTTCTGATTATTTAAGATACATTCTTAGAAGTGCATTGCTGGGTCAAAATTATGCTCTCTCTGACCCAAATTACTCCCCCTCAAATTTGTCCCAATTTTATTCCTACCAAGAGTAAATGAGGAGGCCTGATTTTCACCTCTTCATCAATTAGGATGGTTTAATCTTTGCTAATAATAGGTAACATAATAATATCTCATTACTTTCATTTGTATCTCATTCATTTCTAATGAGCTTGAACATCTGCTCAAAAGCTACTCGGCCAGTTATATTTCTCCTTGGTAAACTGCATTTCATTTTCTTTAACTATTTTCTATTAGGATTGTAATCTTTTTTCTTATAGATTTATAAGAGCTCTCTTCCATCCATAATTTATTTGACAATTCCCCTATTGATGGATAGTTGTTTTCTTTATTTTAGCATTATAAATAATATAGTAATGAATAATTTTATAGGTAGATATTTGTACATACCACATATTATTTCCTTTGAATAAATTAAAATAGAATAGATCAAAATACTCTAATACATATTGCTAGAATGCTTTCCATAAAAGCCACACCATTTGACACTTCCACCATCAGACTGTGAGATAATCTACCTCATAGCAACCTGCTTTATATCCATTCAGAGTAATAAAATAGGATGCAGATAAGGGCATAAAAGAACATGGCTTATAAATCACAGCAGGAGGAGACAGGCAATCCTGCTGTAGGACCTCTAGAAGCCAGGGCAGAAGAGAAGGAGGATCAAACATGGAGAGGCATGCTATCTTTACCTCTTTTAAGGTTTTCCCCAAAACTAGCTCCTTCATGATTCATTGAAAATATGTGACTGCTGCTGATTGAAGGTTAAAAACCTGCTTAACACATTTAACTTCTTAATTTTTCGTATTCCACCAACTAAGTCCAGTTACTTATTATACAGATACTGGCTTCTCTTAGAATTGCTAAATCCCAGGGAAACCAAGGAAACGAGATTACAGCCCAAATGTTGGGCCATTTCCTGGTGATGTGAAGACGGGGACTCCTGAGACTGGGCCTGGGATGACAGGAGGTAGTAATGGCCCTGGGTTTTGCCAATCAAAGTACAGAAGGGTGTTTCAGACAACAGCTTAAGCCACTGAAAACATGCGAATTTTGTTCATTCAACAAATAAACACACAGAAAACCTTGCAACACCAAACTCGAATCAACGCTATTTCAGTAACCAAAGACTAGGCAGGTTCTTGGTTCAAAGTGCTTTTCCCGATGAAGTCCAATCAAGTAACCTTTCATCAATTATAGCACGTGGGGCAACGGCAGTGGCAGCAAGAACAAAAACAGGATGGTAATGCCTAATGCAGGGAGCTGATAAGGAATGTCTAATTAATGGTTCTGAAGTACTTTCAAGGTATAAAATCCTGTAATAACATTAAATGGCATAGTCATCCAGTTAAGGCAATTAACAGCCTGTTTGGCTTCTTTCAAACACAGGTGATCACACAAAAACAATCCTAACAAGCAAACTGCAGCCAGTTATATACACATATATTAGTTTTTTTTTTTTTAAGATAAAAGCTCCATGTTATATATAAATTAAAAGTTCAGTTACATGTTTTTCCACATACAATTCAGCTGATTTTGGTTGTTCTATCCCAACCGCTACTGGTTATGGACCATAGTATAATCACCATTTTCTGACCAACAGCCTCAAGCTTGCCGTGTGATTGAGACCCTGCTATATGTACAACATGAGAGTTCCTGCAAACGGTGTTATATTTGTGATTGGTTTTTAGGAGAAACATTTCAGCCTGATTATTAATGGTACTGCTCTGTTGTGTCTCTTACCATTTGCTTCTTACTCTTTTTTCTCCCCCTTGTGAAATCTTACTCCCTCCTGGGATTTTGACAATTCTGATGACTTCCAAATTGTTTTATTAGCCCATGCCTCTTTTCTAGGCAACAGACATCTACTTCCAAATACTCATTGGTCACTTCCACCTGATGTCCAGCCTCACATATCCAAAGCCCAGCTCCCAAGACTCCTCCATGTCCATCAAAGCCTCCTTCATCTTTTTCTCTTAGGCAATGATGTCACCAGCCTGAGTCACTGAAGCTCTAAAGGTCAATTGGCCTCTCTTTCTCTTCTCTCCCCTCCCTCCTTCCCCATCCATTTCTGCTGACCCAGCTTTTAGAATCTCTGTTGTATCTGTCACACTGTCTCTATACCTGTGACATTGCTTAGAGTCCTCCCCAGTTCCTGGTGGGACCATCATCCTCACTTATTAACTGCAGTCCCCAGGCTCTCTCCTACTCACACCTCGAAAGGACTGCCAACAAGCTGTTACATAAATGATAATATGATTACATTACTGTTCTTCTTAAAGTCTTTTCTGACTTCCCATAGCCAACAGTACAAAGTTGTTTTTGGACAAAGGTGTATTTGTCAAAGTGGAAGAAGGAAAATATATTTAAGATGGTGTTTGATTCATAATTTTTAAATGTTTAATGTATGGCATGTAGACCTCTATTTGCACTCTTGCCTCATGCTCAAAAATTGGAAAGATGGACCTGATTCTGGAGTGTCCAATTACTCTGGTTTCTCCCCTTAGCAATTTTTAAAATAACATATTTATTGAGATATAACACTATACAATAAAGTTATCTTTTTTAAAGAGCACAATTCCATTTTTAGTATATTCACAGAGATATGCAACCATCGCCAATATCTAATTCCAGAATATTTTATTACCCCCTAAAGAAACACCATGCCAATTACCAATCACTTTCCAATCTCCCTTTTTCCTAGCCCCTTGCAACCACTACTCTCTGTCTATTCTGAACGTTTCATATAAATGGAATCATACAGTATGTGGCCTTTTGTGTCTGGCTTCTTTCATTTAGCATAATGTTTCCAAGGCTCATCCGTATTGTAGCATGCATCAGTATTTAATTCCAATATATGGCTTGATAATATTCCACTGTATGGATATGCCACATTCTGTTTATTTGTCATGTAAGACATTTGGGTTCTTTCTACTTTTTGGTAATAATGCATAATACTACTGAGAACACTTATGTACAAGTTTTTGTGTGGATATATGTTTACAATTCTCTTGGGTATATATCTGGGAGAGGAACTGCTGGATTATATGGGAACTCTATGTTTAGCATTTTGAAGAATTGTCAAATCTTTTCTAAAACGGCTGTACCATTTTACATTCCTACCAGCAACATATGAGGGTTCTAATTTCTCTACATCTTTGCCAGCATTTGTTATTGTTCATCTCTCTCATTATAGCCATCCTAATGGGTGCAAAATGGTATTTCACTTTCTTTTAATTTGAATTCACCCAAGGATTAATGATGTTGAGCATATTTTCATGTGCTTATTGGCCATTTGTATATCTTGTTAGAAGAAATGACTAAATCCTTTGCCCATTTTTTAAGAGTTATTTGTCTTATGGTTGATAGTAAGAGTTCTTTATATATCCTGCTTGAATAATATATCATCGTATGGAATACAAGTCCCTTATCTGATATTGCAAATATTTTCTTCCATCATATGGACTATCTTTTCACTTTCTTAATGATGTCTTTTGAGGTACAAAAGCTTTTCATTTTAATGATGTCTTTATTTTTTCTCTTGTCATTTTTGCTTTTGGTGTCATATCTAAGAAACTTCTACCTAATCCAAAATCATGAAGTTGTACTCCTATGTTTTCTTCTACGAGTTTTATAGCTTTAGCTCTTACATTTAGGTCTGTGATACATTTTGAATATTTGCGTAAGTTAGGAGTTAAGAGTCCCAACTTTACTCTTTTACATGTGGATATCCACCTTTCCCAGTACCATTTGTTGAAAAACGATTCTTTCTTCTGCATTGAATTGTCTTGGAACCCTTGTCAAAAATTAGTTGACCATAAATATAAGAGTTTATTCCTGAACTCTCAATCTAATTCCATGGACCTCCATGTCTAATCTTATACCAGTAACACACTTTTTTTGTACTACTGCTTACCAGTAACTTTTAAAATCAAGGACTATGAGTTATAAATTTGCTCTTCTTTTTTAAGATTGTTTTTTGGCTATTCTGGGTCATTTTCATTTCCATATAAATATTACTATCAGCTTGTCAGTTTCTAAAAGAAAAAAGGTGTCTTGGATTTTGATAACAATTATTGTTGAATCTCTAGATCAACATGGGGAGTATCACCATCTTAACAATATTAAGTCTTTCAATACATGTACATGGGATATCTTTCCATTTATTTTGGTCTTTTTCAATTTCATTCATCAATGGTTAGTAGTTTTCAGTGCGTAATTCTTGGACTTCTTTTGTTAAATTTCTTTGTAAATATTTTCTTTTTGATGTTATTATAAATTGAATTGCTTTTCTTAATTTCATTTTCAAATTGTTTATTACTGTTGTGTAGACATACAACTGATTTTTGTATATTGATCTTGTATCCTATAATATTGCTGAATCACTTATTAATTCTATTTTAAAATGAATTCTTTAGGATTTTCTATATACGAAATCATATCACCTGCATATAAAGATAGTTTTACATCTTTATGCCAATCTGGGTGCCTTTTATTTCTTTTTCTTGTCTAATTGCTCTAGCTAGAACTATATGGAATAGAAGTAATGAGAGCAGACATGTTATATATATATATATATATTTTTTTTTTTAAGGGGAAAGGCCTTTCACTGTTAAGTGTAATATTACCTGTAAGTTTTTGTAGATGCTCTTTATCATGTTGAGGCAGTTCTGTTCCTAGTTTGTTGAGAGTTTTAAAAGGTGTTGGATGTTGTCACATGGTTTTTAATGCATCTATTGAAATAAGCACATGGTTTCTGGCCTTTATTCTATTAATGTTTTTGTGTTACATTGTTTTTTCATATGCATAACCAAAATTGCATTCCTGGAATAAATCTCACTTAGGCATAGTGTATAATCCTTTTTAATATGTTGCCAAATTTGGTTTGCTAGTATTTTGAGAATTATAGTGCCCATATTCATAAGACATTATCAGACTATTGTTTTTATTTCCTGTTTCTTTAGTCTCAGGGTAATACTGGCCTCATAGACTGAGTTGGGAAGTATTCCTTTCTCTTTTATTTTTCGGAAGAGTTTGTGAAAAATTAGTTTTAATTCTTCTTTTAATGTTTGCTAGAATTCACCAGGTAGCTATCTGGCCCACTATTCTTTGTAGTAAGTCTGTTGATCATTAATTCAATCTTTTTGCCTATTAAAAGTCTATTCAGATATTTTGTTTGTTCTCTGAGTCAGTTCCAGTAGTTTTGTGTCTAAGAATTTGTCTATTTCATCTAGATTATCTAATTATCTAATATAACAATCTACTTGGATTAATATCTACTTTATTTCAATAGACAAAAACTTTGCTCCTATAAAGATACTCTTCTTTGTCTTCTTATTGTAATAAACATTACATTCTTCTACATTATGAGCTCATCAACATAGTTTTAAACTTCTAGCTTGCAGGTATCTTTTAAATCAGGCAGAAAAAAAAAAAAAGGAGTTATAAACAAAAAATACATGTAAATTGTCTTTTATATTTTACCAGTGCTCTTTATTTCTTTGTGTGGATTCAAGTTACTATCTAGTTTCCTTTTATTTTTGCCTGAATGTCTTCCTTTAGTAATTTAAGGAAGGAAAGTTCTGTTGATAAATTCTCTCAGTTTTCACTTATCTGGTAATGTCTTAATTTCTCCTTATTTTTGAAGAACAGTTTTGCTGGATATAGGATTCTCTTTCAGTACTTTGAATATATCATTCCACTGCTTTCTAGCCTCCCTGGTTTCTGATGAAAAACTGGCTATTAGTATAAGTGAGACTCCTTTACATATAACAAGGCTCTATATTCTTGCTGCTTTCAAGATTCTCTCTTTGATTTTTGACAATTAGATTATGTCTCAGAGTGAACCTCTTTAGGTTTATCCTACTTGGAATTCATTGAGATTCTTGGATATGTAAATTCCCATTTTCATGAAATATATAAAATTTTCAGCCATTATTTCTTCAGATATTCTTTCTGCCCCTTTCTGTCTCTCCTTTCCTTCTCAGACTCCCATAACGTGTACACTGGTACACTTGATGGTGTCCCACAGGTCTCTGAGGATCTGTTAATTTTTATTCTTTTTTTACTTTATATTTCCATATTGAATAATTTCATTTGACCTATCTTCAAACTTTCTGATTCTTTCTACTGACTACTTAAACCTAGCTGTTGAACCCAACAGTGAAGTTTTTATTTTAGTTTGGCTTCTTTTTAAGCTTTTTTCTCTTTATTGATATTCTCTGCTTGGTAAGATATTGTTCTCATATTTCCCTTTATTCCTCTAAACATTATTTCCTTTAGTTTCTTGAACATAGTTATGATCACTGACCCCTTAAATTTTTTGTCTAGTAAGTACAGTGCCTGAGCTTCCTCAAAGATAATTTCTATTGACTGCCTTTCCCGCCACACCACCCCCATGATTGGAACATATTTTCCAGCTTCTTTGCCTGTCTCATAAGCTTTTTTAAAAATTGAACTTTTAAAATAATTTATTGTGGTAACTCTGGAAATCAGATCTGTCCTCCAATCAAGCTTTGCTGTTGTTTCTGTTTGATGTTGCTGTAATTGTTCTTGCTATTTCTTTAGTGCTTTCCCTATTCTTACTCTGTGGAGTCTGTATTCTTTGTCATGTTTGGTTAGCTTAGTGGCCAGCTAATGGCTGGGCAGATCTTTTTTATAATGCCTTCAGCCAATAAGTCTTTCATCCTTTGCTGAGGGGATTTCTGTGTATAGTGGGGCACATTTCAATTTGCCAGCTGTTTACACTTCTTCCCTGGTTTTCATTCCCTGCTTGTGCAGAACCTCAAGGTCAGCTATAGGTGAGAGAGGTAAGGGACTTCTTAGGTCATTCCTGAGAATGTGCACACCTCTGCACACGTGCACGCCTTTTATGTTTCCAGGAACATGTGAGCTTTCCAACACCCCAGTGGACATTTCCTCCCCTTGCTTTTCATTTAGAATTTTTTTGATTATCATCCTGTTTGCCCCAACTCTTATTGCTGCCTCAGGCAGCTGCAATGTTAATTTCTGTGATAAATGTCCCAAGAGAAAAGTTCTTTGCAATGAGTTTTGAATCAGGTCAAATAAAAAACAAGACCTACCAGTGGGAGTTCCCAAGGAGCTACCAGACAGGTCATATCATGCGAATTCTCTGGGAATGAAGCTCTTTGTAGAGCTTGAAACAGGCTTTTCCCCTCCACTGGCTGCTACACTACGGATTTTCACAGCTACCGTGATGGAAAAACTGTTAATTTTCAAGGTTTCCTCAGAGCTGGGAAGAGGTGCCTAGGAATAGGGCAAGCCAAATGACACAAAGCACACTGTTTGAACTGAGATTCAGGGTTTTGGTTTTGTTTTTGTTTTTTCCTGAATAAATGCTCCTCAGATTGTCTTAAGCCTTTGTTTAATTTCCCAAGTTCAAAAAAGTTGATTTGGACCATTTTTGTCAGTGTTCTCCTTGTTTCTATGGAAGAGTAGACATTCAGAGGTTTTTACTCCACCGTTTCAGAAGTACTCCTCTTTCCTTTAGCATTTTTATAGGCACTACAGTCAGGAATTTAAGTGGTTTGTCTCATCATAGATACTGCTGTCAAATAATCTTTGGTAGATCTCCCACCCCTTGACAAAGTGTCTTTCTCCAGAGGTATCTTTGAGTTCTTTGATGTTTTAAATATAAAAATAATTTTCAACTTATTCTCTGTTACAAAATGACAAGTCACAATTATTATGTTTAATGAAAATGGTATGAAGTAGAATTTCAACCAAATAGAAGACAAAGACTTGAAATTTCTAATCAAACATATACAATGAGGCTAGAAGTTTGTCCAATTATAACAGAAATATTCTGCTGTCTAGGGTTTTTGTCTTAAGAGCAATTTTTGATACCTTAATCACTGTATATTTAGTTCTTTTTGACTCCTATTATATGCTCACCTATAGTCCCACAGATTCATTGCTAATATTCTGCAATATTCAGTAATGATGACCAGGGACCTGTCCCAATATCTCAGCCCTGATGCCTGGATTTCACCTTGCTAAGGCACAAAGTAGATAATCAGTAGATTAACCAGACACTAGGATGGAAACAAAACAGGAGAGTCTTAGGTAAAGGAACAACAACCAGAAAAATAAATCATATGCAGGTTTATAACGATAGGTGAAGGATGCAAACTTAGATTTCAAAAGTCATGGGATACAATCCAGCTCTACCACTCACCAGCTCTGTGACTTAGGAAGTCACTTTTCCACTGATAGTCTCTGCTTTCTCTATGTAAATGGAAATAATGCCTACTTAAGGTTTTTTTGCAGATTTAATGAGTTATGCATATATAGCACTTACTGTAGTATATGGCTCATAGTAAGTCCTCAGTAAATGATATTAGATGGTAACCAGAATAATCCCAGTCCTGAGCAGACTGAGTGTAACTCACTACATGAGTATATTCCAAAGGTGATATTATCCCACCGTAGAGACATTTCCCAGGCTGGCTCATATTCATGAATCTCCCTCACGTATGACACATGCCACCCTCCTACATAAATCACAGACTTCTGGGGAATGTGTCATTAATTCATGCATATATTCTTATGATTAACATTGACTGAGCATGTTACATATACCAGGCACTATTTTAGCATTGGTGTAGGGTATGAATGAGCAGACAAGGTCCCTACTCTCATGGAGATTCCATTCTAACAGAGGATGGAGGCAGATTCTGGTGACTCCTTTCCAACATTAAAGACTAAAAAAACCTAAGGTGGCATTTTCCTGACTCTCTCTTAGCTCAAGTTCTGCCGTGATCCAGATTCCACCCTGAAGAACACCCCTGCCCCAGTGGGATTTGAAGATCAGAGTGAAGGTCAGGAGGTAGATGCTATATATCTGCTGTTCCTACCAGAGGTTTGGGAACTCTGCAATCTCTTTAGCAAAAATCCCAGTATCCTGCCCCTAGCCGCACGTGTTTCAAGAAACAGAAATGCTCATTTGTGGGGAGGAGATGACAGGAGAGGCAGCGTAATCATGGAGCTAGCAGTGGTGGCATCAGCTTCCTGAATCCTAGCTTCATATAGCAAGGGACAGAGCTATAGTGGTTGAATTCTCTGTTGTTCTAGGCATGGTCTCAGAAGCTCTGCCACAGGGGTTGGATGTAGATTACAGGCCTTCTCGACTATTACCTCTCTAACTCATCACTGGACGCCCAAGGTCTAGCACAGTGATTAGATTGGATGTAGACCTCCTCCTACAAGATTTTATACGCCACCTAAAACCAATATGAAATTCCTTTCTGCTCGAACCTGCTGAAATGGATGATGTTACTGAATGTAAAACAACAAAGGGAAACGAATAGGAAGATCAACAAATAAACCCACAAGACAAGCACTGGTTGTAACAAGGGCTATAAAGGAAGAGTGATGTAAGACGTGGGAAGATTTTGCAGGTGGAGTGGTGAAGTGAAAGGAAGCAGAGCCCTTAAGCGAAAAAGAGCTAAGGGAGGATCTAGAGACGTCCAGGTTGAGCAAACATCAGTAGCACAAGCCTAAATATGGAAAAGAGTTTATTGAATACAATCCTCAGAAAGAACAGCAGCATGATTGGAGATTTGGGACAAATGGCACAAGACCAGAAAATTCAGCAGGGGCTATAGATTCTCAAAGTGTGGCCCACAGACTGGCAGCAGTCTGCCAACTGTTTGTTGAGGATCCATGATAAGTACAAAATGTAAGTAAAGACAGAGAAATTTTGTAGCAATTTGATATTGCCACAACATTCAAGCAACATTTTTACCATACTTAATAAAATGATCAGTCCATAACAGGCTGGAAATTAAAACAAAAACAAAACTGGTCCATGAGATAATTTGAGAAGCATTGTTCTCCATCTCTAGCTTCTAAAACTTTCCCTGTAAAGGGCCAAATACTAAATGTTTCAGACTTTGTGGATCCAAAGGGTCCCTGCTGCAACTACTCAACTCTGTTGCGGTAGCACAAAAGCAGCCAAAGACCTTCTGTCAGCAAAGGGGTGTGGCTGCATGCCAATAAAACTTTATTTACAAAAAATCATGGCAATCAGATTTAACCCACCTAGCTTGTCAGCCCTGTCCCAGGCCACAGGAAGAAGACTGGGCTTGACTCTGAAGACAACAAAACTACCCACTTCATGTTGGGCTTTCCTCACTCTTGACCCTTTCTCATCACTGCTTCCATGTGTGTAGAATGTCTTTACATCACTGCTTCTAAATCAGAAAGGATCTTGGAGCTCCTCTCAGCTCCAATTCAGTGTTCTCCTCACAGCAACCCTGACAGATGAAGTCTCAGCTTACAGGACTGGTGTTTATAGGCAGGGTCCATTTTAACTATGATCTACATCCTCAGGGAATTATGATGACACCATGACCCTGTGTTAGCACAGTTAGCAACCCACAGCCCCCAGAGGCCACCACTGTCCATTCTCCAGGACGTGGTCAGTCACACAGACGTTCCCATTGTCCTCTGAGTTCTAAGGTCACCTCCACGGCCCAATTTTCTGAGGTATACCATGCCATTTTTCTTCTGTACAAAGTTACATTTCTGTCCAAGTGGATTTCTGTAAGCTCTGCCCATCACCAGCTCTTCTGGTATGTCTGAAATGGTTACATTGGACAAGTGGCCACCACATGGGTAGCCTTGTTTGTCTCTGGGATCAGACACTGCCACAGGCAGGAAGGCCTTCTGCATTCACACAGCATCCATTTCATCAACACAACCCAACACCCACACAGTAGAACGCCTTATGCTCTCCCCATACGGAACATAGACCGCTGTGTGTGTGAGGACACGGACTCCCACCAGCAGGGCTCTCACACAGAGGGCACAGCTGAGGCATTTCGTTCTGAACTCTCTTTTATTTAAGATGTCTTTCATTGACTCATGACAAACTTAATAGGTAAAACTTTGCTCTTGCGAGTTTCCTTAAAATATCCCTTCTGGGCCAACCACGGTTTATCTTGGCAGCAGGTAGCTCCAAGAGTTTTGGAAAGTCTCAGTTTGGCATAGCCTCACAGCTACTGGCACATTAAAGATTAATAAAGCGCATTTAACTGAGCTCAGGACACTGCAATGCGATCCTCCACCGTGAAATGTGCAAGATTCTTTGTTTGCAATGAACAGACCTGTAGCCAAAAAGGCCCTACCGTGGCCAGCTACGACAGGAAACAATCAGGAACTTTGTGTGTCTTTGGTAAATTGAAGGGTAGGAATCAATACCCCTGCTAAGCCATGCTCTGACTTGAGCTTTCTCAGGAATTTAAGATGGACATTGGAGTCCAACCCGCGGAGCTGGGTATTTACTGAGCTTGCAGAACCACAGAGACAGTGCAGCTGCAGCTGCTGCCTTAAAATATAAGAAAAGAGCGATTCAGAACAAATTCCGAACTTAGCAGCTTCTCCAGTGAAAGTCAAGATAAAGCAAGGCATTTCCAAACACTTGGGATGTGCTTTCCTAAAACAAAATGCTTGTGTCTGGTTGAATATTAACCCCGGAGGAAGAAAACACTCTTCTTGTGCATAGGTGTGGGACTGGCAGAATGAACCAGACAGTATTTGCGATGAAAAGAAAAATGAAACAAGCCCCTGCAGCATACCTATGGGATCCAAGGAGGAATCTATTTGCAATCAATCTCAGGACACCAGGACACAGGCAGAAAATATTGGGACAGAGCAGCAGAGGCAAACACTAAAACAAGTATCCTTCTGAACTCCGGAAAAGCCCGGGCTGACTCCACGTGCGTGCTGGGTGATGCCCTGCGTCTATTTACACATTGCAATCCACTCATGTCTTCCGGAAAAATCACAGGCAAACTGTGCGCTCTGCAAATCCGAGCTCTGGCGGCGAGCGCTTACTGAGGCTGTTGGAAGCTCTTGCCTCTGCACCAACAGAAACATTAAAGAAAAACAAAAGAGAGAGAGAGAGAGAGAGAAAAGAAAATTCTGTCCTTACCGAAAAGGCATAGCAGACAGGGACGGTGAATGTTTCCCTTTTAGCCCACTCAGTGCTTTCATTCGGTCAACGAAATTCACTCTTTCATTCGGTCAATGTTCTAAGGCTATTCAGGAGAGAGTTCCTGGGGTTTTCGGATCTTCTTTCAAGAGTTTTAATCACTGGCTTCCCCGGCTGGGTTTAACAAACACTGCTGTGTTCTGTCAATATTTGTATGCAGCACCACCTTGGGCAACCAGCCAACGCGGAGTTTCAAGAGGCAGGGGGAGAAAACTGACACCTTAACAAACACGCTTCCTTCTTTTGTGTCTTTTAAGGTGGTGCTCAAAGTGTCATCTTTGATTCTGACGGGAGCTAAAGATAGCCTCTTTTGGGGACTTTCTCCACTGCCCCCACCGCCTGGCTGCGTTGCGCGAGCTGGGGTTCCCGCAAAGTTTGTTTTCTGTCTCTCTGCCCTGAAGTCCTCTGCACAATCGCCCGGCCTGCCTCTCCACCAGCTGCACTTTAAATGTATTTTAATTGGCTGGAATGTCGAAAGAATCCATTTGGCAGTCGTTTACATGTGAAGCACGCCCAGGGCAGCTGAAAAAGGCCCCAGAAGCAGCCAATTACTTCATCAAAAGCTGCAGTTTGAATACCATTGACTCCTCCAGAATTACAGTGAACTCAATTCTGTAGGCAAGAAGGAGTAATTAATAATTTGCTGAGAAAATTCTTCATTCATCTAAAAGCCAAAATGGCAACGAAAAAAAAAAATTCCCTGCAGACACAACCGTTTTTATGAAAGGCTTGATTTATAACCCCCAGTTCTACTCTTCACAAACATTGACTTTGTATAGCGTTACAGGAGGGGGCAGAATGCATAATTCGGTTTGCCTGAAAAGTTAATTTTCCTTTTGAATGATCCCCTGAGATACATCGTTCTGTTACCTCTTTACACATTAGCCATATGCTGCAATAAATATTGCCAATACTTGTGGCATTTCCTCATTCCTTTTATTTTTTTCCTTAGGTTGACTGCAATAATTAGTTTGTGGCCTCCACTAAATCCAGTCACAAATAAATTCACTCTGAGTCAAAGTGGATAATCATCACCACCCAGAGTCTGTGAGCCAAAGAGAAGTTTAAAACACTCTGAAAAAAATGTCAGTTTATGGATAGACATAGAGATGATCATACTAACTGAAGCAAATCAGACAGAGAAAGACAAATATCATATGATATCACTTATATGTGGAATCTAAAAAAATGATACAAATGAAATTATTTACAAAACAGAGAGAGATTCCCAGACATAGAAAACAAACTTTTGGTTACCAAAGGGGAAAGGGGAGTAGTGGTAAGTCAGGAGTTTGGGATTAACAGAAACATACTATTACATATAAAATAGATAAACAACAAGGTCCTACTGTACAGCACAGGGAACTGTATTCAATATCTTGTAATAACCTATAATGGAAAAGTATCTGAAAAAGAATATATATATATACATACATATATATTTATGTGTGTGTATATATATATATACTCTTTATGCCTCTAAAATAACAAATAAATGGAATTCTTTTCAAGTAGTTCTTTACCAATATTTTGCTCAAAAGCCTTTGAAACACCCTATGTAAATTGGGCTGACAAATTTAGAAGTATATTTTGAAGAAGCATCCCAAGTAATCCTGATTTTCACCCCTCATTAAGAACCCCTCGTTTAGACTCAGAATATGTAGGAAGTTCTTGGCACCTTGAGGATGCCTCTCAGTGGAAAATGTGAGCCAGAAAACATTGTCAAGTTTGTTCTGATGCCTTTTCCTCACTTCAATAAAACTGTCTGTGGTTCATAACATGACAGTACAAGAGAAAATATGATGTATGCAAGTTGCTTGGGTGAATTTGTCAGACAGCTCAAAGACTAAAACTAGCATAGTGTATGAACAGGCTTCTTTCTGGAAAAGCAGAGCAACAAAAGGTTGGGAGAAAAGATGAGTGCCATCTCCATGGACATCCAACCCATACAGAGCCCAGTGCTCAAGACCTGCACTTGGATTAATCCTGTGCTGGCACCATCTTGGATTTCTTTACTTTTGAACCAAAAGTCCTGTATTTTCATTTTGCACAGGGCTCAGCAAATTATGTAGCTGATCTTCAGAATGAAGAGTATAAATCTGATTCAACACATGAGTGAAGCTGAAAAGTGCTGGGAAGATCATACCGAGGGCATGGGTGACATCCTACTTTTGTCTTGCCCAGTGTTCTACCTTAGATTTTGGAGCAACTGCGAGGATTGAGGAGGGCAATCTAGGAAGAGGAACCCGTTCAGTGTTTACTGGGCAGTGAGAGGGATCTGGGGCTTCTGACTGCTTTGCCCTGAGCTGATGGTTCACTGTTCTGTGACCACACTTCATCTTACTGGTTCAGAGAGATTTTTTTTGGTTTCCTATGTATTCAGGCCCCCACTGTGTCATTCTGTGGGCAGAGAGCTCCATGTGTAGCCATTGTCTATTTTTAAATTCTCCTTAAGCCTTGATTCATGGTTTGACAAAGTCAAATTCAGTGCCAAAGCCTCAAAGGCTCTGCTGACCTACTGCTATGAGGCCGAACAGCCCACAAGTTACCAGAGTACTATGAAATAAGTTCTCATGGGTCTCCTTCTGCTCTCAAAGGTATTCTCTAAGACCAGCCCTTACACCTGGATTTTGGGCTCCTCTGGCCTTAGCAAAAACCATACAAACAAGAATTTTTCTTTTAGAAAATAAGTTGGTCTCAGATGTCAAATACTTAATGTTGCTGGTATCTCACATCTGTTAGCTGAACTGCTAACATGTTCTGACACTGGTCCTTAACAAATAAAACAGATTAGTGTTGGAGAAATAGAGTAGAATTTAGAAACTATAGTCCAAACTATTTTTTTTAAAAAAAAGATTACTGAGGCAAGAAACAATTCATGACTTTCCAGAAAGTCCATAACACAATGGGTCCAAGTTGCACACTTCCGTTTGCTATACCCGTTCCTACCTTGGACCACCCAAGTAGTCCCCCATTCTGACTTGCCTGCTGACTCCTAGATATTTTCCTGAATCTAGTTGGCTTTTATGCCTCCAGACTTGCTTCAAATGCTCAAATTCTAATTCCTTGCCTTACTCCTTTGAGCCCTTTTCACGCAGTGGCTGTGCTGGGTCTGTAAGGAAATCCGATCTCACACGAGACACATGGCATAGTCATCATAGAACAAGGCCATCGAGGAATTTTTAGATCTCATGACATAAATTCCTCTTTGCCATTTATAGAGCTTTAGTATGTATCCTGGTAATCTTACTACACAGTAGAGGCAGGTTTGAGAAGCTCATAGTGTCCAAGGAATAGTGAAGTGATCGTGTTTCAGCTCCTTGCCAGAGCGTGTCCGCTTACCCTGCCCTTCCCATCCACACTCTGAAGTATGGCCTTCAAGCTCAGAGGTTCTTAGACCATAGCCCATCATCTTGGGACCACGTAAGGGCACATGGTGGGACATGGACAGAAAGCAGGAAACTGTGTCCTGGGAATGCAGAGCAGTCTACTAGGATGATCTGGTGGGTTGTGGAGTCCTAATCCAACACGACACAGACTATCTCACTGTAACAAAGCAGGACCCAGCGGGGCCTTCCCTGGTCAGACACCTCCCTGTAATCCTCTGCTATAGCTCCTCTCTGAAGCACCCAGATCATAGTACCTCATGTATATTTCCTGAGTTTTTCAGATGCTAAAACCACCACCAAAGGGAAGAAATTAATCAAGAGCACATGCCCCACCTCCTCCACCTTCTGATGCCTAATGTTGATAGTGTTGACCGCCCTGTTGCCTCAGTATCAACCAGTCAGAGAATTATGCATGAGCTGATCACATACATTAGACCTCTCTCCCTCACCTGGCCTTTAAATATGCTTTGCTGAAACCCTTCGGGGAGTTCAGGGTTTTCTTGGGCCTGAGCCACCCCGTCCTCCTTGCTCGGCCCTGCAATAACCCTTTCTCTGCTCCAAACTCCAATATTTCGGTTTGTTTGGTCTCATAGTGCAGCAGGCGCTCGAACTTGCCTTCAGCAACATTGGACTAGCCATTGTTTGTTTTTCCTCCTGTCTGATTGACTCCATGCTAAATGCTTTGAAGGCAAATTTTTATTTACTCTAAAACTACCTTATTATCACCCATTAACGGATGGGAAAATTCAGGCTTAGAAAGATTAAGAACTGTGTTGGAGGACACAGAGAAGAGCCAATATGATTCTGGAGCCCAAGCTCTTAACCTGACACCTAGCTGTCTTTCCTGAAGCCAGGCTTATTGAGATATTTGATGAACAAGATTCGAAAGCATCTGGAGCTCAGAATCTGTACCTCATACTCTGTGAGCTGCTGCAGCTTGGCTTTCGTAGTTCTGATTCATTGAGCATTTTTTGAGCATCTACTAATAGGCCAAACTTCTCTGGTTGCTGGCAATTTCGCCCAAGAGATAACAAAAGTAGTCTTAGGGGTGAGGTAAACTGATTATTAAGATTTGGAGAAAGATCACACCTAAAGACGGAGGCGAATGACTTGATCTCAGCTGTGGAGTGTCCCACGACTGGGAAGGGAGGCTGAAGGCTGATGGGCAGGACTTGGGTTGATATTCATCCTCAAGGGGTCATATCTCAGCCCCTGAAAGTGACAATTACCCCAGAAGCTATCACTTAGAATCACACAAGAAGCCCCAGGGAAACTAAAGATTGCCTGTGAAGAAAAAAAAGAAGGGAGGGAGGGGAGAAAAGAAGGAAGGAGGAAGAAAGGAGGATAAGGAGA
Source organism: Camelus ferus (assembly GCF_009834535.1). Classification (NCBI taxonomy): domain Eukaryota; kingdom Metazoa; phylum Chordata; class Mammalia; order Artiodactyla; family Camelidae; genus Camelus; species Camelus ferus. The sequence goes on from NC_045700.1 coordinate 15,915,159, forward strand.
AAACAAGGTAGGAAACATTTGCCCAGAACCTGCTAGGAGATAGGTGTTATGCTGGACACAACTTACCTTGTCTCCATTAATACTCACAAAATGCTATTAGATAAATGGTGTTTATCTTCATTTTACAGATTCATAAACTGAAGCTCAGATGTGTTAAATGACTGTACACACCATTACTACAGAGATTTGCAGAGCCAAAATTTAAACCCAGCTTTATGTATGTTTTTCTGAAAATACCCTGCCCACAAACTCTAAGTGAAGCAACCAGAAGCAAGCAGGAGGCTCATGCTAATAATGCTGGATGAGCCGGTGCCTCTAATGGGGCCTCCTTATCCCTCAAGTCAGGTGCCTAAGGAGGTCAGAACTCCTGGGTGTGTAACTGAGACAGGAGGGAGGGGGGCAGGGCACAATTATTAAAAGAATCACACAGCAATTAGCACCAAGATGGTGGAAGATTCAACTCCCAGTGGACCTTGAGCTTCAGTATACACACATTGAAATACAATAGCTGCTAAACGGCTCTCCCACAGGTGCCAGGACAGTTTCCAGGCTGACCACGAAAGGTCAAAAGGTGGGTGATGGCCCAATTCCTGGGAATCGCAAAGTAGTTGCAATAATCCTCCCACTTATTAGCATATGAAGCTACCGAGCCCATAAAAACTAACATCTGCACATCTTGGGGCCCATCTCATTTTTCCTAGCCGATCTCCTGTCTGAGGCCACCACTCTCCCTTCTGAGTAAGGATGGCCTGCATTCTGCCTATGGGATGTGTATCTCCTAGGCCTTGGCCTTTCTCTGGCCTTCTGAGATGGCCTGCACTCTTTCTATGGAGTGTGCATCTCTCTGAATAAATCTACCTTCACTCTACAGTGGCTCATTCTTGAATTCTTTACTGTGTGAAGCCAAGGACCCTCAACGGGCAGGGTGCATTCCGGGACTTGCCTGAGACCTGGGACATGGCCATCCTCTCTAGCCCCATTTTTTTTTTTTTTTTTTTTTTTTTTTTTGTTGTATCAAAACCATGACACTGACTTGAATGGGTAGACTGCTGGTAAACAGTGCATCCCAGTGTGAACTGGAGTAAGAGGGGTCAGTGAGGCCATCTGCAATGGGCAGGGCTAGCCCGGGGCCAGTTCTCTGATAATAAAACAAATGGGTTTTTTTGATGGAGTTCACTTATTTTATGCAAATGATTCCACCCCTTGGATTTCTTCCTTTGTTCAATGGCAGTTTGCTTTGGTAAAATAGATCAGCTCCAAACACCAGGGAAAATAAATCTTGCTGGCCATTCAGACGCCAGACTCCAGATCCAGAGCTGGATGAGATAGCCTTTTAGTGAAATCAGTGGGCTGGTGAGCCCCAAGGAATTCAGATGTTGTTTATCCAGTGAATAGATAACGATTTATAGCTGGGAGGAAGGGACATCAAGAGAGGAGAGAGAAATCCTTTGAATTGTATTTGTAGTCACTGACTGCACTTTAAAGCACTGATATTTAAAGAATTGCCAGAAGATTAGGGGTGAATCAACAATTCACCAATATTTTGGTAAGCCACAAATGGTGGGCCACATATGATACTAGGTGCTTCAAACAAGTACATAATCCCAACTTCCATTTTATCTTGATCACTGAAGAATTCATTGAAGTAGTGAAGGGTAAGGAAGATAATTGTTACGGTGTTAGGAAATGCATTATTTGGTAAGCGACCCTTCCTAAGTTTTGTCACGTGTAGGGTCGTGGTAAGACCTTGTTTGTATCTTTCTGGGTTTCACTTACTGACTACCTGAGAAGGCAATTCAGTAGTACATTTGACAGTCAACCATGCAATACGCTTTCTTTGTAGCAGGTCTTGTTCCAAATGCCTCTAACAGTATAGTTCTGTGAAGGTGGATAACATTATTAGTCCCATTTTACAGATAGAAGAACCGAGACAGAGCTGTCTTCACTTGCAATGATGTGAGTGGGAAAGCTGTGATCCGAACCAGGAAATCTCATCCCTAGCCACTGCCCATCCTGCCCATCTTGGCAGCATCCTGTGCTGGCCCTGAGGGACAGAGCCGTTGTGCACAGAGTCCCAGCTGCATCCGCCCTCACTTTATCGACCTGCCTGGGCTTCTACTACTTTCTCCAACAGTCGGGAGTGACTTTTCCGCATTCCTCATATGAGTGTGTACAGGTCCCCTTAATTTTTGTTTTTGTGTTTGTTTTTCCCAGAGAGATGTTTTCCTAAAGCATACTATGCAAACTGACAATTTTCTGCCAACCTTGAGTACCTTCAAAAACAAACTGGTGTGCAGAAACATGGATGGGCTTAGAGATTATTATATTAAGTCATGTAAGCCAGACAGAAAAAGACAAATATATGTATCACTTATGTGTGGGATCTTTTAAAAAATGATACAAATGAACTTATTTACAAACCAGAAATAGACTCACAGACATAGAAAATAAACTACAGTTACCAAAGGGGAACGGGGGTGGGATAGGGATAAATTAGAAGTATGGGATTAACATATACACACTACTATATATAAAATAGATAAACAACAAAGATGTACTGTACAGTACTTGGAATAACCTATAATGGGAAAGAATATGAAAAAGAATATATATATGTATATGTATAACTAAGTCACTGTGTTGTATACCTGAAGCTAACACAACATTGTAAATCAAATATACTTCAATTTAAAAAAATGGTGTTTGTCGTCTTGTAATTAGAGATTGTCTCATGGGCATTTGTTGCCTATAGAACTTGCCTTGGCTACTCACTATCATGTTAATCCTCCCCAGTGACCGGGGCTTAAGTGAAGGAAAAGGATAGGTTTGGAGGTGGCCATGCAAGGAAGGAGGAGGGAAGGAGGAAAAGATTCTGGACCCGAGCTTCTCCAAAGGCTCGTTTCCAGGTTGACCAGCTGCCCAACCACCTCTGCATGATATATTTCTTCCTTACAAAGGAAACTCCTATTCAGGCAGATGCAACAGGTCCTGCTGGAAAGACAGTAGTCCTCATAGTCAGACTCGCCCAAGGTCAGCCTCTGCTCTGCCATTTACTAACTGTGTGACCCCGGGTAGGTGACTTTACCTCTCTGAGTCTCAGAGTCTTCATCTCAAAAGAGGGATGACAATATGACTTTGTAAGGAGTACATAGGTCATAATGTCCAGTGTATTGGTGGACCCTAATTCATGTCAATTCATCTTTTCTTCCATTGTCATCTCTGGATTAAAGCCACTAACACAAAGACAACTGGGGCATTCTTACTCACAGACCTCAAGTATTCTGGGCTTAAAGATATTATAATCATGCACTGAGGATCCCACTGACATTAAATTTAGCTGCATAAGCAAAATCGGTGCCTAAGAAAGGCCTTGTAATGGTAAATACCTACAATGGTAAATAACATCATCGAATTGTTCTGTAGGGCTTCCAAACTGAGTGTTACTGAATTCCAATGACATTTGGAAGAAACCAGAAAATACATGGGCTCACAAGCCAATTTGCTCACCAGACTTAACCAGTGCGATAAACCTTTAAAATAACTTAATGAAAAGGGCGCATATAATATAATAGCTTTAAGGATCATTTCAGAGAGAAATTGTATCCTGTGTTTTAAGAAACAGCAAAAAAAACCAATAACTTTTATGTCTGGCTGTGCTTGAAAAAGTTAATCTTTCATAGTCACTGTATTTAAAGAGCATTTTTCTTATCCTCTGTCACCTTTCAATGTCTTCCTTCCATTTCACTTTTGTCTTTTTTCGTTAAATTATAGGAAAGACGTTTAGGAAAAGAAGCATTTAGGAAAAGAAGCACTTGGGAATGTCGTAGAAAAAAAAAATTAATACAAGTCCAGTAAAACTAGAGCTAATTTTTAACTACACAAATATGCTAAGTTTAGTAAATAGAAATAGTTTCACATCCAGCAAAGATGTCTGGAAGCGATCAATAATGTAATTATTTATTACTTATTCATATGTTTTAACTCAAAAAATGGCTTGAGCCATGTAAGAGAAGAAAGTGAAATTTATAATAGCAATCAAGTCCAAAGATCTAGCAAGATGTGTGCAAAATGGTGATATATGGGAACAAAAACACTTACAAAGAGGAAATCAATAAATGACCAAAGGAAAAGCCATTTACCTTGAAGCCTAAGATCAAAATAGTGTGATAGTGATTAGAGGATATTTTCTAGGCTGAGGTCCTTTGGAAGAACACTGAGCCAAATATACCTTCTGATTTCATATTGATAGAACTCCTTGGTAATAAACAATGGGGAGATTTAAAAAATGAAGCTTTTGATCTGAACACTGTAGAGTTCCTGGTTCAGTCAACCTGTGTAAAAGATTATATTCACTTAGGAAAAAAAGCAAGACTGAAATATCAAAGCACTTGTGCTCTGAATTGCCAGATGAACCAGTGGGGTTCGTTTTAGACCCACAACCTCAATGTCATACTTCCTTTCACGTTTATGTGTAGGTCCTCAGGCTACTGTTTGCTTCCTTGTTTTGTTTCCTCATTCCAATCTGCCCACCATCTCACTTGAACTGCAGACCTGCTTTACATATTCCTACTGTAACCCTTTGGGCATGTCCTCTACACATAAACACACCTCCCCCTCCCATATCGACCTGAGCCCCAGGGATATAATTCTTCTTGGCTGAATCTTCCAAGGCTCAAGGTGACTCCTTTCTCCCCAGAGAAGTCTCCATTCCCCATCACTTCAGCCCACAGTGAAGTAGGAATTACTCTCTCCTTGTCTATGGTAAGTGGCAAATAGTAGTAAAATATGCCTTATGCTGGGATTTTCTAGTGACTATATTTCATCTGTTTATTGATACTTGGTTGTAAGCTCTTTGAGCTAAGAAGCGTTGCTATTTACTTCTCTGAATCCCTGACTTCTGTGCCTTGTGCAGAGAAAGTAATCAACAGCACTCTGCAGACCAGAGGTTGGTGCCCTTTCTGGTACTAGCTGTCAGCTTAAAAACTCTTCCAACAAAAAGGGATAGAAAGTTCACTTAAGATTATTTGCTTGGGTCTGTCTGTAAGACCATGCCAAGGTTGCAACCATAAAAGATGCAACTCTGATGGACCATCGAAGGCCCATGATAGGGTAGGTTTCTTCAGGGCATAGAGCTGGTACCCTGAAGTCATTATGCTGGGTCCCACTGCTGTCTAACTATGGTGCAGGGCAAGTTTTTTTAGCCTTTCTGTGCCTTGGTTTCCCCATTCATAAAATGGAGATTGTAAGAGTTACATTAGCCAGAAATTACAAAGTGGTCCTTAAGCTTTTTGCAAATAACAATTCATTTAACTCTCATAACAACACTATGAAGTAGGTTCTTCTATTATTAGTCATACTTTACAAATTAGGAAACTGAGGTACAGAGAGCATAAATTTCCTGCCCACAGTCATAGACACAGAAAGTGACACAGCCAGAATTCTAATCTACATAGTGTAACAGCAGAATCCATGTTCTTAACCACTACGCTGAACTGCCTCCCTTCTATCATAAAAAGTGATATATGCTATCAGTATAATTTTAATAAGAACCAAATAATGTATGAAACTTATAGGGGACTATAAAGGGAAGATACAATTAGGCTTTTTTCCCAATGTGACTGACTTTTATATTCAAATATCTCCTTGTAGAAGCTGTTGCTTTTTTTTGTAAAAGCAAGAATTAGGGCTGTTGGAAGGATAAAATAAGATGGGCTTGTTACATGGTTACCACAGTGCCTGACTAGTGTGAGCTCATAAGTTTGGGGCCATTATTGTCATTTTATGATGATGATGGTTGCTGCCTAAGGGCTCATGCACTGCTGATGTCACTGCTGGCTCTTCTCCTTGTTACCGCTCTGCCTTACTCGGCCCAAAGCTCCAGTTGGAATCAAGGTCAGAATGGATGTGTTGATGCTTATCCCTTAAAGAGGGCCGGGAAGGAGCAAAGAGGCACATTGCATGGCTTAATGCGCACCTTACCCTGGAAGCTCTAGGATCTAAACGCATCCTCCACGCTGCAGCCGAACTAGATCATTTTTTTGTCCTAAAAACCTTGTACTTTCCCAGTTGCAAATCTTTGCACAGTCTGTGCCCTCCATTGCAAACGCTTTCCTTCCCAAATGCACTGTTGTTTGCCAATTCTTCTAAGCACCTTGCAAATTTTTGCATATATACAAAGCTTTTCTTCCTCCTGCTAAGTGAATCAATGCATTTATTCATTTTGCAAGCATTCATCGATATCTATTCTACTGGGTGGCAGGCACTTTGAAAGGCAATCGAGATGATAAAACCCAGTGAAGACTTAGCTTCTGCCTTCAAGGGGACAAGAAAATAAATGATAAAATGCCGTGTCATCATTGCTATGAATGTAAGTTGAACAATATTGCTCCTTCCTTCCTTTGAACTTCATATTCCCTTCTTGACATTCTTTTTGTGATTCAGCATGTGCTGTCTGCTGTTAGAATTATTTATGTTCCTCTCTTACACCCTGATTAGTATAAAAGCTGACCAAGGCCAAGGAACATGGCTTTTGCCCCATGGATTATCAGAGCAACCTTAAGTACAGAATCTCCCTAAATGCCTAAGAAATACTTTAGGCATTGAACCCTTAATCCTGCCATGCTGTACATTATAACAATACTGCATTTATAAAAACTCCTAGCCATTAGCTAAAAAAAAGCAGAGAAAGGTTTCTTCATCTTCCATGGTTCTTTAACAGACAACACCGAAGCAACCCTCAGCCACACTCAGACACAGAGTGAGAAGCAGGGAGATTTAGAGCTTCAGCTGCTCCAAAGCCATCGCTGCAGCAATGTACGATCCAGAAATGATATATGATTCTTTATTACTGGATCTCACAGCCCTGAGCAATTGTATCTGCCAAAGAGAGAATATTCACTTCAGAATTTTGGATGTAAATATTCAGTCCCTTGTGCTTTGCATGTCATTGCTAATGGTATATAAAGAATGATCCTGGAGAACTATAAATAATCATTTGGCTCTATAATGAAAATAGCAGTTCTGACTCGAACCAGCCAAAAATGAAATAGGGCAACTTTCAAACTCAAATCGGGAGGTTATCATCCGGATCCACCTCAGAAAGGAATTCTTACTGTCAGAGTATAGAATGATTTTTTTTTTTTTAAAGAAAGGCACTAGCCCATTTCTGCAACGCTATTTCAGCCAACAAGATAGGTGGACTTCAAATTACAAGTGGGTTGTATTTTTAAAGGTTATTTTTAAGTTGAATGTTTAGGACCAAATTTCCAACATGATCATACCTTGGTGGTCCAATTTCCAGGAATAAACCTTCCATCAGGGACCTAGACATCTTTGAAAGTGTTTCAAGGGGAAAGTGGGATTCCAGTTCTAATTTTAAAACACAGAAACGGGAGAACAATCTGTGAGGATTGATTTGGTGGCTCAATATAGAGCCTCTTCTGTAGCAGATTGCAAAAAATGGCCACAAAGACCTCCCATTCCTATATGCATACCTCTCTGCAAAGTGACTTAGCAGCTCCTTTTAAGGAGGAATAGTGGAATCAATATCTTCCCCTCTCCTTGAATCCATTGGTGGAGTTTACATATTTACCTCTTGAATTCAGGCTTAGCCATTGTGAATTTCTTTGGCCTCTGGGACAGCAGCAAATCTGATGCAAGCAGAGACTTGAAAAATGCTTGTGCATTGGGACTTGCCCTCTCTTGCTACTCTTGGGAAATTTTCATGATCAAGTCTCACTCAGATGAGATCGACCCAACAACCAGATAGGTGAAGAAGTTGGTCCTAGACCACTCAGCCACAGCTAAGCCACTAGCTGACTGCAGAAATCAACTGAACATTCTAAGACCAAAAGAAATGGCCACCCTATTCACAGAATCATGAGAAATAAGAAAAGTTACTAAGATACTAGATTTTGGTGACATCTTATGTAGCAAAAGCTAATTGGTATACCTTCATCCCATGTTATCTACTCCATGTAAATCTCTCTCCAAGTTCTACATTTTGGGGAAGGAAACTACCTACCTAGAACTTGGTTAAGTGAAACTCAGAACTCACAGTGCAGGAAACACCGCCTGGGGTGACAGAGGTAGAAAGTGAGGAGCTGTGACTTTGCAGTTTTCAGAGAGACCATCCTCTTCTCTGTCTTGAGAAATACCCAGGGTCTATCAAGTCCAGATGGAGAGTGGGAGCAGAAGGCACCATAACAAAGACTCTCTGATGGTGCAAATTCCAAAATGGAAAACTTGCATATCAGGGTCTGCTCTTCCCAAGCCGAATCTTTCAAATACATCCTAGCATCCACCAAGCTCCCCACAGACTTATGAAGGAGGCTGCAGGGCCTGTAAAAGGGGACGCACATAGTTTCCACACACTAAGAGAGGTTAGGCATTGGTACTGAATGAACCCAACGCCGTACCTGCCACCTGACTGAGCCCTAGCTGATTTCCTCACTCCTGACCATTTTGCTTTGACGTCTGCTCCCCTGGTTGTGGACATTTTCTAGCACTAAATGGAGGGATTTGGCCTGAGGTTGCCAAATACCCAACACAAGTGCCACGCGGCCCCATCTCCACTAATGACTGCTAGATGGTCAAATCCGTTCCTGCTAGAGCCAGTCTCAGAAGCTCTCCCCTCACACTGCTCCAGGAATCCACTTACCAATCAGTCAGAACGCAAACATAAGATGACCTCATCACCCTGTCCTGATTCCATCCTGAGCCATGCTGAACTCTGTTTTGTCCACAATCATCTTGATTGCTGTGTTATCAATCCTGTTTTTATATACTTGCCCATATCTTATATATTATTATGATAGATAATTTCTACCTCCTTTCTTAGCTCCTTCTTTGTCCCAACTTTTCTTTATTCTATCTCATCTACTTTAATTTTAGATGACCTTATTTTATTCCACATATTTTTAGACATTATCATACCTCTGTATTGAAACAAAGTGATATGTAAATATATAAAGTATTTATGTAATTGTCTCTCCTTTTTTTTTTTAATACTTGAAAGTCAGGATTTCATTTGCCTATTGTTAAGTTCATCTTGTGGTTTTCCCTATATTTCTGTTACAACATCTTTCTGGATTCTGAATTTTTTTTTTAGTCAACATATGACTTAGCCCTCCCAATGTCATGTCATCTGAAAAAATGGTATATATTCCTTTTGTGTCTTCATCCAAATTCATGATAAAAATTGTCAAAGGAGAGCGAAAACTTTGGCAGACAACCTGGAAATCCTCATCCAAACAACCTCAAATCATTTATCAGCTATGAATCTACCTCACATTATAGGCTCCTGCCCACATTTCTATATATCACAAAAATCTATCAAATGCCTGAAGAAATGAAGAAGGGGAACATTCCATATAGGGGGAATAAAATGAGAAAAAGAGCAGAGAAACATATGATTCATTCCAGAAGTAGAGAATATTTTCTTGCATTAAAAAATGAATATGTCTATGTAAAAAACAATTCCAATTTCTTGGAACAGGTCCACATTGAGAAGTGTGTTGAAAGTTGTATTGTTTACCTAAATTAGGAAAATTAATTGTTCTCTCATCAGTGTTTCCATAGAACTGGATTCATAAGCTTTATTTAGTCCTGGTAGTCATTAGTGTGTTTCACCAGATATTCCTCCGCCTCTTCCTTCTGGCTGTATAGTATGGTTCCACTTTCCTGCCCTCTCAAGGCTGGCATGGACATGTGACTTGCTTTGTCCAAAGAGATATGAAAGCGTTATATCACTTTGGGTTGAAGCCTTTAAAAGCTGATTTACCTGTGCCATGGTACCTGCCAAGCACACGTTGAGATGAAGCCTCCATCAACCTGGGGACCTTGGTAAACACCATGAGCAGAGCTCCTCTGCTGAACTACACTGGTCTTGCGTGTTACTTACAACACAGCCTATCCTATCCAAACCGACACGTAGAGTTTGCTTGTATGTATGAGCGTGCGCGTCTGTGTGGGGGTGGAGGGAATGAAGATGATTTACGTATTGGGGATGTAGCAATAAATAAAACAAAGTTCCCTGATCTTACAGAGCCTACGTCGTATTACAGGAAGCAAGTAACCCTCTGACTTTCGTTTCATGTGATTCAGAAATTTCATTATCAGTTGTGTTTATAGCGGGAATTATCTGAGAAAGCCAAATGCTGGGCAATTTCCTCTTCCCCTCAGTCACACAGGGATGGGTAAAAGGAGCTGTCTAAGCCTTTTTCTTGAGCCTCTCTATTCTGAAACATGTCCCAAGGACTAGGGGGCCTTCCACTCATCTCTTAGTGACATCCAGGGCTACAGTTACTTGCTCCACCCTCTCTAACCAGCTCCCCAGTGACGCTGAAACTGCTGGTGTGTGGACCACACTCTGCATAGGAGGTGGTACTCCGAAAGGCAAAGACCCCGGTTCTTGTCATACCTGGAAGATAAGTTTCCAGTCGGGAGATGGCATCTTGTGTAGCTAAAGATTTTTAAAATTTTATTTTGAAAAAAAGGAAAAATACACCTCCAAGAATGGGAAGCAGGCTGATCCAAGGGAGGAGAAACAGCAGTCCTTGTCTCCCCTTTCTCTTCACACCCTTTCTTAGAGGAGGTCTTTTGATTGATGGCTCTTGTCCTGGAATGCTTCGTCATGTTTGGCCCCCTTTGTGCATGTCCTTACCCATGGTGTATGTAGAAAAGCCCAAGTGAGTGGGGGCTAAACTGCAATATGAATTATATTACAATGAGCACTGGTTAAGTCCTTTCTGCTACTGCACAGTCGGCTGTCGGGGTTTAGCCAGTCTTTTGGTTGGCACTCACTTAGAAGTAAAGCCCCTTTATGCTGGAGGCGGGCATAACACCATCTTCCAGACCATCCTCCCTCTCCTCCACCTGTCTATCGGTGCCCTCACTTATCTAACTACCTAACAGAATGGACTTCCCAGGGCTTCAGCTGTAAAGTTTGACATCCTTTGCCTTCCAAGTCTCTCAGAACAGTTGGAGTGGGAACGGGTGGGATGGAGGGCAAAATCCAATAGTCAGTCGTGGGTCCTCAGCTCAGATTTCCTTTTCAGTATTTGTTTCCATCTGTGCATTGCAAGCATGTATTTCCTTTCGTTTAAGTTGTACTCATCCTGGTGGCTCATCTAAATCAGTATTTATGAAGAGCTCACCTATGATTCTATGTGCAGCCCATAGTGGAGAACCGCTCAGTTTAGGTGACTTTCCCACGAATGACAGAAAGTTCTTTCTCTGGAACATGAGCTGAGGTCTTCCCCAGAGTTAGCAGTCCCCCTATTATGTAAAATAGAGTCACCTTGCTTTTTTGATTGGAATGGGGGTGGGGCTGTTACTCAGGAGTGACATTAACCTTTAATGGCATTTACCCCTGTTGTTTCATGGGCGGATTCAATTAAATTCTTAGAGTCCATTATTTTCCTTGCTGAGGAGAGGCTACCAATATCTCCTTCTATACAACGCACTAGTATTGGATGAAATCTAAATATTTCTTTATCTGCAAATTCATGCACTTTACTGAACAGAATGGGGACTTTGCATATATTAAACTCTCAGATTCTGACTGTGATTAACAGGTTTTTTACCTCTTTCTCCTGATTGTCACATAATCTCCCATTCGTTCCCAGCAGGTCTGGTCTGTGAATCTACTTTCCTGACATTTAAGCCCTGGGCTTTCAGGGTTTCAATCTTCCCTTTATTTACATCTCCAAGCCTTTAACTAGGTCAGGAGAAGTCACGATCCATTTAACAAATAGTCCTGACCACTGCTCGAGATGAGAAAAAGAAGACGATGACGATGTTGAAAAATAAGAAAACGCAAGAATTCATCCTCAGTAAGGAACAGTCCCAATCGCAACGGCAGTGTTATGCAAACCGCAGGCTGCCATGTATCAGTGAGTCATGAAATCAGTTTAGTCACTTGTAAGCAACAATTTCAAAGGACATGGAAGAGAAAGCATCAGTATTTCTCAGGCATAAGGCAAGGTACTGTTTCATGAGACTGTGTTTCACAGATCTGCCTGTGAATCTGGGTTTGCACATGTGGGCTGGGGTATAAAACATACTGAGAAACATTCATCTAAAGGGTATCAGGTAATTTGGGACATTCTAAAAAGTGTTAGAATGGCATTTCCTTGTGTCTTTCACCTTTCTATTAACTGCCTCCTTCCTTTCTGACTTTCTGCCTCCCAAGCCTGTCACCTTCTCCCCACAAAGCTGGTATTGGTCCAAATAGCAAAGCAAAACACATTAAGGCTGAAATCTACGTTAAGTCTTTAGATTTCCATCAATCCAGGACCATAGTGGGCTCCAAAGACCCTTAGATTGTCTAGCCAAAAAGTATATGAAAGCTAATTAAAGATAAGTGAAAGTAACTCACGGACTGCCAATGGAGAAGCTGTGTATGGAAATTTCCACTTAAGCTTGTAGAAATCAATGTTTTGGAAGTATTATAACAGTATTATATACAGCTTGGGTTGTTTCTTTTCAAAATACAGGGTTTTTTTCATTATCATCCAAAATTTCAACACAAATTAATCTAGCAGAGCAATACTGGGAATTTGACGTTTCTTTTCAATCACTATGCTCCTGGATTTTTTTTGCTCTTACCCCTGGAGGGCTTGTCAAATAAAAACAAAAAGTTTGAAGGAACAAAGCCAAAGTCAAAAGTAAAGTGATAAAGCTTGGGAGTGAGCAGAGGAAGAGAAAAATACATACAAGAGTAACACCCAGAGGGATGGGGGAACAGAAGTTGTGGGACAAGGGGACCCCATGGGGAGGAACAAAACAGGTTCAGACCAGCTTCAAAGAATTCTTCATGCTGAGCACAGTAGGAAAAGGTTAAAATAACATATGCTTCTCTCAGTAAAACTCAAGTACAAAAGGACACTGCACAGGACCAGGGTTTTGTATTTGCCTGCACCTGTTCTGTACAAGAGGACCTGGTAGACACTGGGAATGGAATTCCTCACGAGCAGTAACTTTTCTTTGATGGGTAAATTAATGATGAATATAGCCGTGTCTGTGACAACCATGTAAGCAATTGTAATGTATAAAGGCAACATGAAAGAGAAGTATTTACGGGACCTTAGCGATATTAACTCCAGGTAATAAAATAAAATTGGAATTGAACTTTCCCTAGATATTCATCCAAGAGAGACACACATCCCACTCCAGGTCAAAGGCATATTTCACAAAGCTCACTAAATGCACTGAGCTTCAAATGGTGCACTGGAACTCATGTATTCAAGTGAACTCCCAGCTAATTTTAAGAGCCCTTACATTAGACTTATGACCAGTTTTTCTGGTTAAAAAGATCAGAATCAAAATTTAAATGTATAATTCTAATATTTTCCTGAAATAACTTTCCAAAAATTATTTTAAGTAATCTGTTAAACTGCAGGCATACATTTGAATTCACGAACAGTGCTTCAACTCTGAGGTAACAAATTTGGCAACAACCAAACCTTTTATTATCAGCTTTTAATCTCTGCTTTATGCTACTAGGGTATCAGGTTCAATTTAGTTCAGCACATATTTACTAAGAATGTATGATACATTCATCTTTTATGCTGAGAGAGTAGTCCTGTATCTTTTTAAACAATTATCATTTGATATAATTTTACTTTTATAGAAAATCTGAAAAACTCCAATTGGTCTTCTCTCTTTTTTTTCTTGTCAGTCTGCCTAGTAGTTTATCAATTCAATTTTATTGTTTTTTGTGGCTGTTGTTTTCCCCCAAAGAACCAGCTTTGGGTTTCATGAATTTTTTTCTATTGTTTATCTGTTTTCAATTCTATTGATTTCTGCCCTTGTATTTATATTTTCCTTCCTTCTGCTTGCTTTGCGTTTACTTTATTCTTCTTCTCCACTTTCCTAAAGCAGAAGCTTAGAGTGCCAGTTTGAGACTTTCCTTCTTTCCTAATGCAAGCATGTAATGTTATACATTTCTCTCTAAGTACTGATTTCACTGGATCCCACAAATTTTTATGTTAGATTTTCATTTTACTTCAAGTTATTTTTAAATTTCTACTGAGATTTCCTAACACACCTGTCCATTTAGAAATAAGTCAAATTCCCAAGTATTTAAGAGTTTTTAAGATATCTTTCTTCTATTGATTTCTAGATTAATTCTGTAATGGTCCAAGAGCATAGTTTCATGATTTCTATTCCTTTTAAATTTGTCAGTGTTTGTTTTAGGGCCTCATAGATGGTCTACACTGGTGAATTTTTTGTGTGCACTTGAAAAGAATGAGTGGTCTCGTGCTGTTGGGTGGAATATTCTATAAATGTCGTAGGTCAAGAGGGCTGATAGCATTATTCAGATTTTACATTCTTGCTGCCTTTCTGTTTGCCTGCTCTATTAAATACTCAGAGTGCTGAAATCTCCAATGATTACTGTGAATGTGTCTACTCTTTCATTTATTTTGAAGTTTTGTGGCCAGCGACATACACGTTTATGACTATTGTGTCTTCCAGGATGCTCAACCCTTCTATCTTTTTGCAATATCCCGTATTATAATATCCCTTTTCTGAAACCTATTTTGTTTAATGTACCTACTCCAACTTTTTTATGTTTGATGTTTTCATGGCATGTATTTTTCCATTCTTTTATTTTTAATTTATTGATGTCTTTATATTTAAGGTGGGTTTCTGGTAGATAGCACACAGTTAGGTCTTGCTTTCTTATTCAATTGGACAATCTCTGTCTTTTAACTGGTTTATTTAATCTGATCACATTTATGTGATTTTTGACATGGTTGGATTAAACTCTACAACCTTGCTAGCTGTTTTCTATTTGTTGTATCTCTTCTTTGTGTTGATAGGCAATTCTCCACTATGTTTCTATACATTTTATATCAGCTATTGTCTCAGACTATCTTTTCAAGAATGTTTGTATAGTGAAAAAAAAAAGCCCTGAGAGGACAGAGATAAGAAGAGTCTAATTCCAAGACAGAGGGCAGATTTATTCCTTACCAGGAAATCTGATCTCTTTTATTTATGTTTCTTTTTTTATTTGTCTGTTTCTTTGTTTTAGATTTCACATATAAGTGTTATCATACAGTGTTTTTCTATCTCTGTTTTTATTTTTCTTGGCATAATGCCCTCAAAGTCCATCCATGTTGTCACAAATGACAGGATTTCCTTTTTTTTCTGGTTGAATAGTATTTCATTATGGATGTGTGTGGGTGTACTATGTTTTCTTTATCCAGTCATCTGTTGATGGAAACTTAGGTTGTTTCCATGTCTTGGCTACTGTAAATAATGCTGCAGTAAACATGGGGGTGTGGATATCTCTTCAACATAGTGATTTAATTTCCTTTGGATATACACCCAGAAGTGCTGTAGATCATACAGATTGTATGGCTGTTCTACTTTTATTTTTTTTTAAGAATAAATAATTTTAAATAATAAGAAATTCTATTTTTCTTCAACCCCTTCACTCTCCCCTTCCCAAGGAAAGAAGCATTTATTTAATTGGTGACCTTGGGAAAATGAGTCACTATGCATGTTTGTCTTAGGCTCTCTTTGGCTCTCTCCCTTGGAGCCTGGGAGCCCAAAGGTCAAGTTCCTTCCCTTCTGTGCCCTTTCCCCCTCTAAACAGCAAACTAACTCACCAGGGTAGAATCCTACATCATGAGGAGGTGGGAGAGAAGAGATTTTTGTTGTTCAGTGTGAGATCATAGCTACAGTCTTCAACCTTGCTTTACCAACAACAACAATTTTTTTAAAAGTGGATATTTCACACTCTAGCCTATGTCTTTGTCTTTTTTTAATTTGGTTCACAACTGTCATTCTTCAAATCCCCAAGAGTAATGGAGGGAGAAAATTTTTATAAGATAAAGTTAAATAAACTGGGAGGCAGAAGAAAGAGCCATGGAAGATCTAGGTTGAAAGCAAAGGAAAAGATGATAACTACTGCCTCTGAGAAGTGGAGCTGGGACTTTGCAAAGTGTTAAAGCAGGAGGAGGAAATGCCACGTCTGTTACTGGTCCTGGGGGAGAAACTGAGGGAGCCAGCCTATGACCCACTCCCTCTCCTCCACAATATTTCTGGCTCCTGTTCTGCCAAGAGTTTGGGCAGCACAAGTTATAAAAACTTTTTGAAACCTTTTGGAAGTGTCTTAGCATTTCCGAAAGTCGAGTCATAATGTGAGGTTTTGTGAATCAATGATATTTTGAGGGAAAAGAAAGTCCTCGTGATTGAATTTTATGGATCAGATTTGTGTCTGTCATGGTAAACACTTCCTTCTAATGCAAATATCTGCAGGATTTCCTAAAATAGGTCAGCCAAGAAGATAACTAGTTTGACCCTATTGTACATGCCAAGCAAGTTATCAGAGCAAACCAATAACCCTCCCATTTCCATACAAGTCAGAAAAGAAAAAGGTACCCAAGAGATGTCAACATTGTTTCTTAGCAGGAAATATTGCCGCAAGATACTTGTATTTCAGTCTGCAATGCCAGTAGGTAGATTTTTATTATCACTAATATGTAGCATCGGACTCAGAGACAAGCTTTCACTCAAAGTCAATAATGCATACCATTTGCCTCTGTGATAAAGGTGTCACACAAAAAGCCATTTTTACATTGTTGCAAGTAGTGTGCTATTCGTAACAGATGTCAGTTCAAAGAAGAATTGTAAACACTTTGTGGCATGGTAGATACTACAGTGTTGAATCTGGACTGTTCAAATCTGTGATACCAGGATGGGTATCAGAAAGATATGAATAGCTCAAAGAAGGAGTTGGAGTAAAAATACCATTTTGTCATTTCCTAGAAACTTTCAAAATCTTTTTCTCCAAGTACACTGAGACTGAACTAATTTAATTCCCATACATTTGACCTTTAGGATTGAGAGCAATGTTCTAATTTATATAAACACAATCACAAAGAAAAAGCCAATAACAACAATCTGATGTACCTGAGAAAATTTCCAGTTCTTAAGAAAGTTTTTTATGAAAGATCAATTCAAACTCCAATATGTAAAAAGTTGATGATTAAGCCGAGAAAATGGGAACAGCAGCACACATTCTACATGTAGGGCAGTTACAAAAATTGCAACTGGCTATTAAACTACTGATCTTGTCAGATACATAATTTTTGAAAGACTATTACTGGTCTCATTGTACTAACTGCATTTATTACCTTTTACAAAGTCACCATGAAGTTACCACAAAGAATGGGACAATTCTTTAAACTAGAGTAAGAAGATATGTTATTAATAAAGTATTTAAAGTATATAAATGGACATGTCACTCTAAGGTTTGTCTCTGCTATCTTGGTACTTAAGAAGTGATTTGAAATGATTATCTGGCTAATTCACACACACACACACACACACACATCACCACCACCACCACCACCACCACAACAATAACAATTACCGAATGATTAGACTTCAGGAGTTGAGAGGAGGGAAGATGTTGATTTAAGCAGATGGATAATATAAGTAGATCAAATCCTGAGAACAACTATTCAGAATCAGTTTTAATCTAGTTAAAGATTAATTTCCTTTTCCTCTCTCCAAATGGGAGGAATTTTCCAGATACAACTAGAATAATTAAACAAGGTTTAATGCTGCCTTCTGCATTCCTTGAATCCTGTGGTGAGGAGCCAGGAGGATCCCTACCCCAGGACAAAGTAGAAATCTCAGTTCTTGCCACTCCAGAAGAGGGAGCCATGCCAGTAGTCTGTGGAGCCCTGAGATACTCTGGGTTCAGAGAGATCAGGAATTCTTCAGCAAGTTTGAGTGTAAATACTACCTTTGCAGGAGCAAAGGTATGTCCAGGCAACCCCCAGAGAGAGAAAGAAAAAGAAAAAAAGAAAGCCAGAGAGGTCTTTCCATAGGGGTGTATTAGTTTCCTATTGCTGCTGTAACAAGTTACCACAAACTCTGGCTAGAAATGTATTATCTTGCAGTTCTGTAGTTTAGAAGTCCGTCATGCTTCTCACAAGGCTAAAGTCAAGGTGTCAGCAGGGCTGTGTCCCTTTCTTAACACCCTAGAGAGGAATCCATTTCCTTGCCTCTTTCAGCATCTTGAGGCCACCCATTAGTTGGGTCCTGACCTTCTTCCATCTTTAAACCAGCAATGCCGTATCTCTCTGACCACTCCCCTATAGTCACATCCTCTGCTTCTTTCCAGTTCTAAGAACTCTGTGATTATGTTTTCCTCCTTCTTCACTTTTAAGAATCCTTGTGATTACATTAGTAATCACACCAGATATCTATGGACCCAGAAAATTCAGGATAATCACCCTATCTCAAAGTTTTAGTTTAATCACATCTCAAAGTCTAAGATAACATACGCACAGGCTCTGCGAATTAAGAAGTGAACACCCTGGTGGGGAGGCGGGGCATTATTCTGACCACCACCAGGCCTAACAGGAATGTTCTTTAGTCATGGCTGTTACCAAGAGTGGTCATCTTCCATGGGGCTGTGTCACCCATGCATAAGTGAGCAACCAGTTCTTTCAAATTATATGATGGAAAACCAACCACCCCTTAAAATGTGTATGTAACACCTGCTCTTGAATACAAACCACCATGTTCAAACACTTCCTTAGGACATTCTTGCCTAAAGTTTATGTGAACAGCTTTAAATAGAGCTGTCCCTATTTAGAGCTGTCTGAGGTCCATGGAGGGAAAGGCTCATGACAAAATGGCATTTGCTTAAAGGGTCTACTGGTATCATTTGTGAATGAAATGTGAGAAGAGAAGAGAAATAATTGTCTATCTCACTGTTTCTTCAAAACAGTGATCTATGAAGCAACAGCCTTTGAGATGCAGCACACACACACAGGCACCCACACACAGGCACAAAAGATTTTGTCATCACTCAAGGAAAGCTGAATATTATCCACCTCTCAAGGATTCTCAATGTATGTTAATGTTTTAAAGCTCTGAGAAGTTCCACAGTAAGAAAACGTGTGTATGGTCAAACTTTGGCTCCTTGAAAAATATAAAGGGAGCTTCCAACTTTAACTTGACTTCTGCTTGGTCCCTGAGGTGCCCTCACTGATCCCATACCCTCACTGGAGAGAACAGGGTTTCCCATCTGGTTCCAGAATTCCTTTCTGCTGGACTTTGGGGCAGTCTGCAATAAGCTTGCAGGCTTCTATGAGAGTGGTCGCCAAATTTGTTCTGATTTGATTGTCTACTTCCTCAGTAAAATTTTATATATCTATATGTAGACATTCAAAATTTAATGTGTAAAAATTTTACGTGTACTACTGTACTAATATACACCTACATCAGATTGTAAGTATAACAAATCTCAAATAAGAATTATTTTATATGTTTTGATACTTATGGTTGCTTCATATTGCCAATAGTTAATCCCTCAAGGAAAAGTACACATTTGGAGTTAAGGTTGTCCTTCCTAAACCTGGGTGTAAATTCATTCTCTCAACCAGTTTTCCTGCAAATAATTTTCAATGCTTTGTCTCATTTCTTACCAGATCTTACAAGATTATGGTTGTTCTTACTTTGCAATGTCACTGAAGATGTTCTCATCCTAGAAGCAGAAGTAGAAGTATCAGCTACTCCACTTTCTTGTGACCTGATTAGGCTTGCTTTTATCATCTTGGATCTATGACATGCTCATATGCTTGTTTGTTTTATTTGATTGTTTTGTAGAATTCATTTCAAGACATTTGTCCATTCTGTGAAGGTTAAGTTTTATTAAAAGGAAGCAGCATAGCACATAATTGTAGTGAACCCAGCACACCTAACATGGTACACTGAAACCAAGTGGGGGCACTACGGACAAGCCTTCTTAGCTGCAGAACGCCCTTCTTCATTCCAGCATCTTGCCTGATTAGAAGGCAAAGGACTTGTTGCCATACAGCCCAAATCTACATATCTATATATCTAATATTAGTAAAGGCTGGTTTCTTTCTCCCATTTTTTATAAAAATCAATCAATAAAAGTTCTACCATTTTCCTCCTGAGCCCTGCTGGATTGCCTTAATCGCCCTCCAGGTGTGCTCCCCAAATGCCATGACCACAGTTTATTCCAAAACTGCAGCTGGGAATTCAGGGAGGTCCAGGTTTAATTCCAGATCTGCTGCTCTAACCCTTTTCAGAGTTTCAGGGAGAAAGTGCTCAGTAGTGCCTAGTGGTGCTCTCAGGAGGAAAAATACTGGATTTTTGTTTGAGGCAATAGATAAGTGTCAAAAAGGTGGGGGTAGGCCTGCCCTGAGAGATACTGATCTCCTTCCCTGAGGACATCATACCCTCCTGGTGGACCACAGGCTTAATGGTTAACTCCATTTGCCAGCAGAGAAGAAAGTCTGCGGACTGCTGCAGGGAAGCTCTTTTCCCCAGGCCATAGGTCCCACTGGAGGGATATCCATTAGAGGAACGTTCTCGTCTCCCTTGGGGAGACAGAGTGAAGCATCAGATGGACATTTTAGAGCACAGAATCTAGGTGCCTTGAAATCAGCTCTTTCCTTTCTCTTTGGCACCTGCTTGGCCTGCAAATGAGACACTCATTGGGGGCAGATTCTGGACCTACTGGGGTGGCCCACGGGCTCCTGGGCTGCCTTTGAATGTGTGTCCAATTCTGGGCTTCCCTTTTAAGTAGCTCATTGTTGCCACGTAACTAAGTCACAGTCTCACAGGTATTTCAATCCCTATCTGACTAGCTTCTTTGTTTCCCTTTAGTGGTCCAAACTAGGTCCAGAAAATAAAACAGTGAAAAATTGTGGGATCTTGGGCAATTTCACTTTAGCTCAATGAGTCTCTGTTTCTATGCCACAAAATGCTGCTAGTAGCATCTGCCTTTTAGGGATTGCCTAGTCCACACCTTGATGTTTGTTAGCTATGCATTATGTGCAGGCATGTGCTAAGTCCTTCGTTACATTCCCTCATATAATCTGCACAATAACTGCATGAGGCAGGAATTATTATTATTCCAATTTTAAGATGAGGACACCGATACTTAGAAAGTGAACAAGATAACATGGACCATGCCCTTATGAGACTTATATTTTAACACAGAAGCGGAGGAAACATTTAGAACCTACAGCCCAGGTCTTGATTCCTTTCCAGAAGAGCAAGCCAAATGGAGAAGACAGAGGTTGAACCAGAAACTTCATACAAAAATCAGTGATCTACCACCAGACAATTTTTTTTATTCTCCTAGTGGTCCTCAGGGTTCAGAGTCCTAACAGCCCTACTCCCCTACTCCAACCCTCTTTTTTGTATCCAGTGTACTTCAAACGGCAAGTTACAGTCCATCAGTGAGTCATAAAATTAATCTGTGGTTCAAGGCCAACATTTTTCTAAGGGAAGAGAAGAGGAGGGAAGGGGAGAGACAGGGAGGGATAAGGAGGGAATAGCTTAGAGAAGAAGGATCAGAGTGCAGACCACATATGAATCATATTATTTTATTTAATGAAATAACTGTTTTGTGTGTGTGTATGTGTGTGTGTACTAAGTTGAATGTAAGTTTTTTTTACTATGGATCATAATCCAAAATGTTTTAAATTCATGGTTTCATCGTATTTGGGTTATCATAAGCTTGTTTTCATGGTGTTAAGACTGATTCTAACCTTGCTTAAAGTTCTTCCTCATCCATGTTTCACAGCTGCTCTGGAAGAGAAAGGTGGAGAGGGCCGTGTGTGTATAAGATAGTAGCAAGAGGGAAGGTGGCAGAAATTAGAGACATGTGGAACAGGTGAGTGGGGCTGCAGGCAGTCCTGGAATGACTTGTATGGATTTTGTTCTTAAGCATTAAGGGAAGCCTTGGAGGGCTTTTGATTAGGGAAGTAATATGATTCCATTTATGTTACAAAAAGATCCCTGTAATTGTTGGGTAGAGAATGAATGGTAGGAGGCCGAAGTGGAAACAGCTGTGAGACCAGTGGCACGTTCTAAGACAGTAGTAGTTGAAATGGAGAGGAGAACGTTGAGGCCCATACCAGTCAGGGTTTGCTCAGAGAATAGACCAACTAGGAAACATACATGATAAGGACTGCACCTTACACAGCAGGGCAGCTAGTTACACAGGCTGTATAAGCTGCTGTCTGTGCCTGGTGCCAGAGCCTAGAGGCCACAGGGCAGCCAGTTGGGAAGGGAAACAGTGTAGGAAGTGGGACAAGTAAGGACAAGTGGGAACCTGGAGAGCTAAGCTGGAAGTCACCAGAAAAGACTGCCACCTGCACTGTCTCTCACCACCTCTAGACCTTCAACTTGGATGACGGCTGGTTCCTGAGTGATTAGCTGGCACCTGCCGTCAAGGTGCTAAGATGCACTTAGTTCAGGATTCAGAGAAGCTGAAGCAAAAGATCAGAAGGAGCTAGCTAGTGGGCCTAGCCACTCCCCATACCAAGTAGGTGTCATAGCAGATAAGGAGCCACACAGGTGAGTCACAATAGCCCTTGTGCACTGCACTCACCTTCTCAGTGTAAAAAAAAAGACCACCCCTTCACTGCTTCTCCCAAGTCATGTGCAAAATGTTTCTTGAGGGTTATGCTAACTAGGAACTCTGCAGGGAAGAGAATTCTGGGGAATGTGTTTTCAGCTTCGCTATATTGACACAAATACATCAGAGAGAACTTTCCTTATGTACAGAAAAAGAACAGCTGGAGGCTGGATCGAGAGATAAAAAAGGTCTAGAGGATCAGGAATGTCTATCCACTGCACCACACAGACCTGCTGATGCACTCCCAGTATAATAATCTCTCATTCTATAATACGGAGTGTTTCCTTAACATAGAAAAAATATCAACAATGCCACAGGGTCTGCTTTTATGGGAGCTGTCAAGGACTGGGCTGCTACACTATCCAATTCCAGGAGTGTCATTTTCATCACAGTTTTTGTGAGTGGTGCCCCTTGGAGTGGCACACTGCATGGCCTGTGTAGCTATATGTAGCAACCGTAACCAAGGGAATAAGATATTCATTTTAGATGTAAATTTTATTAAATTTTGAATCAAAAGACACAAGTAAAATTTCTCCTTATATACCATATAAACGGGCTCGGTGTCAGCTTTACGAGAGTGCCCCTTTCTAAATAACGAGCTGCTTAACTCCCAGGATGTAGCCTGGTTCTGTCACACCTACCTTGTGAGATCTGGAACACACTGAACTTTCATTATATTCTGCTGATGAAAGGTACCTTAGACCTTTTCCTAATCATTCAATTCCAACCCTACCATCTAGCTTATCTCAGAGAAATTAAATGGTTTATCTAATGTCACAATATACATTAACTATGTCAGAAAAGGAATCCAGATGGTCAGTGCCTGAAATCATTCCAAATAGATTCTAAAGTCTTCGAGGTTAACTGACCACTTCTTTATTCTTGCTCCTCCAGGAAAAAGTGCAGTTATTAAAGATGCTCAGTAAACAAAAATAATATGAGAATGTGCTAAAGCACTTGCAAAGAATTAAATCATAAGCACGGGTAGGGTAAGATTACTATCCTAGGCATTATTGTGCTGAATGGGCTCTGGCTGAAGCCTGCCCCCTACTAGATACTAACTGTGAGCAAGTTCCTTAAACTTGATGCCTCAGTTTTCTTACATGTAGAAGGATACTAACAGAAGCTGAGAACAGAATAGAAGCACTTAGTAGAATCTTGGGTGCTGTGCACATACAATCAGTGTTAGTTATCATCATCACTTTGCCAACATTCAGATGGTCTATATAAAAACCTAAGAGCTATTTACATAAGAGTGTGGTCCATACTGTAGTGTCCCAACTTTTAGGAAGGCAATTTTATTTACTAAAATGGATTCAAAACTCACCTTAATTCAAACAACTGTTTCTTTCAGCACATGCCACTGAGTAACCACTCAGCGAGCTCACCATTTAATAGAGGAGACAAAGAATTTACATATGGTAAATGCATCAAGAGACATGGGCATAAGGGGCATGTGACACAGAAGAGGGCTACTTAACCCTAAAGTCAAGGCTTGTGATATTGTGATTTATAATATGAAGTATGTCTTTGGTCTTCTTCCACATTCCTGGCACAGAGCTCCTAACACCCTTGGAATTTCCTAAATAATAACTATAAAGGTGTATTGTTATGTTAATGATGTGAGTTTTAGAAAACACCTAAGGATAGGGGCTGGTTGCCACGGGGAGCCAACCATGTTATTAGAGGGTTGGGACTTCCCGTTCCACCCCTACTGACCTCTCAAGAGGGGACAGGGACTGGAGACTGAATCAATCACCAATGGCTGATGACTTAATCAATTATGCGTATGTGATAAAGTTTCCATAAAAAGCCAAAGGATGGGGTTTGGAGAGCTTCTGAGTTGGTGAACACATGGAGATTTGGGGAGAGTGGTGTGCTCGGAGAAGGCACGGAAGCTCTGTGCCCTTTCCGCATACCTTGCCCTGTGCATCTCTTCCATCTGGCTATTGTTGAGTTATATCCTTTCATAACAAACGAGTAATCTAGTAAGTAAAATGTTTCTCTGAGTTCTGTGAGTTGCTCTAGCAAATTAATCAAACCCAAAGAAAGTGGGTCACTGGAACTCCCCCATCTGTAGCCAGTCAGTCAGAAGAACAGGTGACAACCTAGACTTACAACTGGCATCTGAAGGGAAGAACACGGGCTTGTATGGCTAAGCCCTTAACCTGCGAGATCTAATGCTATCTCCACAGAGATAGTGTCAGAATTGAGAAGAGTTATAGGACACCGAGCTGGTATCTAAGAATGTCTTAGAGTGAAAATAAACCTCTCCTCGCCAACATTGGAATTGGGAGTATACATAGCCTAGCCCTATGAGCATAAATGAATTTACAAATCCACAATGGTGCCTTTCTATTATTTTATATCTGAAGGTCAGTTGGGGTTAGGACCTTATATCTAACTATGCTCAGCTGTTTATTTCATGTTCATGTTATTTTTGTAGAGGAGGAAAATTTCTCTCCTCTTCCATTCTAGGTTCTTCAGTTGGTGTAATAATTAAACTGATATGAGACAAATAAACAGGAGAAAAACTAATTTAATTTTGTACATATGAGAGTCCATAAAAATATAAGAATCAGAGAAGTGACCAAAGCAGGCAGAAATTATAAATTTCAGACAAGAAAACAATAAATTTGTGAAGGATTTATAAGACAAAGTGGTTTAGGTTTAGTATAGAAAATTAGTGAAGAAGTAACAAGGTTTGTTTATACAGTTTTCTTGGCCCTAAATTCCCTATCTCTCGGGATAAGGATGCCTTCTACCTTCTTGAAATAGGGAGGGTATCTTTCACATGGAAGTTGTATTTCCTGCTTTTAGGAGGACAAAGGAGGTCAGAGTGTCTCTCTTGCACTTGTTGGTTCTTATGTAACTTTAATTAAAAAAACCCAATATGCCAAAGTGGTATTTTTTGGGATGGTATAATTTGTTCCCCTTAATTTTGTTTGTTTAAAACTTCCCTTTAAGAGCAGAAAAAAAAGAATGAAAAAAAGTAAACATAGCCTACAGGACTTATGGGACAACATGAAAAGGACTAACATTCACATCACAGGGCTCTGAGAAGAAGAGAAAGGGAATGGGGCAGAAACCTTATTAGAAGAAATAATGGCTGAAAACTTCCCTAATTTGGGGAAGGAAACAGACATCCAGAACCAGGAAACCCAGAGAATTCCAAATAAGAGGACCCCAAAGAGACCCACACCAAGACACATTATAACTAAAATGTCAAAAGTTTAGGGGAAGGATATAGCTCAACTGGTAGAGCACATGCTTAGCATGCATGTGGTCCTGGGTTCAATCCCCAGCACCCCCTCTAAAAAGAAATAAAACCTAATTGCCCACTCCCCCGCCAAAATAAAATAATTAAATAATACAATAAATAAATAAATTTTTTTTAAGTTAAAGACAAGGAGAGATTATTTAAAGAAGCAATAGAAAAACAAACTGTTATGTACAAGGAATGAGACTAGCAGCAGATTTTTCACCAGAAACTTTGCTAGACAAAAAAAGGAGTGACACAATATGGTCAAAGTGCTAAAAGAAATAAACTTCCAACCAAGAATACTCTACCTGGCAAAGTTATTACTCAGAAGTGAAGGAGAGAGAGAGTTTCCCAGACAAGAAAAAGCTAAACGAGTTCATCACCCCTAAATCGGCCTTATAAGAAATGTTGAAAGGATTTCTTTAACAAAAAGAAAGGATGTTAATTAGTAACAAGAACATATATATAAGAACAAATCTCACTGGGAAGGTAAAAATATAGTAAAGGTAGTGGATTACTCATTTATAAAGCCAGTAAAAAGTTGAAAAGATAAAAGTAGTAAAAATAACTTGATCACAATAATTAGTTAAGAGATACACAAGAAAAAAGATGTAAAATGTTGGGTAGAAAAACATAAAAGGTGGAGTGGAAAGTGGTAATGTCGTGCTTTACAATGGGATGAAACTTAAGTTGCTATCAACTTAAAACAGACTGTTGTAGACATAAGCTGTTGTATATAAGCCCCATGGTAACCACAAAGCAAAAACTTTTAGTAAATACTAAAGAAAGAGAAAGGAATGTAACCATACCACTAAAGAAAGTTGTCAAACCACAAAGGAATAAAGCAAGAGAAGAAGAGAGGAACAATAGAAACACCCAGAAAACAATTTTAAAAATGGCAATAATCATATACATATCAAGAATTATTTTAAATGTAAATGAACTACATTTTCCAGTAAAAGAGAGTGGCTGCATGGATTTAAAAAAAATAAAACAAACAAACAAACAAAAACCAAAAGACAAGATCTATCTATATGTGGCCTACAAGACTCACTTCAGATATAAGGACACACACTGAAAGCAAATGGATGAAAAAAGATATTACATGCAAATGTAAACTAAAAGAAATTGGACTAACTATACTTAGACATAATACATGTTAAAGACTACAATAAGAGACAAAAAAGGGTGTTACATAATGATAAAGGGGTCAATCCAATAAGATCCAACATTTGCAAATATTTATATACCCAATATAGAGGCACCCAATTATATAAAGTAAATATTAAAAGATGTAAAGAGGAAAATAAACAGCAACACAATCATCGTAGGGGACTTTAACATCCCACCTACATCAGTGGACAAATCACTGAGACTGAAAATCAATAAGGAAACATTGGCCTTAGAGGACACATTAAACCAGATGAACTTAACAGGTATTTACAGAACATTCCAACCAAAAGCAACAGAAAACACAGTCTTCTAAATACACAAGGAAAATTTTCCAATCTAGATCATTCATTATTAGGCAGGAAAATGAGTCTTTATATATTTAAAGGATTGAAATCATATCAAGCATCTTTTCCAACTGCAATGGTATAAAATAAGAAATTAATTACACAAAGAGAACTGGAAAATTCAGAAATATGAGAGGTTAAACAGCATGCTACAGAACAACCAATAGGTCAAAGAAGAAATCAACAGAGAAATTAAAAAAACACCTAGAGACAAATGAAAACAGAAATGTAACATACAATACTTTATGGGATGCAGCAAAAGTAGTTCTAAGATGAAAGTCGACAGTGATAAGGGCCCACCTCAAGAAACAAGAAAAGTTTCAAATAAGCAATCTAACTTTATACTTCAAGGCACTAGAAAAAGAAGAAAAAAGCATTTGACAAAATTTAACATCCATTTATGATAAAAACTCTCAACAAAATGGGTATAGAGAGAACATTTGTCAAAATAATAAAGGCCATATATGATAAGTCCACAGTTAAAATATACTCAGTTGTGAAAACCTGAGATTTTCCTCTAAGATCTGGAACAAGGCAAGAATGCCCACTCTCACCACTGTTATTCAACATAGTATTGGGAGTCCTCGACAGAGCAGTCAGGCAAGAAAAAGAAAGAAAAGCCATCCAAATTAGGAAGGAAGAAGTAAAACTGTCACTATTTGTAGATGACATGATATTACATCTAGAAAACTCTAAAGATTCCATTTAAAAAATTGTTAGAACTAATAAATGAACTCAGAGTTACAGAATACAAAATCAACACATAAATATCTGTTGAATTTCTATACAATAATAATGAATTAGCAGAAAGGAAAATTAAGAAAACAATGCCATTTAAAACTACATCAAAAAGAACAAAATACCTAGGAATAAATTTAACCAAGGAGGTGAAAGACCTGTGTAGTGAAAACTTATCAGATATTAATGAAAGAAACTGAACACAAATAAAAAGAAAGATATTCTGTGCTTATGAATTGAATTAATATTGTTAAAATGTTTATACCACCCAAAGCAATCTACAGATTCAATTCCTATCAAAATACCAATGGCATCTTTCACAGAAATAGAACAAACAATCCTAAAATTTGTATGGAACCATAAAAGACCCTGAAGAGCCAAAGCAATCTTAAGAAAGAAGAACAAAGCTGGAAGCAACATTCTCCTGACTTCACACTATGTTACAAAGCTATATAGTAATGAAAATAGTATGGTATTGGCATAAAAAAGATATATAGATCAGTGGAACAGGATAAAGAGCCTAGTATTAAACCCACACATATATTCATAGTCAATTCATTTACAGCAAAAGAGATAAGAATATGCAATGGGGAAAGGACAGTCTCTTCAATAAAAAGTAAAAGCAACAAAAGGAAAAATAAACATCAAACTAAAGGCTTCTACACAGCAATGAAAATCATCAACAAAATGAAAGGCAACTTACCAAATAGGAGAAAATATTTATACATCATATATCTGATAAGAATAATAAAGAACTCATACAACTCAATGGCAAAAAAAAAAAATTCTGACTAAAAAAGTGGACAGAAGATCTGACTAGACATTTTTCTAGAGAAGACACACAGACTGCCAACTTCTATGTGAAAAGATGCTCTGTATCATTAATCATGAGGGAAATGCAAATTAAAACCACAATGAGATATCACCTCACACCTGTCAGAGTGACCATTATCAAAAAGACAATAAATAATAGATGCTGGTGAGGATGCAGAGAAAAGGAAACACTTGTGCACTGCTGGTGGGAATTTAAATTGGTGCAGCTACTATGGAAAACAGGATGGAGTTTCCTCAAAAAATAAGAATAGAATTACCAAATGATCTAGCAATTTCACTTCTGGGTATTTATTCAAAGAAAGCAAAATGCTAATTTGAAAACATATATGCAATTCCCATATTCACTGCAGCATTGTTTACAATAACTGAGCTATGAAGCGTCCATCAATGGATGAATGGATAAAGAAGATGTGGTATACATATTCATTGGAGCACTATTCAGCCATAAAAAAGAAAGCTTGCCATTTATGACAACAAGGATGGACCTTGAGGGCATTATGCTAAATGAAATAAGCCAGACATAAAAATACAAATACTAAATGATCTCTTTCACATATAGAATCTAAAAACAAAACAACAATAGCAAAAAACCCCACTAAGCTCATAGCTCATAGATACAAAGAACAGACTGGTGGTTGCCAGAAGCAAATAAGGGTAGGAGAAATAAGTAAACTGTTTTTGCTGTTTTGTTTTTCGCCTAAATAAATTGAAAAAAATTAAACCTCTTCTGTCCATGAGTAGCCTTAGGGTTGCATAAGACAATAGCTTTATCTTTTCTATGATTCTTTAGACTTTTAGTAGTTAGTTATCTATTTCTTAAAAAGCATTCTGAGTCCTCCCTGAATGACTCTACTCTGATAAAGAACCCTTGAATGGAGAATTTTAGAAACTCGTAAGACATTGTACTAGGTGTCATGGAGCTAGCAAGACAGGCAAGGTCTGTTTAGGGAGCATGTGGGGTAGTAGAGGAGGATATTGGGGATGAAAAGTTAATTGTTAGCAAGGCAGAATCAGCTTCAAACAACAAGAGAAGTACCACCAAGATTTGCATTCGTGGAGGAAGGTATGACTGATCCTTAAAGGGTCAGAGGGAGCTTCAGGGAGATGGGGCTTTGGAGCCGTCTGGAAGAGGGTTTTGACAGGTGGAGGAGGGAAGGAAAAGACATTGTTGGTTGGCATGGCTGGCGTTTCTGACAAAGGGAGCCATGTGCAAGATGGTCTGGAGAGTGGGTGAAAGTTGGGTAGTTCTACCTACTGGGTTAACGCACAGTGCACAGAATTGGAGCCGGAGCTTGAAAACATAACTGAGGCTCCATTAGGAAGCACCCTAGGAACTTCATCCTATTCAGCAGGTCCTGGAAAGTTATTCCAAATGTTGAGGATAACAAAGCAACATGAAAGGTCATACAGATTTGTGGTACTGAGGGTGCAAGCTGCCATCAGACAGACCTCACCTTGAACTCACCTCTTATGCAGAGGTATTGAGCTTCCTGAAGTCTTGATTTCCTCATCTGCAGAGGGAATAATGGCACCTAATTGCCAGGTTATTATGAGATGTAACTGAGCTGAGATGTGAGATAAGAAATTAACACAGTGGCTTCCATAGGGTAATTTTTCAGTAGCTGCTGAGGAGGACTATGACCAGTATGATGACAAAGGAGGAGGAGGAGGAGGAGGAGAAGGACAAAAAGAGAGAAGTTTACTGATAATACAGATAATGTTTGAATTCGTTTTTGTATCTCAACCCCTAATCTAAAGTTTGGCACATGGCAGGCACTCAAACTCTTGAATTAAACTAAAGGACAAATTAATCCCAGGGAACCGTGGTATATCTGTTTCATATCTTCACCAGTCTTGGGGGGAAGGAGAGAAAAACAAATGTAGGTAGTAGGAAGCTGCCTGAAGAAGAAAATGTAGACAGGATAATTAGAGGTGCTTATTCGAAAAAGCCTATGATGAGAATAATTACTAATTATGCCAACCCAATGTATTATCTTTATATCACAATTGGGGGGAAAAATGCCAAGGTCAGTGAAAAGCACAGAGCTGAAATGGAAAACCTGGCACCCTTGAGGAGTAATTGGGTTTTCTTACTGGGTTCCCTCTCATTAGATTTGATGTAATTGTTTTTAAAACATCAAGACATAATGACAAGTATGTATTTCGATATTACCGTGATGCAGTAATCAAAAGGGCATTTAAAATTTGCTGTACAATTACAGTCCCATTAAATCTAAGTGAACTGCTCATTTGAGTCACTAAATCTAATCTGTTACCTTGCAACATACATGCAGTGAGTTTCCATCATGACGGAATCATAACCAGATTTCACTCATGGCTCTGGGAAGGGTTCTGGAATAACATTTTAACAAGGGCTGGGTGATGTGTACATGCAATTACAATTTGCCTACAGATTCACTGGGAGCCCAGCGCTCATATTATCACATCAGTAACGGAAAAACAGACAGGACTGGATTCATGCAGGCAACAGACAGCCCAATGCATGCTGCTTGCTCTTTCTACTTCATCATGACAAGGGGACATTCCAAAGCATTGCGTGTCTTCACACTAAAAACCTGACTTCAAGGCTCCCCCATCTTGTTGAAGACAACTTCTGAAGGATCAGCCAAAATGAGCCCTGGTTTGTATTCTTCCACCCACCACAATGGAAAAATTTCAAAAGAGTCCAAAATGAGACTAGCCTCACAGCATTCAAAACGCTGTGTGTAAGGGTCTTAAGAGGAAATCGCTTTGAAAAGACAGCCATCAAGTGCTCCTGGGGCAGGCAAGAGAAAGAAAAGATCCTGGGGGAGGCAGCTGGCCTATCCAGCTGCTGAGGAAAGCCGCGTGATGGATGGCTTCCACTGGGGACAATGGACAGCCGTGAGGGACAGGTCTTTGTTCCCGGGTTCTTGCACCCTCTCCTTTGACCCGCCCCACTGACCTATGTGCTTGCGCACATGGCAGGGACGCCCTGGCCCTCTGCAACTTAAGGCCCCGCAGGATCACTCAGGCAAAGGGCCCGCTGCCTGCCGCTCCCCCTCCCCCCACCCCCCATTTCCAGGCAGTCTGGCCAGATGCAGATAGGGTTGGAGGTGGAATCCTGGACTACAGAGAACAAGGTTTCCAATCTGCAAATTCGTTCTAGGATTAGCACAAATCAATTGCACAGAGAGATGAAGAGCTGGAGGGTGGGGGTGGGCACTTGTTTTTCTCAGAAGAGGAGAGTGAGTAAGCAACCATCCCCAGGTGGTTACTTAAGGCATAATTAATTTGCATTCCCAGGGATATTTTCCCATTCAAAGTAAAGAGGGCAATTCTAAGGCTCTGATGAAATCACAGCTGTAGATTTCTGGTCAACTCTGTGGGTGTGAAGGGCAGGCCTGAGCCTGTGGTGTCACTACACACCTGGCCCACTCTGACCTCAGGCTCTTCCTCCATAAAACAAGTTAATACTTCCTACCCTGCCTAGTCACTAGAGCCTTACTGAAACAAGTGAACTTGAAAATACAGTGGAGAAAGAAAAATACTGTGTGACCTCACTTACATATGCAATCTAAAAAAGCTGAATTTATAGAAGCAGAGAGCAGAATGGGGATTACCAAGGGCTGGGGCAGAGGGTGGAGAAAACAAGGAGACATTGGTCAAAGGTACAAAGCTAGAGTTATGGAGAATGCATTAAGTTCTAGAGATCTAATGTATTGCATGAGGATTACAGTTAATAATACCATACTGTACACTAGAAATTTGCTCAGAGAGTAAATTTCATACGTTCTCACTACAAAAAAAAAAAAGGTAACTATGTGAGGGGGTGGATATGTTAATTAGTTTAACTATAATAATCATTTCACTATGTGATATGTATATGTATCAAATTATCATCAACTACACATTAAAAATATACAATTTCACTTTAACTTTAAAACATTTTAAAATTGAATTAAAATTTTAATTTTAAATAAGATTTTACCACATCTTCTTTATCCATTTGTCTGTTAACGGACATATAGGTTGCTTCCATATCTTGGCAATTATAAACAATGCTACTGTGAACACTAGGGTGCATGTATCTTTTTGAATTAGTGTTCTTGGTTTTTTTGTATATGTATCCAGAAGCGGAATTGCTGGATCATATGGTAGTTCTATTTTTAGTTTTTTAAGAATCCTCCATACTGTTTTCCACAGTGGCTGCACCAATTTACATGCCCACCGATAGTGCACAAGGGTTTTCTTTTTTCCACATCCCCGCCAACATGTGCTATCTGTGTCCTTTTTGATGACAGCCATTCTGACAGGTGTGAAGTGGTATCTCATCATGATTTTGAGTTGCATTTCCCTGATGATTACTGATGTTGAGCATCTTTTCATGTGCCTGTTGCCCATCTGCAGTTCTTCTTCGGAAAAATGTCTATTCAGTTCTTCTGCTCATCTTTTAATTGGATTGTTTGGTTTTTTTAGATGTTAAGTTACGTAAGATGTTTGTATATTTTCGGTATTAACCCCTTATTGGTCACATCAATTGCCAAAATTTCTCCCACTCACTAGGTTGCCTTTTAGTTTTGTTGACAGTTTCCTTTGCTGGGTAAAAGATTTTAAGTCTGATTAGGTCCCATTTATTGTAGGGAAGGGGGAAAATAGGGGCAGGGGATTAAGAGGTACAAACTATTAGTCATTATGAAATAGGCTACTAGGATATATTGTTCAATGGGGGAATATAGCAAACATTTTATAATAATTATAACCAGCATATAACTCTTAAAAATTGTGAATCACTATATTGTACACTTGTAACTTATATAATACTATATATCAACTATACTCCAATTTTAAAAAGCTAAAAAAAAATAAATTTAAATAAAGCATATCCAAGTGAAAAAGAAAACACTGTAAAAACATAAGAGGGACTCACCCAATGACTTCACAAAATATTGTAATCATTTGTGAACACTGAAGTCTGGTAATAATAACAGCTACAATTGACCACACACCAGCTTTGTGACTGGAAACATGGAAGCACTGAAATCAAGCATCACTAAGCCTCACAACCCTGCCACGGAGCATCTCATTAATCTCATTTTACACATGAGGAGACGCAGGCTCACAGGTGTTAGGTAACCGGCCCCAGGTCACGCAGCCCATCAACAGGTGAGCTAGGTTTGAATTTAGTTCTTCCGCCTGAAAGCCTGTACTCCTTTCACTGTGTGTGTTGTCTGTGTCAGACTCCAGAGCCATGGAGGGTGTCCTGGAGGTCAAGTTCAGGTCTACCTGGAGCACAAAGACCTGTCTGCCCAGAGCACCTGAGCGGTGCCATGTCACCACCAACAAGCCTCGACGTTAACACACTGACTCTTCCTCCCCAGCTCCATGCCTTCATCTCAGTGACTTTGGATCTTTCCTCACAGACATCCCTTTCCTACTCGAAGTTTCTATATCCAAGAGCACACACATCCTCTCTCCCCACCCTACCTGCCCAGCCAGCATATCCCATGATTCAGCTTCACCCGGTCACTCAGATGGAAACTCAATACCATGTCTTGTTTTTCTCTCACCTTCCTCCACCTCCACTCCTGCAGCCCCCATCTGAATTTACACCTTTATTATACTCCATCTGTATAGTTACCACAATGCCCTGTCCTGTGTGTCCTGGAAATAGGTCTAGCGTCGCTTCCTGCAATACAGCTGGGACCCCGTCCTTACCTTGCTCAGAAAAAAATCACTCTGTGTTATCTCCACAATGAACCCTGAACTCGTTCATAAACATTCAAAATCCTCCTTGATTTGATATCAACCTACATTCCAAGGTGACATCCCCAGTTTTCTCCATCACAGACATTAATCTGCTACCAGAACCAGCGAGTCCAATATCGACTGGGCAGGATTTGCTAAGACAAGGACTAGATTCCAGACAGATTTCCCGTTGCTGAGACTGCAGATATCTGGGCTGGCAAGTGGCCTGTTGCAGAAAGAGGGGTCTTGCCAAAACAGTCACACCAGACACAAGACCCACATTTAGCTCAAAACAAGGTACATTCCCAGGTTTGGGAAAGTTGAACACTAGACAGGATACAAGTCAGAGGAGAACAAGACAGCCACATGAGACAGGAATTGCCTTTCAAGGCAGTACTTGAAGCACAAAGAACCAGGAAAGAGCTCGGGTATTTAAAGGAGGATAATGCAGCAGAGCAGAAGCAGCAGCAAGAATGGCAGCTGTAGACCTGTTAAGAGCTTGCTGGGGTACCATACAGATGCTTCACTTAGCAGTATGTGTTCATAGGATTGCACTGTTTTGTTTTGGTTTTTAATTACATGGGTTTAAGTTACTGTAGTAAATTACAGGCATCCTCAACTTCCCTTCCCCACATCAGGGATGAAGGATTTGTGACTGGAAGGCATAAACTGAGAAGGCAGGAGTAGAGTCTTCCCACGATGTGCTGAAAAGAGTTTACCCCGCTTCTGGTTTCCATCATGATGAAAAATTGGAAAATTTTACCATGTCCAGAAAAAATATAGAACCCAAAAACAAGTTTCACAAATTTGTGTAGCTGATTTCATTCACTATTGTTGTTTCATGGTTTCTGAGGTTCCTGGCAATTATATTTTTCATTTTGTCCTAATGTTGGGATGTTACATTCTGATATGGGGGGAGGATATTATAAACTAGTGGAAGAAACTGGGTTATTTGTACTTCTCCCCTCCCCCACCACACTACATGACTGATGAAACAGCTATTCTCATTTTGGAATTTGCTGTCAGTCACTCTCAATGAATTCTTTTGTCAATGTCATAAGCCTCAGAGTTACAGAGCCCTGCAGGCAGAGTTACACACAAGCTTCTGGGCTCGGGGTATCAGAGCTGACTGTTTTGTTTGATGTTATAGTGTTCAGCTTCAGTAAAACTGCCTAAGCTGATAGAGGCAAAACCACCTCTAGCAGAACTGATGCCTTAAAAAGTCTTAATTCTGTGTGGATGTGATACAAGCACGCCAACACAGCCACAAAGAAGGAGACAGCTTCTGCCTTTTCGCAGAACTGATGTAAATTCGAACATTTCCTGAGACAGGTCAGCCTGGAGTCATTTTCCAGTTGACTTGCCATATAACCAGGGGACCAGCTCCCACATCACAGTGCAATGCAGATGAAAATCCCTTGTAATTTCTCTCGGGTTTTCCCATTTGTTCATTCATCGTGTGGAAAATCATCAGTGTGTGGCTCAGAGTTTAAGCAGACTGGTGGGAATCCATCCAAAACACAACCTGGCACGCAGTTGGTGCTTAAGAAATATCTGTGAATTACCACTGTGAAAATTGAATGGGGTCCTTCTGGTCACTCTCCCTCAAATACCCAGCAGATGCTTTCAAAATTTCAGCTACTCCAGCAGCTGTAGGAATCCCCCTATACATTGATTCTCCTGCCAGATGGGCGTGAATACAAAACAACAGTTTGGGTCCATTTTAAAGAATTTTGAAAAAAATGCATGAAGGCTTCTAGTTCATTCCTTCAACATTCATTTATCATTTGGAATTTATCAGGCTTCGTGGCCTCCACTATCATTTAAACAGCCTTCCTGGATTTGGAGAATGAGCTTCAGTATAAGCCCTGGCTTCCCACGGTGGAAACTAGAGACACATGTCTTCCCCAGCCCTGAATTTCAAAAATCAGAGGCACTCACAAAAGATGTCGATGTAAAGAGACGCTAATAGGGCAGCATCGGGAGGAATGCTTTTCCCAGCCAGTGGAGCCTGGAGAGGTCCTGAGAAGTGTCACTAGCGGCAGAGACACCTGTCCATCATCCAGCATCAGGCAGGGATCTGAGGTTCTTGTGTTCAGTGGTGGAAGCAGGGTCTTTACTGACTAGCCTCCTGGCTTGGGGGGAGGGGTAGACACTGTTCCCGACTGTGTGGTCTCCAAGCCTCACGCTGGTCCTTCCACAGACTCTGTGAACATTTGAACTAATATATTTCATTTGTACATACTCTGCTTAAACTAAGTAAAGGAGGTTTGGATGCAACCAGCTAAGAACGCTGACTGCTACATTGGCATTTTGTTGAATGCCATAGTAGGTAGGGGAAGGTAGAGAAAAATAAGACATGAACACAGTTTCCAAGATTCCACAGTCTGGAGATAGGAGCAGACTCGAGCCCATCCGTGGGATGTAGTGCGATCAGAGCTGTGAAGAGGTGCACAAGTAGTCACAGGTGCAGCAGGGCAGAAGGAAAGGAAGCCTGCTGGGGAGGGTGCACGCCCCACTGCGCCCCAGCAGTGGACACTGACAGCACCGCCCACAGACCCTCAGGCCATGCCCTGACCAAGGGCTCCGCCCACCCCTGATGTCCGAGATGCCTATACTGTGATGCTGTCAGTAGGGCTCAAAATCACAGGATTGCAGGTCCATCCCTGGGGATGCTGAAGGACAGCCTCAACCGCTGGGCTCCCGTGTTCTTTTGTCTATCTTGCTGTTAATTGGATCTGGGACTTGGAATTCCCTCGTGTCATAGACAAGCTGTGGCCTTGGGGACTGACTCAGCCACCCAGATCTGGGTAGCTGAGGTGGGGCGTGCAAGGAAAGTGGAATTCCTTAGCACCGCCAGTTCTGAACTTCAGGAGGAGCAAACCCTAGATTGAATCCTTCAGCAGGAAGGAGCCAGGGATGGGGCAAACTCCTGAAGGCATCATCCTTTCCACATCTTCTCCGGGCTGATCATCATTGTTGCAGTCGTGTTTTATTCTGCTTCCTTTAACATCTTTTATGAGAATCTTAACCTTAGGGTCTCCCTGGTTGTGTGGGCCGAACAGCAAGGAGCCAGGAAGTAGCCATCGGAGGAGCAGCCAGGGTCGAAGCTCCACTTGTTGGCAGAGCAGGAAAGGCAGGTGTCGAGGGGCTGGCCGGGCAAAGAAACAGAGGAGGAAACCGGAAGGTGGAGAGCCCGTGGGGTCCCCAGACTGGGGCGGGCTCGGAGCACACGCCCAGTGCCCATGCAGCCCATCAACCCCGCCTCATTCCTCTCCCCAGGTTGGATCCGCCTCCTCGCTGCCCACAGGTGCACTTCCGGGCAACGACAGCGCTGTCCGCGTGGACTGTCACAGCACGGGTGACTTTCGAATTGCTCCGCCCCCGGGAAAGCCTGGCTCCGCGCATGGAGCTGACCTGCTGGCAATGGTTTTGCCTAAAGCACAGCTGAACCGCTTCGGTCCCTGGATCCGGCAACCCTCAGCAGCAACAGCCTCCGAACCGAGACTGGTTTTCCCTAGGGCGCCTCTCCTAGGCAGAGAGGGCCTCTCCCGGGCCAGACATCAGGTACCTTTAAGTTGTACACACATCCCAGGGGAAAATAACCACAGCACAGGGTTACCTAATAGTCCGACAACATCGGGGACATCATTTCCCTTTCTCGCCTCTTCCCATCCCTTCTTACAACCAAAAAGCAGCCTCAGCTGTGCTGCTGTGGCTTTATCGCCTCCCCCACAGTGGCTCACTTCCCAGTGTAGCATAACAACCAGCCTCAAGCTGGCGATTCTGAGGGCAGCAGAAGCCAGCTGAAAGGTGACAATGTTGTTTTTCTTTTCATTGTATTTATACACTGGATACAAAGATACCTATGCTTCGTTATTACCTACTTACATTTAAGGGAATAATATTGATACTCATTTCCCTTCTCATTTTTAAATATCTTTTTTTTAAATAAATGAATGTAACCTACAAAAAGTCAGTAAAGTGTTCAAAAACTATAAGGACCTGCACATGGCAGAAACTGTGACAGCCCCTGAATAATTGTAGTTTGGAGAGCATGTCCCTGAGATGTGACCCTCCATCCTGTTCCCTTTCCTCCAGCTCAGTCTCAGCTCCCGGAAAGTGGGGGGAGTCCCCTCGTGGCAGTCAGCCAAAGTTGGGGCACTTTAAGTCACTGGTATTGGATTCTTTCCTCTTTTTAAATTGTTTTCTTCAATGTTTTGTCTTTCACCCCATTTCCCCATTAGGGGGTGAGATCTTTGAGGGCAAATATATTGTCAGTGCTTTCTTCCCAGTTTACTTGAAGCTGCCAGC
The DNA here is from genome assembly GCF_009834535.1 of Camelus ferus. Classification (NCBI taxonomy): domain Eukaryota; kingdom Metazoa; phylum Chordata; class Mammalia; order Artiodactyla; family Camelidae; genus Camelus; species Camelus ferus. Next base: position 15,953,980 of record NC_045700.1, read on the forward strand.
TGCAGTATTAGGCACACAGTGGGCATCAGATAAACACCGCTGCTCTGCATTCAACACTCGGGCGACAACATCCCCACTCACACCAGACGCTGGAAAAATAGGTCATCTATTTGGCAAAGGCAACAGGATTCATCAGGACAGGCTCGGCGAACGGTATAAATGAAAAACAACAAACAAGAAAGTCAGCCTTTTGAAAAAAATCACATCTTTGCGGCAGAGATGTCAGCCTGTCTGAAAATGGCTAAAACCTGGGGATTTTCCATAGATTAGTCATGTGGTTTAAATAATTAGAACTGAAGGCCCAGTGTGAGATTGCCCCCAGTGAAATCTGAGCAGGTTCCAGGCGAAGTTTAGTCATGTGTAAAGAGAAGACGTACCTTATCCTGACAGCAAGGAATTAAAAGGAGGAAGAAATCAAGAAGAGACCTGCAGCCTGGAGAGAAGAGAAAAGGCATGTTCTATGGGCTGGGCCGCGAGAGAGGTGTGCAGGAACCTCAGGCAACGTGTTGAATATATTTGCAATTTTACAGAAAGAGTCCAGTCTATATCACAGGCATTTGGGCTATGTGTTTTAATAACATTCTAAGTGAAAGCTTTCTCTCTGGTAATAGAATTTCTTTCCATTTTTATGAAGTCAAAAATGAAAAATAAGCCCAAGCCAAAGAATCTAATTTCCTATAATAAGGTTTTGTTTTGAGTTACTTGTAAATGCGAAATCACGGGGCCTTCAACACCAGAAGGCATATGTGGATCGTGGAAAGGAAATAAGAAAAATAAAATAAAATCTTAGAAACCCACTCATAAATATTGACCTTCCCCTTTTTCCCTACCTCCAGCTCCCACCTAAGCCTTCACACGTGTGTGCCCACACACACACACTCACACACCCAGGGAGAAAAATAACAACACGGGCTTTCAGAGACTGGGCCAGATGGACTGTGAATGGACCTGTTCTCCAGATAGAACGCATTTTGTTCAATAAATTCATCACCTCTGGATGGAAGTCCATGGAATTCGACACGGCTGCCAAAAATGCCCAAACTTAGAAGTGTCCAAGGGTACCACGTGGTCCAGAGTCACCCACTGGAGGCTGGGTGCTATCAGAATTGGACACCAGACCCTTTCTCAACACGGTCTAGCTCATCTTTCATCAGTGAAAGATTGTGATTGTGTTGCAGGTTACGGGGTCAGTGACCCCACTTCTCAATGTCTCTTCCATTTTGTCAGTTTGACCCAAGCCATGTACCCTTTGTGCTTTGTTCCCATGTGCTTTGTCCAGAATATTGTCAAGAGATGCTCACGAATCTTTAGTTTCATCAGTCCTCCCCAGTTTTTCTTGTTCCTGAAAGAGCAAAGGTGTGACTCCCACTCCCCATTCACCCACAGTTAATACTGTCATCAGGAGCTATGAGCCAGTGCCGCCCCTTCCTTTGTTCCTCTCAGTTTTACATCTCTTTAAGACCTCCAGTCTGCCTGTTTCCAGGACGGGAAGCTAATTTTGCCCCCTCGTCCTATGGAGCCACGTGCCTTCCTCTATATTAACTGCCAATCAGTCCTTCCTGTACCAGGACTAAGTATCAGTTCTGTAGTTTGGGTCAGATCTGTGGTCCCCTACACATCTTCCAGTCTTCCCTCTTCCTCTTGGCTGGACAACCTCTTCCTCCTCCTCCTCATCCTCCTCCACTGTGCCTCCTCCCACTCAGAGCTTCCCCGGCCTCTACAATGCACCCAAACTTTGGACATGGTTCGTACACACATGAGGGAAACTTATCCTTGGCCCCAGAAGCCTAGACTAAGTCTTTATAATTTTTTTACTTTTCCCTTCATCTTTTTTTTTTCTATATGGGCCAATATTCATCAAGAACCACTTATTCAAATAAGAACTGTCTTTGATGACTTTTTAAAACATTTTTGGAATCTGATTGCCTCTATGAAGGAGTCACTGGAAGGGTTGAACAGAGTATCAGTATTCTTGTGTGTGTGCATTCGTGTTTATATACATAGAGTGCCATGGAAATAGTGGGAGTTTGTAGTCAGCCTGACCTGGGTTTGAATCCCAGCTCCACCAAAACCTCAGGCATCATCATTGACCCTTCTAAGTTTCAGCTACCCTACCTGAAAAAAACAATAAAGGGGGAGGGGAACAGTTCAGTGGTAGAGTGCGTGCTTAGCATGCACGAGGCCCTGGGTTCAATCCCCAGTACCTCCACTTAAAAAAATAATAGTTAATTAATTAAAAATACATAAATAAACCCAATTACCCCCCACCCAAAAAGACAATGGAGATAACAGGAGATACTTCAGTAAGTTGGTAGAAGAATTAAATGAGATAAGGTCCTTTGCACAGTACCTGAATCATGTAAGTTCTCAATAAATGCTAGAAAAATGTAGAAATGATCACTTTACTAGTAGTAGTAGTATATTACAACTCCTAATTATATGTAGTATTAAAGTAGTGTTGCTATTATTTGAAGTCAGGAGGCCTGGTTTCCTAGCTTTGTGAATAAATTATTTTTCTGGAACAAATCTGAATTTCATTTCCTCCTCTGCAATAGAGCATGAGGATTAAGACTGTGGATTCCAGTTAGAACTCCTCCTCCTCCCCTCCTCCATTTATTAGTTACACAATGTTGAGCAAGTCACTTAACTGCTATGAGATTCAGCGTCTTCATCTATAAAATGCAGGTGATAATAGCGCCCACTCCAAAGGGTCATTGTGGTTATTAAATGAGTTGATGCAAAGCACTAGGCACATAGTAGGTACTCAAGAACTCTTTCCAAAATCTGTAATAGGTTGTATTGACATCCGCCACACAGGTTATGGAGCAGATTTGAGATGATGCATGAAAAGCACCCATCCCATCACACTGTCTGGTATAAGTGCTTCTTAAGCCGGGATGTGGCTTAGAATTACTTGGAGATATTTGAATAAAATGAATGTCTCTGTCTTACCCCAGACCAGTTACATCAGTAATCTCTAGGAGTGGGACAGGGCATTTTCAAAACTTTTCCATAAGATTTTAATGTGCAGCCAGGGTGAAAAAATCACTTGCCTAGCAACAAAGATAACTCACTAAAAGGTAGTAATTTTTACTCTCCATCTATATACACACATATCCAAACCTAGCAAAAAAAGAAAGAAAAAAATGTTCCCTGATTTATAAAAAGATTAAGCACTTTATAAAAACATTCTGAAATTATGCTGCCTACACCCATACTCAAACCTACAAAATACTCATTTACAAACCTGGAGGCAGCTGCCAGAGAACAGTGGGAAGCTGATAGACATTAGAGAAAGTGTTCATAGCCACAGCTGAACTACAAAGACACACAGTGCCTTGTACTTTGGCAGGGCAGAGAGGCTGTTTGCTAAAATGAGTTGATACTATGATGCAAGTCAATGGGAAAAGGCTGATTAGTCAATGACACTGAGGCTTCAAGCAAGATACATATATACATGTGCATACACAGTCTCTCCACACACACACACACACACACCCCCCAACCTCTTGCTCCCCACTTCCCCTCACTGGAACTCTGCCTCCTCTGAACCCTTCTCAGTGGTTCTAAACAGTATCACTATGGCCACACTAATAAGCAACATAGAGGAGACGTCATACTCTATCTTACGTTTACAAGTATTTATGTGTATGTTATTATTGAACATTATCCTCTTCTACTAAACACAGTAAAAATCGATGCTCTTAGAAATGAAGACTCATGTCCACACAAAACCATGAGTACAAATGTTCATAGCAACATTTTACATGATAGCCAAAAAGTGAAGACAATCTGAATATCCACCCACAGACAACAAAACGTGGTACACCCATACAACGGAAGTCTATTTGGCAATAAAAATGAAGTAGTGATACAGACTGCAATGTGAATGAACTTCAATAACATTCTAAGTGGATGAACTCATGCACAAAAGACCACATATTCTGTGATACACTTTACACGAAATATCCAGAGGAGGCAAATTCACAGAGACAAATAGTAGGTTGGTGGTTGCCTCGGGCTGTGGCTGGGAGGTGGGGGGTGTGGAGGAGGTAATGAGGAGTGACTACCAAGTATGGGGTTTCTTTTGGGTGTGATGAAAATGTTCTAAAATTAGTTAGCGGTGATAGTTACACATCTCTCAATACACTAAAAATCACTGCACTTAAACATTAGTGCACTTCAATAGGTGTACTTTATGGTATGTAAATTTTATCCTAATAAAGCTGTTAGAAAATTGATGTTCTTAAAGATGACCGTGACCTACCAAAAAAATAGCTTAAAATATTTTATATATTTTAGCAAAGAAGGCCGAATAATATTTATCTTAGGGAAAAGTATTCAACACTTTAGCCTTTTAAATTATGTGAACATTTTGTTAATGTAGTCCACCTCATTTCCCGCCAGCACCAGGTGAATGTGGCTAGTGGACATGGACTTTGCAGAGCGGTGGGTCCCCTGTAGCTTTACCTGCTCCCAGAGGAGGATACTTGGGTGTGGGAGCCCTTACCTCTCAGTATTGCCCAAGAACGTCCTGGCTGCTACTGTTCTCTGGCCTCCACTGGGCCAGCCTGGGAGTTAACTCCGCCCTCCCTTGTGGGCAGAGGCGAGTCCCAGGATGCCCTGCAAACTGGTAGGTTCCATTAATGTCACTGCTCTTTAGTTGACCTGCTCCTGCAATTTAAAAAATCTCTTAGGAAAGTCGATTATGTTACTGATCCAGGAGCCATTTACTTCTTCTCCCCTAGTTTACAGAATCTCAATTTTGCTTACGTTTCAAAGTGCACAACCTTAAGGGATAACTTGTATTTGCTTTTAAGTCAAGCACACCAATTTTTGATAGTGAGTGGTGGGCAAGAGTTCCAGGTCTGGCAAATAAGGCAAAGTCCGCTTGACAGTATTTTGGAAAAATATATTCCTTGATCATAGAAAAATATATAGGGATGCTCAAAGATAGGTCCAGCCTCTCTGCTCTCTTCCTCCAGTGTGATTGTGTGTAGAGATTTTGAGAGTGAGAGGAGGAGACAGTTCCTAAATGCAGAGGTTGGAAAAGCAGAAGAAAGGAAAGAGCCTGGATCCATGGTGAGATTACCGAACTGTTGAATCAACTTTGATACCACTTACCTTCTGACTGTCTAGTATATAAAATAAGCACTTACTTTGCCATTACTTGAATGTCTATTACATGCAATCAAAAGGATGTTAACTGGAACACCTACCAACCTAAACATTCATAGTTCCTTCTAGACCAGGACTGTCTGATGGCATCAGTCAGTTAGTTTTGGTTACATATAAGTACAGTTTAGAAAAGAAGAAGTGAAAGACAAAGTCAGAGTTGGAATTCTAGAGGTAGTATGATGGTTCCACAGTGATCAAGAACTCAGATTTCTTCTATCTTTCTACATTATTACCCTTAAGTTGTCATTCTCAAGATCACCTTATGATCCAAGGTGACTGCTGAAGCTCCAGGCTTCACATTCACATTCCAGGACAAAGGAAGGGGAAAGTGTAAAGGACAATAAAGGAGAATACCTTAGACCTGAATTTCTCATAAGGAATACCCTGGAAGTGCAATGTAACACTCTGTTGATATCTCATTGACCAGGACTAGGACATGTCAAGGCTGGGAAATTTCTTCCAGCTGGGTACATTGTTGGGGGGTCCTGTTTTTACAAAGAAGGGCAAAATGGATATTGCAAAGACAGTTAGAAATCTGTGATCCATAGGGGATAGTCCTCAATTAATCTCAGTACACTCTTCCATTAACCAAAGATGACCAGACGATGCTTTATGCAAAGTCTGTCTAAAAAATGTTGGGCTGGTGGGCAGTAAAGTCAGTGCATCAGATGTATATGTTTGATGATGATAAAAGGTATATGTTTTCTAAGACAACAATTTGAAAATGGGTAATATATATTGAGAGGAAAACCAGATCAAGCTCCTGGTTTACCTGGAACTCAAATTAAACGCCAGTAAAATGATAGACCACTAGCGACACCCAGATTGTCCCAGAAGGTTCTGTAATGACCCAAGAACAGGTACAACTTGAGATAGGGAAACCATTCAGAAGAAAGAGATAGCACTGGATATTACCACCAAAACTAACCAAAGAATCAGTTTTTAAATTTTAAAAAACTTAGCTCATGGGAAACAACTAGTATACCAACTTGTGCACCAATAAAACTTACTCTGAAAGAAAACTTAGGATAAAATATCTTCTGCTTCTTCTGGTTAATTAAAGAGTATTTGGGGACTAAACGAGAAGTTACTTAAAAACACATAAATTTTACTGCCCCTTGTTTGTGTAAAGCACTGGTTTATCAAATCTATGATAACAAGGGAAAAACATATGGAACTGTATTCTGGAACTGATTTAAAAGATTGTGATATTAAGTTCTAATTTCAAATATTATGGATCATCAAAACAGACCCATTTTTCTCCCTGATTAACTCTCTACAAAGGAAATGTTATACATTTGGACCTAACAAAACAAATTTACGCTGATAGAATATTGCATTGTCTATTCAAGATCATGGAATCTCAAGTAAGATTTAATTTGAAAACAGAATTCTGCTCCTTAAAAATATTTGGAAGCAATTGCAAACATTGTTTGAAAGCTACTATCTCATTCTAAGAGTGAAAGTCAGCCCAAATGTGGTCTGTACTTCTCTTCTGACTTACAAACCAAAAACATTAAAAATAAGCATCACAAATCTTCTAATTGGATGAAAGCCTTACCCCCAGCTGTATCCTAATTTATGACTATATATGAGCACATCCCAGACCATATGCTTGGATCGTAATATCCCACCCTCACAAATCACCAGCATTGCACAATTTCAGGCTGAACTGATAACAGGGACTTTCCCTTTAATTCCCCACCCAAACATCCCAAGGAAGCAGATGTGTGTGTTTAAATCCACCACCTCATGGTCATCTCTCCTTCCAAGTCCATCTAGCAGGTTGGCCATGCCCAGGGCAGCATCTTCTCAGGACTTTCTCCCAGGCTTTCAAATACCACCTGTTAGATCCTGCTCCTTCTTAACTTCCTGTTTCCAGGAAGTTTCATGCTTGATGACCACTAAAGGTTCTCAGGCTGTCTGATGCCCCAGAAGTGTTATTGTATAACAAGAGTAAGACATTTTGCTTGCATGCAGACACAGCACCTGAATCTTCCCTGTGGTTTTCAGTCCTGCTCCAGGTTTGGAGCTGCCTTAGAGGCTGCTGTAAACTGGGAGGCCTTCCCCTCCCCCCATAGCAGCTCCTTTTGGTCTCATAAAATGTCGTCTGAACAAAAGCTACCATTTATCTGTAAGAACTTTGGAAACCACAGCTTCCCGTCAGAACTGGCCTGAGGAAGGACCAAGTGCTTGCTCTTCCAGATCCACAGAGAGCCCCCAGCCTTCACCCCACACCACCAGCTGTGGGAAGCAACAAGTCCCTCTTTTTGTCCCAGAACCAGAGGGGCCACCTGTTTCTCATCTTCTGAATTTGAAAGAATAAGTCTGTGTTCATAGTGTCCATAACCCAGTGGTGGGTGTTATGAACTTGGAATAATATGCTAACTCTCTCTTTCATCTTTTTAACAGCAGATTATTTTTATTAATCGGTCCTCAAGGGGAACCCCCTTCATCATTCCAGCTGCATCTCTCATAACGATCCAGGACTCAGCAACACCTTTCTTAGGGGCTGGCATCAGCAGCTAGGCGTGGATCTAGCATGCTGTCCCTTCTAGTGCCTTTGGTGGCATCCTGGCCCAGCAGCACGTGATTCCATACTCCCTCCTCCCATGTGAATTTCAACAGTCCATCCTTTGCTTTAAAGACCTTCTGTGCCTCTTCATCTGAGCCTTGCAATTGAGTATGTGAACCCCAGCATGAGACTGCCTGAGATTAAATCCCCGCTTTTCCACTTACCTGCTGTGTGATCTTGAGTAAATTGTTGAATGTTGCTAACCTCAGCTCCATCAGCAGCAAAGCACAGATTTGATGTAGTTTGGTGCAGCCATTATGGAAAACAGTATGGAGATTCCTTTAAAAAAAAAAAAAAGTACAAGTAGTCTTACCATATGATCCAGCAATCCCACTCCTGGGCATATATCTAGAGGGAACTCTAATTCAAAAAGATACATGCACCCCAGTGTTCATAGCAGCACTATATACAATAGCCAAGACATGATAGCAACCTAAATGTCCATTGACAGATGACTGGATAAAGAAGCTGTGGTGTATATATATATACAATGGAATACTACTCAGCCATTAAAAATAATAAATGCCATTTGCAGCAACATGCATGGACCTGGAGATCATCATTCTAAGTAAAGTAAGCAGAAAGAGAAAGAAAAATACCATATGATATCACTTACATGTAGAATCTTAAAAAAAGACACAAATGAACTTATTTACAAAACAGAAACAGATTCATAGACATAGAAAACAAATTTACGGTTACCAGAGGAGAAAGGGGATGGGAAGGATAAATTGGGAGTTCAAGATTTGCAGATACTAACTACTATATACGGAACAGATAAACAACAAGTTCATACTTTACAGGGAATTATATTCAATATATTGTAGTAACCTTTAATGAAAAAGAATATGAAAACAAATATATATATATGTATATGTATGATTGAAACATGCTGTACAGCAGAAATTGATGCAACATTGTAAACTGACTATACTTCAATTAAAAAAATAAAATAGACTAAACTAAAATCTACTTTTTCATAGAGTGCTGTGAGAAGCTAGCAGTCTGGCAAAGCTTGGTCCACATTAGCTAATATCACAAATGAAATTAGTGTCTGTGCGTCCACTAAAACAAAACTACCTAGAATCAGGGACCAGCTGGCTCATACTGAACAAATGATGTGCCCGGATACTGAACAAATGAATGGACGGGTCCATGAAGTCCAGACTCCTACTAAGCACTGACTCCCAGGAAGCACCGGGGCTTTGCCGCCTGGTTCCCTCTGTTCCAATCACCTCAGCACATGGCATCTTGGCCGCCTGGATAAGTGATGAGTGTCATACATTGTGGGGTGACTTTGAGGATGGAATGGGGTCTCTCTGGAGTGCCAGAGTGGACTTGGAACAGGTCTCCTCCTCCTCAGGGAAGCTCCCTTTGGGGTCCAGTGAACACAGATTGCTTTGGGAAAGAATCAGTTTTGTTCTTAGCAGAGCACAGCCCAGGTTACAGTTCTGAGGAAACAGTATTCATACTATGTGAATGGAGGTCTGTCAAAAAGAGTCATCTTTGAGCTGCGAGATTTGCTGCATTTTCCACATTTTAGCTGAGAACAAGCTGCAGCCAGAGTGGAAGTTCTCTTTTTGGCCCTCTCCGCCCCTCAGATGACCAGTGCTCACCCTCATCCCTCCTAGCCCCTGAACTGGGAGACCCTAAAACAGTGTTGCGCTGTCCACAGCATATGGTAGCAGAAACTGCAGAGGAGAGATGCCACATCACTGAGCAAGTAAGATATCCAAGGCCGAGAAACATGTCGGGTGCAAAAGAGAACTTGGAACTCGATGGTCTTGGAGGGAGGGTAGATGGTCCCAGAAGTCTGGTAGGGGGACTCTGGAGAGGGAGGGTTTAATAGAGAGGAATGTGGAAAGGGGGCTGTGACAGCCAGGGAGGTGTCGCTAAGATCGTTTCAAGAAGAATTGCTGTCCAGCTGCGGGAAGAGTAGTTCGCTGATGGCCTCCAGCTGTTTAAGCACCTTCAGGCCTGATCTCAGCTCTTTCGCTGAGACCACACTCTTTCTGGGCAACTGTCAGCCACTGACAGCAAGGGAATTTGCCCAAAGCAGGACCCCTCTAACGGGCATCTTTGCACCAAAGCTCTCTGTTGCATTGGCTGAGATTGGTCATCTTTCTCTGAACCATCTTGCCATTTCATCTTTTGCGGATATCACCTCTCTCCCTCCCCTGTCCCCATATCCCAAATCTCCTGTGCTCCTAACTCAATCTCAGCATCTGCTTTCTGCAGAATCCAGCTGACCTGGGAAGGAAGAGGGATCATTAGGAACGGACAGAGGATACTTCGGGAAGGCCCTTGAGAGGCCCAAGGAGCCTCTGCACTGGGCCCCCTAAAGCAAGTCCTAAGGAAGGTCCTGCTTCTCTGTTCTGTGCAAGTCCATTAGGTGGCCAAATTTGGGGATTAGGGCCCAATGCTCAACTGTAAATACCCCTCACTCCCCACCGTGTTTTTTTCTTTCTTTCTTTCTTTTCCTCTTGAACATGTTGTCTAAACTCTTGAGCCAAGAACCACTGAAATCTTCTGGTATGTTTATGTTGGCATCAAGGAACAGCAGGGGAACAGCTGCCTACCACAATGTCACTGGCAGGCATAGAAATATCACAGCTGAGAACTAACAGGCTGTCAAGAGGATCCCCAAAGCCAGTATTTTTTAAATCAGCTTTAGGCCATGCCTCACCCCAGAGTGGCTAGAGACTCAATGGAGAGAAAAGGGAAGGATCTACTTCAGAATATCCACAATGTATTTCAGAATGTCTTTTCTCAGTGCCCTCAGTTAATGCTAAAAAATTTGTAGTGTCTTTCATCTTATCCATAAGTTGGTCTGACCCTATTTTTCCAAGTTAATCTCCTAACCTATGGTTGAGTTAGGTTTTCTTGCAGGTAACAGGGTTTCCATATAATAGTGACAATATAAAAGTTTATTTTCTATAAATCAACTATAAATGAAACTATACATCCATTTTTTTAAAGTTATTTTCTCACTCTCATAAAAGAAGTCCAGAATTGGTATGGTGTTTGCTTGGTCAGCAGGGTCCCAGACACTATACATTTTTGCTCTGTAATTTTTATCTTATGGTTTCAATTTCAAGAAGACATGGTCATAAGATGGCCATTGTGTCTCCAGCCATCACATCAATGTTTTAGGCAGCAGAAGAGAGGAAAAGACAACAACAACAACAAAAGTGCATATTTACAACTGCATCAGGACTGTTTTAAAGATCTGTCCTGGGAGTACCAGTCTCCCCCAGAAACTTCCAGTTATACATCATTGGCCATTTTGCTCCAAAGCATGCTGGGAAATGTAGTGGACACATTACTATATCCAACAAAGTGGGGGTTTTCCCATGAAGGAAAATGGGGAGAAAATGTGTAGGCAGTCTCTGCACACTTTCCTGTAAGCTGGTTTTCTCACATTTCATCACCCAGAACAAATCATCCCAAGTTCAGGATTACATTTACCCTGTGACCCCTGTACCATCTTCTCCAACTGCCCAAATCCAATCCTCCATCCAAGATTTCAGACATGCCTGTCTTTCCTGACCACCTCAGCCCAGTGACCTCCCCTTCTCTTACTGGAAACTTATCCAGTTGTTATTATTTAGTTTTTTCTTCAATAGTCCTATACCACCAATGAGAATATGATCATCTAGATAGCAAAAATAGTAGATTAGCTTTATCTCTCAAAACAATAGGACAGTATTAAGTCATAATTTTAGCTGCTGCACGGAACATGTGCTAAATTAATTATAAAGTATCTCCTATTTCTTCTAAATAAAGTTTGGATTATTTTTTCCTTGCACTGCCTTCAATGACATTTTTTTTATCTTCAAGAAGGTGCATGAAGTCTTCCTACTGCTTATCCTCATTCACTTGGTATTTCATCTCACCCGGGGACTTTGTGTAACGCGTAGCCTGGAACTTATACTGTACTGTGTACATACCATCCATCTCAGCAGACATCCTGATCAGACACAGATTGCTAACGTTGGATCAGGAGATGGGGAGGCCCTCTTCTTATGCCAAACACTGCTGGCTGCCTACCCCATATCTCTTCCTTTTCTCCACTAACAGGAGTCTAATTTGAAGTAGAGGTAGGATAGAAAGCAGTGATGTTCCCAGCTGAAAAACTCTACTTTCTCACCCCATGCAGCCATAAGAGGCCAAGTGACACAGCCTTAGCCTGTGAGATGGACAGTGACCATGTGACACAGCCCTAGCCAATGAGATACAAACAGGAATTGTAAGATGATGCCTCTCTGAAAGCTCTTTTAACTCCCTGGCACTCACATTTTTGCCTTTCAGTCTTCCCTTCCTCCCTGACTGGAACAGAGACAAATGTAGGTGGTAAAGCAACCATGAAATAAGCATGAGGACAAAAACCACGTGGTAAGAAAGACTAAACAGAAAGATAAACAACTTGTCCCTGCTGGCACAGTGGAGCTGCTGTCCTGGACTGGCTACTGTGTGGCTTTACTTTATGTGATGGAAATTAACCCCCTCAAGAAGTTTAGCAGCTCTTGCTCAGGTCCCTGTAACCCTCAGCAGAAAGCATTCCAGGCAGTACCCCACAGAGAGGGGTGCCCCGCAGCTAAACGTTCTACTGAAGCAGGAAGTTGCTTTTGGACTGGGGCACCCTCTGAGCACTGTCCTTTGCATGAAGACTTCCTGGATGGAGCTCTGCTCCTTTCATTGGAATTTGCAGCTGTGTTGGGCATGGTGCTGTTGCTGCCAGACCTTCCTCAGACACTGTCATCTCTGTTCTCTTCAATTTGGCATAAAGGACAATAAGTCTTCATCATTAGTGGTGCCCTAAATGTCCACAACTTGTGCATTTTCATAAAATCTTTAAAGAAAGTGAGGGAGAACAGTAAGCCATGCATTATCCAAGAACATAATGAAGGGAAAGCTGCTGAAAATGAGATGCCGTCCTAGTCACTTCCTATTTATTGAAGCTCACATTTTCCATCTTGGTGCCACGTGCTTCTGAAAATGGCTCATCACATGATGTTTAATCCAATTCTGATGTGTGCAGAACACAGCATAAATCTTTCAGCCTCACTGAATTCTGAGAAACAGCCTTTTTCTTCATCACTGTGAGGAGGTGCTGAGAAGACAGCATTGGCCCTTCAACTATCAGAGAAATTCAACTCTTTTTCAATCGGCTTCCTGACCAAACCTGATGGGGTGTCCCATCAGGGGTCTCCATTTGCCCGGGACTCAGAGGTCATCGGGATGCAGAAATTTACTGTTACAACCAGAAAAGCCCCAGAGATGGATTAGTCATCTTGTCACCTCAAGCCTCTCAACAAAAACCAGAGCGCAAGCAAAAGGGTCACTGCTCCCCTTAACTGCACCTCACCCCTCAGGCCCTATTCTCCATGTCTGTGAGTCTTTCAGGAGCATTTGTAAGAAGCCTGGATGTCTGTTTTATCACTCATGTTCCAGGCACTGGTCTAGGCCCAGGGCATACGACAGTGAATTAGAGAGATGAGAGCCTTGCCTTCCTGCACCATCCATTTTAGTAGGGAAGACTAATAGTAAACAAAGAAAAAAAATCAATAAATGAGATAACTTCAGAGCGTAAGATGGTGAAGAAACACTGGAATAGGAGAGGGATGTGCTGAACAGGGCCGGCAAGAGGGCAGGGCCACCACCCCTAGCCTGGCCCTGGCTCTCAAAGCCCTGCCCTCCCCATGCTAGGTGGAGAAAGGAGGCCGAGGAAACTGTGGGCCATGAAGGCACGCCCCCTCTCTCCCTTGTAGATTGCATTCCAGGGACTTGGGATCTCCACTGCCCTGTCCATGGGGCTCCAGCCTACCTCTAGGGTCTGTCCCAAGCGATGGATCGCTCCCAAGGTAGGTGCACCTCTAAGCCTGAGGGGTAGCTGGTGCCTTATGGAGGTGGAGGGAGTGAAGGGCCTTTGGGGTGTGGGACAGGGTGGGAGATGGCAGGAAAACTTGGGTGGCCTCTGGTCATGGGTCAAGGGCTGGTTCTCTTTGTGCTGCCTAGTTGTGACACAAAACACCAATGAATCTGAGATTTCTAAATATGATCCTGATCTTCCTGCTTTGTCAGGGTATGAAGTTAGAATATATTTTGTTTAAAAGTTTGCTAACTTACTACATACACCCATATATGTGTGCATCCATCGAGACATACACACATGCACGCGCACACTTGAGAACAAAAAGGTTACCAGTTGGTTCTGTGGTCACCCTCCAGCCTCAGAGATGCCTGAGGATTTGACCCTTAGTCAACATTACCTCAGGGAATCACTTGGGAGAATCCCTCCACTGGGCCCAAGGGGAGTGAAAATTCAGCAGAGGACGGGGCACGTTCCAAGCACCTGTACCTCATTACTGAGATTTTACTGAGAACTGAGGACAGGCTACTGGTGAGTGACAGCTACAGCAGAGAAGGGGTATTAGTCATGCAACCCTGCGGGTCCCTGGGTGGGACTAGGGAAGCAGATTCTCAGAGGGAGACTGGCATGAAGGAAGTTTCTGGAAGAGGGCTCCTAGGATCTACATCTGTGTGTGGGGAGGGGGGAGCAAGGGCATTAGGTAGGGGGAGAAAGTGAATTGCAATTTATTTGCAAAAGAGGCCTTGGCTGATCTCTTAGGAAGGAAAGGATGCTTCTGACTTCCTACGTTGGGATGACACCAGAAAGGGACTCAGCTTTCAGCTGTCAGTAGCTGACATCTCTGGGGTAAATGAGGGGAGGGGGAAGTAAGTGCCTTGGTTCTGATGTGGGGGATCTGGGCAGAGCCCCTCAGAAGCCACCACAGGGGATATGTGACTATTTTAAAGTTCAAAGGACCTCAAAGCTTATGGCTTTTGGTAACTGAGTTAGTCCCTACCCTCCCAGCTCTGTCTCTTGTGACCACACACATTACGCTGTCTTGTTGCTTTGTCCTTGATTTCCATAAAGCCAACTGAGGCTTGTGAGTTTGAATATCAGTCTGAACCCTAGGCCACTGCTGCTGGTCCACCAGCAAGAGCATCAAAGGACTCCATTTGTTCTCACGCTCCAGGCCCAGAGAGGTCAGCTCGGACCTGGACAGAGAGCCATTCCATAGAGGGGTCAGTGCAGGTCTCTCTGTTCAGGTTACCATAAGTGATATAGTCAAAGATTTCTTAGACAGGTCACAGAACACCTTGACCATAAAAAAAAAGGTTGCTAAATTTGACTTCAGAACTTCTTTTTATTATTATTAAGAGAGTGAAAAGACCAGCTATAGACTAAAAGGAGATATTTGTGATATAGGTGTCTGACAAAGAACTCATATCCAAATATATAAAGACCTTCTAGAAGTCAATAAGAAACAGACAGGCAATCAAAAATTTTTTCAGTGGTAGAGCAGTTGGTCAGTACTTCACCAAAGAGGCTATCTACATGATCAGTAAGCATATGGAATCTTGCTCAACATTATTAGTCATCAGAAAAATGCTGACTGGGACATCGTGCTGTACATCAGAAATTGATGCATTGTGATAATACTTCAATAAAAAATAAATAAGTGGATGTGAAAAAATTTTAAATAAAGAGAATAGAGGTGCAAAAAAAAAAAAAGATGCATATTAAAACCATGCTGAGACATCATTCTCCACCGCCAGAATGGCTAAAATGACCCAGTCAGTACGAAGTGCAAACAAGGATGTGCTCTCACACCCTGCTGCTGAGAGGGTAACTGGTACAGCCACTTTGGAAAAACTATTTGGCAGCATCTACTAAAGCTAAACAGATCCCTTTTCCTATGGCCCAATAATCCCAGTCCTGGGCATACACCCAACAGACTGTCTACAGCAGTACCAGTCATGATAACCAGAAACGATAAGCAAACATCTTTCAGCAGTACACTGGGTAAGTAAACTCTAGTTTGTCCACACAATGGGATACTATGTCACAAAAACAACCAACTGCTGGTGCAAAGAACCGCAGGGCTAGATCTGGAAGACACTAGGTTGAGCACAAGAAGCCTGATACAAAGAGCACATGGACGACTGCATTGGGATGAAGTTCAAAAACAGGCACAACTGGTCTCTGATGACAGAGCACAGAATCTTTTCATACCTTGAGGACGAGAACTGACTGACAAGAGCACCAGGGAGCTTTTTGTGGGCCTGGAAATGCTTTCTGTCTTGATCAGGGTGGTTGTTTTCTGGGTGTGTACACACGTGCAGAAATTCACCAAGGTGTGTAGTTAAAAGGTGGGCCCTGAAGTGTATGATGTTATACCTCAAAAAAAGGAGGAGTTGCTTTTAATAATAATAATAAAATAATACTGAGGAGGAGGAAGAGAGGGAGCAGGAAGGAAGAAGAGGAGGAGGAAAAGGAAAAGGAGAAAGAGGAAGAGATGGAAGAGAAGAGCCACCAGCTTCGAGGGACCATCAGGCAGAGGGAACAGAGAATGTCAAGTTCCTGAAGCAAGAACAAGCTTAGCTGAGACAGCACCTGGAAGGCCAGCCTGCAACAGACAAGGGAGAGAACGGTACCCAAAGAAACCAGGAAAGGAGGCACGGCTGTTGTGGTTATGGAAGAGTCGATTTTCATCTAAGGGCAATGGGAAGCAATTGACCTGTTTTAAGCAGCAAGATGGAGGTTGGGAGCATATTACCTGGTTTATGGGCTTTTCCTAACATCACTTTGGCTGCCAGGGGAAAAAAGGGATTTCGTTATCAGCAGCAATAGTGCATGCAAGCAGGAAGACCATTCATGGGACTATGGGAGTTTAAAATAGTGGCAGGAGAGGCCGTTAGAGGCAGACCGCTAGCAGCGATCAGAAGAAGCTGTTCATCTACCATTTGCCAGTCTGGACCCCCCCTCACCCTTCTCACCCTGCCCACAGAGGGCAGCTGTATGGGCATCTCCAACAGGTCTCCCCACCCAGTGGCTACTGGTTGGCTCAGCAGACTGAACGGCAAGGGGTGAGTGAGGGGGTGTGTATTTGGCTGAAGGGAACAGCTCCTGGTGGGCAGCTCTCTCCTACAGCTACACAATCTAGGTTCTGGAAACTGCTCCCTCTTTCATTCCTTTAGATTTGCCCACATCTTTGTAAGGACTCCCTTTATTTAATTCTCCTCATTTATCTTATTTGAGTGTGTGTGCCATTTGCTTCTTGCTGAGTATGAATTCCACACAGTATTCCAACCAGAGACCAGTCCTTGACCCAGGGGTCAATAAAAGGATAACGTATATCCTACATGCCCCTAAGAAGGCAGAGAAGGTGCTAATGTATTTTCAAAGGAAGCCCACCCAAACTGGAGACCCTGTTTCACCCAAACTGGAAGTTTTGTGTTTGAAGGGTCAAGATAGGGTTGTCTGGAATATTTGCTTATAGGTAACATTTTATTCTGAGACAAAGCTGAATAAATGAGCATATTTATACACTTTAAAGGCCTCTTATGTTTCTCTTTGGTGGCACTTCTCACAACTGGAATTAATTGTGTGTATGTTTACACCCATCTTCTATATTGGCCTCCAAGTTCCATGGACACGGTCCACGGAAATGGTCCGGGAAGAGGTCTGTCTTATTATCATCCCCCTGTACCTCAAAGACCTGGACCGATACTTGACACAGAATTTAATAAATAAATATCTTTGAAAGATAGAACTGAAGGAGGGAGGATAAGAGCATAGAGGCAGGAGGAAATAACCTGGGATTCAAAACAGGAAGGGGAGGGTGGGGACCCCAGCTCCTCCAATTACCATCAGCCGTGTGCTCACATACACCTGACTTCTCAGGGCTTCCATATGTGCATGGATATAAAACTAGGATAAGAACTCCTTCCATATCTAATATTTGTGACAATCAAATGAGATAATACTTATAAAAGTAAATGAAGCAGTAAATGAAGCAGCCATCCAATATGAGACGTTATTATGATAATAAAAGCACCAGTGAGATGCAGCCAGGCCTGGTTTTATATGCAGCCCACATCAGCTTCTGCAGGGCATGGAAAGATATTATGATTTTTATAGCTTTCATTTAAGAATAATTCAGCTCAAGTGGCTGCAAAGCTTGGCATCTGGTAATGCGCATCTAGGTGTTAAGGGATTCGGACAGCCGTGTACAAAACATGACAAGCTAACATGTGCTTTATTCTCCCTGGCTCCTGAAGCAGGAAAGGGAAACAGAAGGCTGACAGATGCTACCATTTTGGGCAGCTTCCGGAGTGTGGCACCCAGTCAGTGCGCCTAAACTCCATCACATCCCAACTCCGCTGCTGGAGGGCTGTGTGGGCAGGGGGCGATCGAAAACCCCCAGGAACGCTGAATTGACCAAAACAAAGGATGATGCCAATAATGGAGTTAAGTCTCCTTCGTGGGGCTCTGAAACTAACAATGTACCTTGATCCTGGGGATTGCCCTAATTCATATCCAAATAGAAGCAAGTCCTCTCGATCTTCTATAAATGCTTAAATACGAATTTCAGATCTGTATTAGTCAGGGTCTCCAGAGAAACAGAAACAGTATGTGTGTGTATACATACACAAACATATATAGGATATTTATACATAGGATGTATATATATGTGTGTGTGTCTATCATAGGATGTAGGTTTGTCTATATAAGTATGTATATATATACACACACATATGTATCTATGTATCGCTATCTGTCTTCTATCTATGTATCTATCTATGTAGACGATTGATTTAAGGAATTGGCTCATACAATTATGGAAGCTGGCAACTCCAAAATCTGCAGGGTGGCCTGGCAGGCTGAGACCAAGGAAGAACCAAGTGACAGTTCGAGCTCTGTGGGCACGTCCTGTGCCACTGCACCTGTTCTAATGCTGTCTGCCTTTGCTGGGATGTTCTTTCTTCTACTATTTCTCAAAATTTCATTTATTCTTTAGGGTAACTCAAATGTGATTTTTTTAAAATAAAGTTTTCCCTAATATCTCACTGATTCACTCCATTCCCTTACCCTCACCAGAATTACTGACTCCTACCTTTGGGCTCCCAGGCACTGTCCGTAATCCCACATGGAGAAGTCTAAACATTATCTGACTCATTTTATAGTTTTTTAATAGTTTGCTATGTGCATCTCTCCTGCCCGCCCTTCTCCCCCAAATCATAAACTCTCTGAGAATAGAAACTAGGTTTCCCTCTTTTTTAAACTCCCAGTAGATAACACAGTGTCTAATATAGAAGACATATATTTCTTTAGCATTTATATTTTGCATTTGTTGTACAATAGATACATGTATTTTGCACATAATAGGTGCACCTTTCAGCACCAACTTGGAGCTAGGCACTCTTCTAATTATATATGCAATACCTCTAATCCTTACAAAACCTGAGAGTTAGGTATTATCCCCATTCTACAGATGAAAAGACTGAGGCTTGAGGAGGTTAACTGATTTGCCTAAGACTACAGTGTAGCCTAAATTTTCACCCAAATCTATCTGATCCCACTGCAATCTTCAAGCAACTGAATTGCTCATTCATGATAATACAGTGCATCTCTAAATCAAAGGAGAGTACTTTCACAAGAAGGGTGCTTACTATTTTTACTTTAAAATCTTGGGGATTAAAAATAATCATTCCCCCTCCCTTGCCAAAATAAGTTCAAACACATGCATACAATTTTGCTTTAAAAATTACACTAAAAGCAAAAACACTGCATTGTCTTATTTTGTACTATTGAGTATGAAATGTTTGATGAATTAATGAAATTGAGGGACACAGAGCCACTAAATCTAGTCATAAAAGGAAACATTCAGGATCATAAAGGCTATTTTATTCATCTTGACAGCTGTAGTTCAATTTTAAGTATTTATGATATTACTTCATAGTAAATATGTCTAATTCATGAAAGCTAGGTAATATGAGACCCAGCTTTCAAAATCTGCTCAAGTTTTTTGCCACTAAAGCTACGTGTAAATGGATTTTCTGCTAAGAATTATGGGTTTTATGCAGTAATGACATGAAAATTATCCACACTCCACTCTACTGTAAAGGCAGCCCTTCCACAACTACGACCATTATCACCGAGACTACTACACTTGACTTTGTGGAAGTAAATCACCTAACACATCCTCTAACATATACCACTTGAACTGAATATGAAAAATGCCACAATGGGGAACCATCATTATATTTTTACATAACATTTGAGCTTACTTTAAAAAATCATCATGTAGTATAGATTTTGTAACCTAAAAAACTGCACATTCTTATGTCAACAATGGCTTTACTTTTAAAAGAAATAGTTGATTCTTAAAAGAAAATCCTTTTTTTCTTTTTTCTTTTTTTTTTTTTTTTTAGTTTTGGACATCTTCTTTACATCTGGGGCCAGGGAGAAAGCAATGGGACTTAAAGTGATTTAAATCTTAATAAAGACCACAGCTATGACTCTACCACCAGCTGTGTGGGGACCTGGTCTCTGGGTCCAATGTACTGTGACATATTGACAAAAGAAAGTGGAGAACGTAACCTTTGGCTTCCCTGAATATCCTCTCATGAAAAATTTGGCTGTGATTTATGGAGAGGCAGCAAGGAATCGTCACAGGAGTTTCTGACCTGACTCATATTTATGAGCAGTTGTTAGTCATACGAACCCTCTGAGACCCTCCACATGACCCGTAATTCACATCTTACGTACCAAAGAGGAGAGCCCCAGAGCACAGAAGAACTCTATCTCAAAAACACAACAAAAATGAAAATAAGAGAAATCTTGAGGTGGCGTTTCTACCTTGCTGGGGAACAGGAGAAGAATGCACACAAGGCTGCTGGGATTCCTCTTTCACATCATTTCATTTGAGAGCTTTTCTGCTCTAAAGTGCCTTGGAATTTCCAATCGAGTCTCCCCATCAATACTTTAGAAAGGCAGCAAGCTTTTCCTAGTGTTTTATTATTGGTTTGTAATAATGGGCAAATTTCACATCTGATTCCCACCCAAGGACTAGGGCAGTGAAGAGCTTTCTGCTCTCACTGGAAGGTCCTAGAGACTGTTGGAGACTATGGACCACACTCGGTCCCCATGTGGAACCCTAATATGATAGAATATAGAAGGAAAAGGCAGTGTGTGCACTAGAACTGAGATGTCCCACTCAAACCACAAGGTAGGCCCTTAATATCCTCGCCAGATACCTTCTCAAATTAAAGAAAAAGAATCCACTGTAGCATGTGGCTGGGCCGTAAGAACCATTTGGGCCAGGCTTCATATTCCCCAGGGGCTTTCAAATTTAGAGTCTGGAAGCCATTTTTGAAAGAGGCTATTGGTGTCGTTAGTTACAGAGACATGCTGACAAGATTAGAAAGTGAAGATGTGCATCGGTCGTCTCTTAATTTCTCGTCCACTGCCTGGACGACACCAACTGACTTCAGTGAACAATGAACTGATACAGGAACTAAATCTCATGATGATCTTTCATGCTTACATATCTGTAATTTTTAAAATTGAAGTATAGTCAGTTTATCATGTTGTGTCAGTTTCTAGGGTACAGCATAATGTTTCAGTCATACAGGAACATACATATATCCCTTTTTATATTCTTTGTCATTATAGGTCACCACAATATATTGACTGTAGTTCCCTGTGCTATACTGCAGGATCTTGTTGTTTATTTTATATATAGTAGTTAGTATGTAATTTTTAAACTTGAAAAGCATGTTATTTTTAGTAGCTGAATTTTGTAGTCCTAGAAACTTCAAAAGATGAGAGTTGAGCGAGCAAGGAAGACCAAGTCTGGAAAAGAAAAGGAGCAACTCGAATATCCGCTTACTTTCCATAGCATAGAATGTCCCTTCCCTGTCTCAGGGACACAAAGCCTACTTAACGTTCACGAGGTCTTGTCTGTCTCTGAGACGTGGACAATCTGTCCCTCCTTGGAATTCCCATAATCTTCAGCACCTCTTTCTTTCCGCACTTAGCTGTTTTGATCCTTCAACTGAGTCAGAGAAACTTTGACTTTCATGTTCATCCCTTCTTGCCTGGAAAAGCCCTACTCATGTTTTAAGACTCAGCTCAGGCATCACCTCCCTCAGGAACCCTTCTAATTTCCACTTCCCTTTGCACACACACCCCCGCCCCATTCATTGTCCCCCACTGTTCTCCTTTACAATCCTGGGCACCCCTCTATCTCTTCCCCTGCCACCGCAGAGGGATGATCTGTCTATGAGCTGGTCTCAGAGGGTAGTGATCGCCTCTGAGTCAGGGATTTCGTCTGAAGCATCTTTGTCTCTAGGCAGTTGGAACAGTGCAGAGCTGGGACTCAATAAATGTCCATTGAACTTCATGAACTACTTTGACCTATTCCAATTTAAGTCTTATCACTCTTGTCAGTCTCTGCTCCACAAGGGTGGGCAAGATATATATCTGATCACATGAATAACTCTCACATTTGGTGCCTAACAGGACTCCATAAATATTTGTTGAATGAGTGAATAAATGTATCCTAACCTAAGCTTTTCACAACAAATTGCAATGTGCAGGAGAAATGAGAACATAAAAATTCCATCTGTGAAAGTATTTTTCTTATTTACAACTGGTTTTTATTTCTAAATTCACTGTCAAGGGGATACCACAGATTTCCTTTCTTTGGTTTTTGCCAGAAGAGAGCATCTGCTGGGGCCTAGAAGGAAAATATACCTGTGGTTAAGGGTAGCGCATGAGTGCCAGAGCTTTCCAGACATTTTCAAGTATCTAGGGGAAGTCATCAATGAGACACAGCCCAGGTAGAAGAAAAATCTTTGCCAGGCTTCATTCATTCATTCACAGCCTGTCAATAAGCATTTATTGAGCATCTTCTCAGGGCCAGGTGAAGCTCTGCGCTCACTGTCAGGGAAACAAAGATGGGTAACAGACAGTCCCTTTCCCTCCAAGCCTTCAGAGCCTAGTGGGAAATTAACAACAATTAGACTAGCAATTCCAATTCTGTGTGCTAAGTGCTGTGTTAGCAGTAATACAGGTTATGAATGCAGCAAAGGTTAGAGTTATTTGCTCTGGAAACTTCCCTTTACTTCCTGAATGGGCACCAAAGGCTGTGTGAGATGGGGGATGACCTTGACTGAGAAGCTAATGGCGCTAGGATGACTCAAGGGCAGGAATGAGAAGGTTCCAGGGACCTGTTTACATTAGGATTTTGCTCTCCCGTCCACTGAACATAGACCAGGGCTTTTCAAACTTCCACGTGCATATAAATCATCTGGGAAGCCTGCTAAAAATGCAGATTCTCTCTAGCATTTACTATTTGCATGAATTACTTTGCTTCCTGATCCTCCATTTACAGCATTTGAAAGAAAAAAGAAGAAAAAGCCCACATCTTAAGGTTGCTGTGAGGACTCAGTGAGAGTGTTTGGCACAGGTACTCAATAATCAATAGCTGTTACTCAAAGGATTTCCATTCTTTCCTCCAATGTGTCTGGAGATGATAAAAAAAAAAATTCTGCATCTTCCCTATACGAATAGAATCCTACTTGGTCAGTAGTCTCTGTTTCCCTCCACGTGAGCCCATTGTTAAGGATTTCCTTTTTACTTCCAACACCTCTCGGTTTAATATCAGATGCTATTTGTGAACTAGAAAGCTGGTTTATCTGGGTTATTAATGAAGTTGTTAAGTGAGGCTGGTGGGGGAAGCTGGCGGGACTCTGAGCTCTGCCTCCCCATAAATCACCACCTGGAACCGAGACGGCTCCTGCCACTTGTCAGTTCCTATCACCCCAATCATCTCAGTGAATCTGAATGAATTTCATGATTAAAGTTTGATGAGATGCCACGTCAAACAGTCTCTAAACCTCAAGGTCTAGCACTTTGACAGCGCTTGCCTCTGTTTTCTCCTCCTCCAGTTTTATCTCCAAAAAAGATGCAGGTGCACCTTGCAGGATAGGATTTTTTTTTTTTTCCCGTAACACCTCCGCCGCTGATTCCCCATAAAGCAGTTATCTCCTCAGTGTTGGACAGCTTGCTTTCAGCCTCAGCTTTCCACCCGACAGGTGACCAGCAGGCTCCGCACATAATAGATGCCTCTTACCTCAGTAATAAATCTGGTGCCCGGATGCCTGACAGCCTGCACGTGGCTCCCGTCACCTGCACATGCAAGCTGCTGGCACCAGCCTGGTATTTCCCCATCCTCCTCTCACCCACAATCTCCTCCCCCATGTACATCCATTTGCTCCCAGAGCCACAAGAATAACTTTCTACAATTCTAACCAGCTTGGGTTCACCACAGAGGAATAGGCCTATTTTCTTAAAAAGAGAAAGGAAAAGAAAGGTTTCCCTGCCTAGAATCCGCAGGATTTCTCACCATTCAAATGCAGCTGCATGTTAACATCATCAAATGAGTGTTCATTGGGACTCTCTGAACAATTCAGTATCAAGTGAATTCAGAGCCAGGACTTCAAACTCTTGAAACACTAAGGGGACCCTACAGAAAAGATCAAAGAGATTTCAGAATCCACATCCAGAATGCTCCACATTTGGTATCTTCTTGGCTTACTTCTTAAAAGAAGCTCATCCTTATCCCCAGAAGGAAGAAACTAACAGAGAGATAGGTCATCGGATTTGTAGGTTGGCTATAACCTTCTTGAAAAAGAGATGTGTGGTATGTCGAAAAGAGGTGGGGTCTGCAGAACGGAGGCAGAGACACAGTTTGAAAGCTTGAAAAGGAAGGGCTATTAACCAGCAGACTCGTTCTTTCCCATTTGGGGAGCCAGGAATCTCAAGACCAAACGTGCATCCCATCTTTTGCCTAAACCTCCTCTTTTTCCTATCCTTAAATCAGGAGACAACAAAATCGGACTTTTTCTAAAATTTTGACAATTTCTAACAGAAAGCATTTAGCTATACCTTTTGCATTCTTACACACATTCTCTTTGTGTCTCAATACACACAGTCACAATTCTGTTGTTTCACCATCATCTGTAGCCTCTCTACCCTACATGATAAAATATAGCCAAAAGTAGCTCTTTGCTTTAAATTTAAATTTGTTTAATTGAATTTATTAAATTAACTTTATTTAATAAAATTTAAATAAATAAGTTAATTTATTTTTAAGTAAATAATTTAAATTAATTTTATTTAATACATCTATTTAAGTTTAAATTTAAAATTCAGTTCTTTGATCACACTAGCCATATTTCAATAGCCACCCGTGGCTCATTGCTGCTGCATTTAGTAGTTCAGAGAGAATATTTCCATCATCACCAAAAGTTCTATCGACCCGTGTTGATCTATATAGTACACGTCACAGGATAAACACTCAAGAAATATATATTCACTAATTGGCTAAATGAATGAATAATTATGTACTAAAGTTTTTCCAAATATATTTTTTCCTGTTTCTTCATCTTCTCTAAATATTGCCCGTTTTTAGGGATAAAGTTAAATTCCCCACCTCACACCATAGTGCTCATAGAGATACCTTATTTCAGATATTTCAATATTTTTAAAAAAACTGTTTAAAAAAAATAGCAGAAGAATTAACTGAACTTGAGACACTGAAGAGCTTTCTAACCAAGAGAGGAAAAGATGCACAGATTTGTCTGTGTATAAATTTCAAATTTCCACGAGGTGAAAATAACAAATAAATTAAAAGACCAACAAACACACAGGAACTTTTTAATATATGCAACTGATAAGGGATTAAAATTCTTACTATTTAAACATTTTAAAAATCAATTTAAAAAACCCCAGTAGAAAAATAAGAACAGCCAATTCACAAAGACCACTTCAAGTAGTCATTTTACCCATTTAAAAAGTTGAAGCTTACTACTAATCAAAGAAATGCAATTAAAGCAACAAGAAGATATTCACCTATCAGTCTGGCAAAGATTAAAAAATACTCTCATAATCAGCAGGGTTTTATATATTATGAGGAATATAGTTTATATATTGTGAAGAAATGGGCACATCCAGTATTGATGTTTTGAGTCATAAATTGATATGGCCCTTGGGGAGGGCACTTCGGCAGTTTCAACCAAAATATTAAATGTGCATACATCTTTATCAGCCATTTCATGTCTAGAAATTTATCCTACAGCAGTCCTCAAACAAATGCATAGAGATTTATGTACCTAGAAGTTTAATATAGCATTGTTTAGAAGATTAAAAAATAGACACATCTAAAAGTCTACCAACAGGCCACATTTATGGAATGAAATATTGTCTAACTTTAAAAAAAAATTTTATATTACTAAAATAATAAGTTGTTAAGTCCAAAGGACAAGATGCAAAATAACGTATACATTATCACCTCGTGTGTATTAAACACACATGTATACACACAGAGATAGAACGCTTATTGAGGGTTTATCTTGCGCTGATCCCTGTTCTAACTGTTTTATATATTCACTCATGTCATTTTCACATAAACCTGTGATGTAGATAATATTATCTCTGTTTTATGGATAAGGAGATGGAAGCATGAAGTGATCACCAGCACAAAACCACTTAGCTAATAAATGGCAGAATCAGGATTTGAATACAGGGAGGCTAGCCCCAGAGTTAAGTCCAATTAACCCTGCCAAGTAGTGCGCGTGTTAGGAGCAATGAATAAGACAGAGACAGAGAGAGAGATAAAGACAGAGAGAGAGATTTCAAATTACCTTGGTTACATCTAGTGAGTGGAACTGGGTTTATAGGTGATTGGATGCTAAGGAATGTGATGAGTTAGGGAAAAAAAACAAGAAAAAATTTTCACTTATTACCATTTTATAATATTTAAGTTTTTATAATAAGCATGATCACCATTACAATCAAATGTTCAAATCTGGAAAGACATTCTATCTCTTTTTTTCCAGTGGGTTTAGAAATATTGCTTTTTAATTTGGAAAAGCAAAGTGTATAAATGTGATTGACGGAAATCTTGGAAACACGAATATCCAGGATTCTGGAGAGAAATCACTCGTCTCTCAGCAAAGGTGAAAGGTGAGTGGAGACCTGGGGCACCCAAGGGCACGCTGGCCAAGAGCCAGGCTCTAGTGTCAGCTAGAGGCCCAGTGTGGCCATGCGTGCATCTTTGTCCTAAGGTCTTGACTTGGCTACACTACGCTTTGGTTTCCTCGCCCACATTAAGGGAAAAATGATTAGTACTCCCGCAACGGCTTGTGGTGAGTATCGAATAAGGTGAGAGTTAAGTGCTTTGTGCAGTGTCTGGTGCCTTATTGGTCTCTACCATCGTTGGCCTCCGTAGTCATCATCACCATGTTGAGCCCTCCTTGCTCCTTCTCTTGGCAATTTGGAATTAAGATTGGAAATGGATCAACTCATCTGAAGCAGCCAAGAGACCAGGAAAGTGGAGTTGGCATACTGAATAGAGGGTGTGAGTATAAATGAGAAACTATGGCCAAGTAACCACTGATGAAAATTGTAAGAAGGCTCGCTTGATGTGTGGACAAAATGATCTCCCTCTGAAGTGCAACTGTCATTTGAGTCCTAGAAATTCAGTCTCTGCCCATCAGCTCTCAGGATAAGGGGGCACTTTTGTCCAAAAAGGTGCTCACTGTCTATTTTTTAGGATGAATTGTGTCTAATAACCTTATAAACCCTTCTCATTTCCAAAATTCTTGGTCTAATTCACAGCTCCTGACTTTCACTTAAAAAAAGAAGAATGTGTATTCAGGAAATGTGCATGGCAAAGCTTATTTAAAAAATAAGAAGAAGAACAACAACAAAACCCCAGAAACTCCATTTAAAGACAAGGGTGCTAAATGTGCCGTCCCAAGATTTAATTGCCATATGATTGATATGTGTAGTTTTGAGAATGACTTTGTCAACAAACCAACACCCTCTGCCCTCATGTCCACTGTGCTCCACACTGTTTCTGTGTATTTGCACAGACATACACACACACATACACACAGCTTGTCTCCCCCGTTTTCAGGCTGTTCTAAAATACAAGGCACAATCAGGTTAATAAAATATGCTTGAGGCTGTGCTCTGTTTGTTCATTAAACTATAAAGCACCTTCAACCTACAATTAATTCTAGGTAAATTAAAGACATGACATGGCCATAGTACTATTGCAAGAGGATTTGTGCTATCATATCTTACATTTTTTACACTGAATCACCCTGCTGAAAAGTTTAACAGCCATTCATATTTATAACTTCTTTCTAGATTCTTTTTTTTTTTTTTTTTTTTGCCTATCTCAGTTATCAAAGCATTAACAAAACTGGCTTTGGGAAGAATTCCAATTCAGAGTTATTTTTCCATGCAGTACTTAAGAGTCCACATGGCAGCTCATGATTATATTGGCAATGGCTTTGCATAACTGTTGGTTTCCTGTAGCATAAATAAGTGAACAGCTAAGAATGCTAATGTTTTGCTCTGACCAAGGAAAAGCTCTCAGTAAACGACCAGGAATTACCCTCATTGGACTCCTTGAGTTTTTTGGGGTTTTTTTTTTTTTTAACTCTTCCTTTAAAGGGGTAAGTAAAACCAAAGCAACAGAGATGCGTGATCACATAATACATGCTACCACTTTAAGATCATTCTCCAGTTTAAAAAAAAGTTTCAAACTGTTTAATTCCCAAAGTCCTTTCTAGTTGACAAACTGAACTGGAAAAAAAGCCATGAGGATGACTGGAGAACACCAATGCAGGGAAACGTCCAACTCTGGCTGAACTCAGTGCAAAGAAAGTCAGAGCCTTTGCCCTCTGGAGATTTGGACAGAAAAACAAGAAAAAAAAGCCCAGGCTAGGAGAGAGGACAGACCAGGAGGTGAGGAAAGAAAGACTGCAGAGGAGAAAGCTTGGCAAGAAGGGAGTGTGCAGATGGAATTCTCAGGAGCAGCTCCTGAGGGAAGCGTTGCTTCATGTCGGCTGTCACGGTCAAGAACAGGACAGGAATTCTGTGGGATGAGATGTGATGGACCTTGCAGAGACCAGTGTGCCTTTTGCTGATTCCACATTCTCTAAAATGTTGAGCTACTAAATGCTCCCCAACCAGTCTTATGTGTTTTCACTCTTGCCCTTGCACACAACAATCCCACCGTATGGAGCAAAAGCCAGGTAAATGTCCTCCCAGGATGCCTGGCTGTCATCACTGCCCTCCCACCTCCTCTCCTCCTCCTGCCTTCTACCCACTGAAGGCTCAGCCTTTCAGCCAATATCCTTCTCCCCAGGACAGGCTGACTGCACTCCCTTGGTGTACGAGCCACGTGGCTGCTGTTCTGTGGTTTTCACTTGTCTGTCTCCCCAACTAGACAATGAGTTTTCTCCAGGGTGGAACCATGACTTCAATGATTTTTATCCTCAGAGCCTAGCCTAGTGCTGGCATAGAGTAGTAGACTCTTGGGAAATATTTTTCAAAAGAACAAATTAATCGATGAGGCTTGTGTTTTCACCATCATAACTGCCCTTGTTTACCCAGTAGTAAAACAGTATTGTGTATTCCACTAAGCAAATTATTTTAAGTGATTAAATATTTTTAAATCACTGAGATAACCTGGTGATTAACTAGTATATATTATAACCTCATATTACACTATAAAAACATTACATTGTACATAAAGCATTATTTAATTATATAGCCTAGGTTCACATAGATAACTTTCACAGTGAATGATTTATAGTCATATGTCATCTTCTCTATCTGCCATTAAAAGAACTAGTTGAACAACCACTGTTCTTTTTGCCAAGATAGTCATTTAAATTTTTTTTGGATAATGGACCCATCAGTCATACATAAAAGTAGAGAGAACAGTACAACAAACCCCATGAACTCATCATCCAATAATTTTCAACTCACAACCAATCTGGTTTCACCTAATTTTCTCACCTACCTCTCTGCTCTGTATTACTTTAAAAGAAATCCCAGAAATCGTATTATTTCATCTCTAAATATTTCAGTATCTCTAAAAGGACTCTTTTTAAAATATATCAATTATCACACCTAAAAAAAATCTTTTTTGGACTGCAATTTTTAATTGTTTTAAATTGAAGTACAGTTGATTTACAATGTTGTGTTAGTTTCTGGTGCACAACATAGTGATTCAGTTATATATATATATATACATATTCCTTTTCATATTCTTTTTTATTATAGGTTATTACAAATTATTCAATATAGTTCCCTGAGCTATATTCTAGGACCTCAGTTGTTTATCTATTTTATATATAGTAGTGTGTATCTGCTAATCCCAAACTCCTAATTTATCTTTTCCCCCTTCCCTTTTGGTAACCATAAGTCTGTTTTCTATGTTCATAAGTCTGTTTTTGTTTTGTAAATAAGCTCATTTGTCTCCTTTTTTTAAGATTCTACATATAAGTGACAGCATGTGATACTTGACTTATTTCACTTAGTATGATAGTCTCCAGGGCCATCCATGTTGCTGCAAATGGCATTATTTTATTCTTTTTTAATGGCTGAATAGTATTCTAGTGTGTGTGTGTGTGTGTGTGTGTGATATAAATATATACATATGATGTATATATCACAACTTCTTTATCAAATTATCTGTTGATGGACATTTAGGTTGCTTCTATGTCTTGGCTATTGTAAACAGTGCTATGAAAATTGGGGTGCATGTATCTTTTTGAATTGGAGTTTTCTCCAGATATATGCCCAGATGTGGGATTTCTGAATCATATGGTAAGTCTATTTTTAGTTTTCTGAGGAATCTCCATACTGTTTTCCATAATGGCTGCACCAAATTACACTCCCACCAGCAGTGTAGGAGGGTTCCATTTTCTCCACAGCTTTTCCAACATTTATCGTTTATGTATTTTTTAATGATGGCTATTCTGACCATCACACCTAAAGAATTAACAAGAATTCCTTTATTCAAAATTTAGTCAGTGTTCAAGTTTCTAACTGAAACATAAACGTTAATAATTTATTATAGTTTATGGAATCCGGATGCAAATAAGACACATACATTATGACTGGTTGAGAAATTTCTTAACTTGCTTTCAATCCATACCTCCCCTTCATCTTCTTCTCTTTCTTACAATTTATTTTGTGAAGAAACAAGATCACTTAACTTATAGAGCTTCCCAGTTTGGATTTTGCCAACTGTATTCATGCAGTATCTTCTATCATGATCCTCTGTCCTCTGTATTTCCTGTAAATTGGTCATTGTATCTAGAGGTTTGATCAGATTCAAGTTTCATCTGTTAGCAAGACTGTTTCAAAGGTGGTGATGTGTTCTTTGATCAGGAGGCACACAATGTGTTGTTGTGTCGTTTTGTGATGTTAGCAGCCATTCACACTCAGCACTGAGATCCACTCATTCATTAGTGCTTCCATCATGGTGATAGTCCAATGCTATCATCTCTTCTTCACTTACTAGCTGGCTACCTCTATAAATTTCCCATTATCTACTGTGTATTTGGTTATTCAGTGGTACAGCTTGTATAGGAAAGAAAACATAAATATTTAATAATTTCCCCTTAGTGTTCATAGTAATGAGTTGGTTCCCTAACATCCTCCAATGGTGAGCAATTCATTTTCTTTTTTACCCCAATGTCATTTTGAACTCATAGATTTCATTATATTTGATGAATATCAATCCATTGCAGTTAATTTCCTTATTTAATACTCAAATTGTTTCATCTTTGACCAGTGGAGCCTGGTTAAAATTGGCTCGAGTCCTTTTGGTTTGACCCTAGTAGCCCGTGACAGTCATTTTAAGACACATTAAAACATCCACAGAATAAAGAGAATTTTTATGCAGATAAGCACCTGTCTTCTCTCCCAAGTGGCGGCATATCTAACAAAATGCCATGCTACCCACTGAACTATGCTTAATTCAGAGATCCACTGGGGAGTACTCCAGGAAAAAGACTTGAACTCAGGGGTTAGAGCCATACCTTTTAATCTTGCAGATTATTCTCCAAGCACTCAAAAAATAGTGGAGTTTTTTTTTTTTTAATTAACTCTTATGAGGCTTCTTCCATTGTTTTCTTGAGACCACAAAGCTCCATCTGACTTGATGATTAGATTGCAAGAGTATATAATTGCAGCAGTCAATTTCTTAAGGATGCCTTCTAGAAGTAAAAATAAATAGAATGTAGGTAACACCCAAGTTCCAAACGGCAAACAGGTTAAGTTGGGATGATACCATGGACCTGATTTCTCTTTGCCTCCCTCCATCGAGCAGTGGGCATTCTTCCCATCTCAGGGACATGGCCCAGACATCAGGAGCTCAGCAATGAGACAGACACAAGAGGCCCAGGAAGGCACCAGGCCACCACTGGTAAGTGTGTGATATCCATTCCTGAAAATGTTTATGAACCATGGAGAGAAATACATACACTGGAGAACTTAGGATGGGTTATAATATGACATAACAGAATGGGTAGATCAATTTGGACATTTCTTCAACTAATGTGAGACTACTGTTCTCTTGCCAGTTAACGAGAAAATACAAATATATGATTATTCTGTTCCTTATCAATCACTAAGCATTTTCACTGTCTCATTCTTACCTCCACTTTCCTCACTTGCATTCATTCATTCATTCACGTAATAACTAGTGATTGAACAACTTCTACGTGCCTGGAGCTAGGGATATACCATGATGAACAGAATGGGCAAGATCCCTGCTTTCAAGGAGCTTTGTCTCTGTTTGGAGAAAATAGTCAAAATATAAGTAAATATAAGTAAAAGATCAACAAGGTTGTTTATATTAGACGTGTGCTATGAAAAAAATAGAACAAAATGAAGTGATGGAGTCACTGTGGGACTACGTAAAATGGCTGATTGGATAAAGTATTCGATTACAGATAAACTAAGGATTAGTAACTTTCCTGTAAATTGCCAAACCATCAATATTTTAGGCTTTATGGGCCATGTAATGGCAACTACTCAGCTCTGCCACTGCAGCATGAAGGCAGTCATAGATAACATGGAAGTGAATGGGCATGGCTGTGTTCCAGTAGGACCTTATTTACAAACACAGGCGGATTTGGCCTGTGGGCTGTAGTTGGCTGACCACTGAACTAAAAATCTGTTTCATCAGTGTCTGGATGGTCCTCCTCAAGAAGACTAGTTGTCTTTCCTGAAGAACTATTGTAGGCACACCAAAGCCAACCTATTATTTTAACCACCTTGACAAGAAAGCTGAAGGTCTTAAACTCCACAGTCTAACTTGGTTCTAGTCTCACTACCCAAGTGTATAATAACTGAGGATTTAAGACCGTGCCCTTAGGAAAAGAAAGGGGGTGATTTCAGCTAGAGTTGAGCTCTTTATTGCAATGATTGAAATGTACCCCTGTAGGAAGCCTAAAGGTGCCACCCAATGCGTGCACCTATTCTAGAACACCTTGTCCAAAGTCTTTGGGAAATTCTAATATGTTATGTCCACTGTCTCATACCCTCTGCTTTCCATATTATCTCTTTCATTCTCTCTTTTTCCCACCACATTTGTCAAACAAGATTTACCCTTATGAAACCACAATGGCTAGTTTTTGTCAGTTCATATTTCTCCAGATGTTTTGCGATCTCATTTCTTCTTAATGTCTCTCAGATCTGCCTACCTCTGAGGTTAGGCTGGACGGTCTATAATTTCTCATCCCCTGCCACTCTAAATGGGTCCCTGGCTAGGCAACAGCCCCCTTCAGTGAGGTCAGCCAGAGAAAGTCAGATGTATGGTAAACATGCCACGAGCTATTCAGCAATATCATTCAGTGGAGTTTGCTCTAGTTCAGAGGCCAAGGGGATTTGGCCGAAAAAAAAAAAAAAATACACAAAAGGCTGTTATATTGGAGTAAGCTTGACAAAGTCAACTGCTAAAGAAAACTAGAGCCAGACTTTAGGCATCTAGAAAAGGGAGAAAAGATACTCTCCCCCAATAGTTCTTCGAGGTCCCCAGAATAATAAAAAAGATATTATGTGTGGCTGCCTGTGCTTTCATTGTGATTTCACTCTTCTCATTATTAAACCTGAGTGTCAAATCCAAGTACAGCAGTGACATGACCTAGAAGTAGGGGTTTACCTATTAGAGGCACAGCCTGCCCCATCTTTGTGAATGGAGCTACCGCATCTACACAAACTCTGATGGAAATATGCAAAATCCAGTACTGAAGGACCACGCATTGCTTAGGGGTTGTGTTATCTGTTCATTCCTGCTCACTGTTTCTCATTTTCATCTTCATTCCTCTGAGCGACTAACCCAACCTGACAATACTCAGTGGCTCCTAAAATTTGCATCAGATCTCCTTGCTCTTACAACACTGGTTTTGACCTTCACTTCTGACCCTACATGATACAGTTGTGGGTAAGGGGTCTTCTCACTTTCCAATGCAAACTTGCAGAGCTGGCCAACAAGGCTAGGCCCATCCAGTCTCCTTTGTAGAGACTGGAGGGATGGGAAAATCAACTACCAGAAGTTGAAACATAGGAACGCAGGGATAAGTGGAAATGTGAGACCATGGGTGAACCCAATTCTAGAAGGTCATAACAAAGCAGAGCTGAAGACTGGTGCAGTTCCAAAGGACATCATTAAAAATCAAACTTATTTATAAAACAGAAACAGACTCACAGACTTAGAAAAAAAACTTATGGTTACCAGAGGGAGAAAAGGGTGGGAAGGGATAAATTGGGAGTTGGAGACTTGCAGATACTAATTACTATATATAAAAGAGATAAATAACAAGTTTATACTGTATAGCACAAGGAACTATATTCAATATCTTGTAGTAACTTACTGGTGAAAAAGAATATGAAAATGAATATATGTATGTTCACATATGACTGAAGCATTATGCTGTACACCAGAAGTTGACAAAACATTGTAAACTGACTACTTCAATTTATATATATATAAATGATATATAATATATGTCATATATATATGTACACACATAAAATAAAAAGGAAAAAAATGGGCTAGAAGTCTGCCTCTGGGGTTGGTCTAGGGCAGATAAAACCTGAAGAGATTGGTTTTATTGCTGGAAAATTACCCACAGGGACACGTGGCAGCAAGGTCAGAAAGGAATTATCAGTTGAACTGAATGCAGATGGAGGCACAGCTGCTGAACTGGGGCTCCTGCCATTGGCTGGGTCCACAGCCAGGGAGAGGTCCTTGTGGATGCAGTGCAGTAGGGAACAAACTGGACTTGGTTTCAGCGGTCCTTGGCCTTCTAGTCAAATGATAGCAAATCTTCTTTCAGCTGCACAAGTAGGTTTGAAGTAAACAGGGTTTGCCCATGCTTATTGGCCAAAGCCTTCAACAGGAAGTAGCACCACCTCTCGGCCCTGCCCATGATGAAGCTGGTGAGAAGGTGGCGCTGGGAAGGGAGAGGAGAAGGGGGGAGGCAGCCCCTCAGCTGACTCTAGGGCTACCCTGGGCCATCGCAGTTTTGCCTTTAAGAAAGAAAGCATTTCTTTCCCAGTGCGGGAGGAATGTGGGGTGGAGAGTCTCTGTCAGAGGAGCATGTGAAATAAATGTCTTCACCGTAGAGACAAAGAGTGTGTTGAGTCATTAGCATTCTGGTCCTATGTTCACTTCATGGTGTTGCAAGCTGGCTAGTCAGGGTTGAAAGGACCGCCCCATGTCAAGAAAGCGATGTTGACCGAGTCACACCAAAACGGAGCTCACCGATGCCTGTCCACACCACTGAGCAACAATGACTAACAGTGCCCCCTACCCCGCCATGACCTAAAATATAACATCTGTGTCTACCCATTCTTGGGAGTAAAAATCAGGTGGTTTATTGTCAGCAGCAGCTGGAGGGGGTCGGTGATGCCTAGAACAAGGCCCAGCTGCGTAAATCAAAAGCATAATTCCCTCCTCAGCAGTTAGGTTAGGTCATGTGATGGAGATAAGCCACATTCAGCTTATGAGCAGCAGAGGACTGAGCTATAACACATCACCCCAAAGTGGGATACAGGTGAGCAGAATGGGCCTGGGACCAGCTGTGCCTCTTTTCGGGCCTCTCCCTACAAAGATGAGATGCTTCCTTTCCCGGGGTTGCTTCTCCAGGTGCCTGAGCTGGAAGGTGGAACTGATCTGATCAAGGAATCCCTCCCGAGGCAGAAAGGATGGACAGAGACTGCCCATCTCCTCCCTCTCAAAGGAAACATTTGCATTTTCACACAGCCCTTCAGTGACTTAACCCAGAAAATGCTAGTGGAAGAAGGGAGATATTCACAGGACTCTTGAACTTTAACTATTAGGAGGAAATAAAACACTAGATTTGGAATCAGAGAAGCTACGTTTTTATAGAGTGTTATTCTACACAGTTGTGAGCAAATTACTTCTCTTTAAGCCTGTTCTATCTCCTTCCCCTACCCCTCTCTTTTTTTTCTTCTTCTTCATAATAATAACATTTCAGGGAGCACCTTCTCTCTACTGGTTTCATGAATAAACTGAAGAAAATAGTAAGAACGACTTCATAGAACTGTTGTGAGAAATAAGTGAGAGACTATCCACACAGCACACAGTCCCATGCCGGGCACGGGGGAGGCATTTAGGAACTGGAAATTCCCAACCTTCCCAGAGTAATAACAGCCTCAGCCAGCTGACATGAATACTCAGGAGTTCAGAAAAGAACTTAATTGTTGCTCTTAATCCCTGGTGCCCAGACATCTTTCCCTTCCTCTGGGTAGCTGGAACATTCTTAGTACAAATGATTGTTCTCTATACTGGGACCGCAGGAGGGTGGTGACAGGGCTGGGCTCTCCAAGGCTGGCCAGGAGGCTGGCATAGGCCATGTGTGCTAAAGATTCTACATCATGCAAACAGTCCTGAAAATCAGAGTTGAGGGTTCCAGAGGTGACGGTTTCTTTCAAATCATCAGCCACAATCTTTTAAAGGCCACTTTAGAAATTACTTTAATTAGCAGAATTTCCAGTAGCAGGGAAGTCGAGAATTTAATTTTTTAAAAAAATCAGAACTAGAAGGGCTTTAGGGGTAACTGAGATCAGGTATTTGGTATCAAAAGAGACTAGGAAAAAGAATGGGCAGAGGACTAATGTCTTGCTGCTCCTTACTGAAAGAACAGAAATCAAAAAGCAGGTCTCAGGACATCC
The DNA here is from genome assembly GCF_009834535.1 of Camelus ferus. Lineage (NCBI taxonomy): Eukaryota > Metazoa > Chordata > Mammalia > Artiodactyla > Camelidae > Camelus > Camelus ferus. Next base: position 15,990,669 of record NC_045700.1, read on the forward strand.
AGGTTCCATGATATTCTGCTGGCTTCTGTACGTCCTCAGGCAAAACAAAAAAAAAAGCAACCCTGGACTTCCTCATAAAAGAGAGATTGATACGGCAGAAAGAACATGGCCTAAAAATTCAGCCTTTGGAGTCCAAGCCCCAACTCCGGCCAGCAGGCTGGGTGACTTGGTCCACGTAATATCCCCCATCTCCACAGGCTGTGGTCAGAAGGCCCTTGGGCAGCTGCTGAGCGCCCTGGATCCTTGCCCTGGCTCCAGATACTTACAGGCATGCGACTCTCCCCAAAAGAGCAATAGAACACCCAGGGTGTGCTTGGCTAACAGACTCACTTTGAGTTCTTTCCTCACTCTGTCCAAATAAAGGCAGCCGCTCTCTGCCCATCTTTTGTCAATAGCATTTTTGTGCTGTCATCCCCAGGGTCACTGCTTGTTTGTTCTTGGACTGCTTTCTGGGAAGCTTTTTACTGTCGTGCTGGGCCTCTGCAGTGAGCTTAGAAGAGCCTCAATCACACAAGATACCTCAGAGAGAATACCAAAGAAAAGCAAGAAGGAAAAAAAAAAAAAAAGAATTGTAATATTAAGCTCGCCTATCCTGAACTGCACAGGGGCAAAACTGGGCAAATGGAATTGTGCTTTTTTTGGGTTTGGAAATCTTCTGCCACTAAGGCAGAAAAGAATGGGTCAAGAGTGAGTCTTGGATTTAAATTCCTCTCTTGTGGCTATAAATAAATTCAACGCAAACAATATGCAATGAGTGGCTACTCTAAGCTAAGACAGGCATTGTGTTAGGAGCTAAAAGGGAGGCAAAGGTGACAAGCTCCACCCCTCCCTTCAAGGAGCTTGTGGTCTGGTGAGACCGGAAGTAGATGAGAACAAGACAGTAACCTAATAACCATGACACCAAGGAGAACATAAGTCATTCATTTAGTCATCAGAGCAGTCTTTCACTCTAAAGACATGTAATGGAATATCTGCTGTGTGTCAGGGAAAAATACTTAGCACTGGGAATTTAAAGAATAAAGAAGCCAGGATCTCAGCCGTCTAGGAATTCATAGTCCCACTGGGGATATGTGTATGTCTGGTGCCATGAGACATAGTCCCAGGAATTCAGAGAAAGGAGAACTTTCCTTATGAGGTGATCAGCCCAGCCCCTGCAAGCAGAGATGACATTTAAGGGATGGCTTGTGCATTTCCTGCCCCAGACTTGGAATCAGCTGTGTCTCCAAGGACATCTAAAAACATAGGTTTAGAGGAAGGCTGGCCCAGGTGAATATGTAGCATGAACAACAGCACAGAGGTGAGAAAATAGGAGGCAGAATCATGAAACAGCTAGTAGATCAGTCTGGCTGATACATGGCAGGGTGCCCAGGGGAGAAGTAGGCTGCAGCTAGGAACTCAGGTTGGACCAGGCTGGGATGCCCAGCTGATGGACCTGATGGATCAGGGAGGCTAGTGAAATGGCTCCATGCAAGAAAGACATGACTAGTTCTGGGCTTCTGGACAATCCTGCAACAGAAAAGTAGCACGACCGTGAAGTGAGTAGCAATCCGAAGCTGGTGGGTTCAGGCTGCTATGGCAGTTGAGATTAGAAGTAATGGAGACCCCTAATACCCAAGCTGTGGTCTTGGAATACATTCCCACTACAAGAAACCAGGAGTCCTCAGAGACATGGCTGGCTCCAAGCCTGGGGCAAATGTTCAAGATGGGTGTGGAGTATCCTGTTATGTCAGATAACAAAGAAGCTACCAAAGAAGCAATCAAAGAAGCTGTCAAAGACCACAGGGTTGTACAAAAAGAACTTGGGGCCAACTTGGAGAAGCTACCACAGGCCAATTACAGAGCAATTCGAGCAACAAATCAGAATCATAACTGAAGGGGACTGAAACACATCACAGATATTAAATCTACAATCTCATGTTGATATAAAAGAAAAACATTAATGAGTCGTTATTTGGAGATACCGGGAAACCAACCAGTAAGTAAGGGAAAGAATCATGCATTGATCTTGTCTTTCCTCTGTGAAATGTACCACTGGGAACCCACGTGAAGGGAAGTTTATCTTCATAGAAGTATTTCTGCTGATAGATGAATAAGGATTGCTAGCAGTTAGAGTATTGCCACTTTGTCCTTTCTTATGAATGAATGGTCCCAAACATCAATGATATTAAAAGAGACAAGTAGAAGTGATGTACCAAAAATAACTGGTCTTGCCAAAAATAATTTAATCTGTAGATCAAATCTGTAGATCTACCAATCAATTCATAAGAAATACAAGGGACAGAGGAACATTTCTTATGACATCACAGGGAAACGATTAGCAGGATCCAGACCGTGGGAAAAATCTAAAGACAAAAGCCTTGGTTTCTTCAACAACTAAATTACAAGGGAAAGAAAAAAAATGGAGGGAGAACCTAGAGATTAAAACAAATTTTAAAAAGTTTTCGACCAATTACAAACTTGGACTTCAAATGGATCCTGGTAGAAATAAATTTTGAAAAATAAAAGCTTTTATGAGATTTGAGTATATGATCATGTTAAGAAACTATTGTTACTTTTTAGCTATAAATAATACATTGTGGTTGTGTTTTTTTAACATTCCTTATCTTTTAGGAATGTTTGTGGATAAAGTGAGATAATGTGTGATACTCACTTCAATAAAACACAGATGGGAAGGATCTAGGTGGGAGGTGAGAGTTGATCATTATTGAAACTGTGATGAGTGCATGGGAGTTTATTATAGTATCTATTTTTGTATGTATTTAAAATGTTTCATAGTTAAAGGTTAATACTAAAATCAAACAAATAATAAAGTGATGGGGGAACTGAATAAGGAACTGGGGAAAGAGAGGAAAAGATAAATGGCAGAGACATATCTGTGTAGGTCTGCAGGGAATCCCATCCCCAGACAGAGTGCTGGCTGGGGAGGTGGTCAGGTCTTGGCAGCTCATGATTGTTTCTTTTCTCTTGTCTTGGCTCCAACTCTCCTTTGTTTGGATTTCCTAGCTCTTTTTGAAAATATTCTCACCTGTGACATTCTGGTCAAGCTGCACCTCTTCCTTGTAGGCTTTTCTGACTGCCACCCCATCTCCTCAGGCATTTCGGGCACCCCCTCCTCTCTCCACACTCACCAGACTCTTCCACCACCACCACGTCTGTCTCTTTCTAGCCTAAGGACTGTGTCAGATGCAGCTTTGCATTCTCACACCTAGCAAATGCTTGCCCCAAAATAGACATTGAAATAGTTGAATGAACCATGAGTGGATGACTCTGAACTTCAGGTGACAAAGACAAGGGCGATGCCATTTACAGAAATAAGGAGACGTGAACAATAAGATTGGAAGATGGATAATGCATTTTGTTTCTGATGTATTGAGTCTAAAGCTCAAAGAACTTGAACTCAGAAAGTTGGAGTCAGAACTACACATCAGAAGCCCCCTTCACAGAGATGAGAACGTAAGACTTTGGAGAGGACTGACTTGTAAGACTGATGAGAAGGCTACTGAGGAAAGACTTGGGAATTTAGGGTATGATGTTAAAAAGAAAAAAAGGTGATCCAAAAAATTTTAAAGGAGGTGGGGTGTAGGACAGAATTCCATATGGATGTTTAGAAAGATTCCCTGTAGGCAGGTGGTGCTATGTCAGAAGAGGAGACTCTATGTGCCCAATAAGGAAGTGACTTCAGCAAAGAAGAGTGAGTGAAGGTGGGCAGGAAGCTAGAAACCAGACTTGAGGGTCAATGGAGACAGGAGTTGTTGAAAAAGGAAGTGTAACTGTGGTTCCCTTTTCATGAATCTGGTGATAAAGAGATAGAAAATAGTAGTAGCAGCATAGAAGGGCACTTTTTTTTAATATTGCAAGAAATAAGAGACAAAAACATCCCTGGAAAAGACATGAGGAACTTCCAACTTCTGAATGTTTGTTCTTGTTTTCCTCCTGTGTCTGATGAAGATAGTAAAATGCTATTACTGGCTCTTAATGCCACAAGCAAAATTGCACAGAAATAGATCACATTTATGCCCCAATTACTGTTGCCAAGTTGGTCTAAGTGGTTTACTTATATCAGCTCATCAAACCCTCCCAACCCAATCCTATGGACATAGTGCTGGTATTAACATTCTGTTTTAAAGAAACTAAGGTAACTTGTGCAAGGTCAACTTGTGAAAGGGAGATCTGGAACTTGAACGTGATGAGCTAGCTTCAGAGTCTGTTCTTAACAACCACACCCCATGGCCTCTTATGTGAGGTGAGGTAAGTTTTATTATAACTATTTTATAAAGGAGAAAACCAGTTCAGTGAAGACAAGTAACTTGTCAACCAGTCAGAGGCAAAGCCAAGATTCAAATTCACATCTTCCTGTGCCAAGTCCAGGATTCTTTCCATTACCTACTATTACCCTTGCTTGGTAAAAGAGACAAGATATTATCTATGAAAAGTGAGAAAAGGTTCCAAGAGAACTGGGCATCTGTAGAGAATTTTTTAAATGAAAAAAATATTGAAAGAGCTTTTGTGAATAACATGATAATGAATCCACAATAGGTACAGTTTTAATGCTTATAATATAACCAAGAAGCAAATTCCAACAGTAAGGAAGAATTATCAATAAATATTTGTTGAATGAATGAATGAATGGGTAAAATTGATGGAGACAACTCTTCTTCCATCTATTGGGCTCCAACAACATCACCCAAATAAGCTATATCAGTAGAAATGACAGCTAGCATTTATTGAAGCTTATTATGTTCCCAGCAGAATGCCAAACATGTTAAAAACAATCTCATTTAATTCTCATGATAATGCTATCAAGTACTATACTTTTATTGTTACATCCAGTTTTACAAAGATGGCATAGCTACCTTACCTAAGGAAATGTGGCCAGTAAACTGGAGACCAAGATTCAGGCTCTACTATGGAAGGCTCCAGAGTCTGTGTTCTTAATCATTAAAGATGTTGGTCACTGTTTGCCCTGTCCACAAGGACTTCTAGGAGACTTGGTTCTAGCCGAAGATATTCATGTCTCAGGTTTCCTGTTGGGAACCATGAAATGCAAGTCCATAGCAATGGCTGATAGCCAGGAGGGGGCATCTACCCCAAGTGTTGTTGCACTGGACCCTGGCCTTCTACGTGCAATTTGATGTAAAAAGATGAGCTGGAACAATCAGATTTATCTTGTAGAAATGTAGAACTGTGTAACCGAGGTGCCAAGCAGTTAAGAAGAAGAAATAAAGTCATATGAGCATGAGCAGGGTAGGACCAGAGAGCCCTTCCTTGTACGGCCATGTGTAAGCCAATGGGTGGGATAAAAAGAGGAAGTCAATGAGTAAAACTAGTGGAGGGTGGAATGGATTTGCAGAAGATGTGCAGAAAGTAGCAGTGATCCTATGAGGAAAAGGCCAAACAGCTCTTAAAGGAAGCAATAATAAAAAGTGGATTTGGTACCTAATAGTCTTCCTGCTCTAGTTGCAATGAGGTCTGATGTTGTGCAGTTCATTTCCTGATAGCCAGTCTTCAAGATGGCATCCAGTGATCCCCCTCCCCTGGTAGACATACAGTTATGGAGCCTTCTCCCATGGGGTCAGTGTGTTTAGCAATAGAATATGGTGGAAGTAATGGTATGTCACTTCTGGGATTAGATTACAATAAGACCATCGGGGTTTTTTTCTTATTGAGGTATATATAAGTTGATTTACAGTAGTAATTAGTTTCAAGAGTAAACATAGTGATTCACAATTTTTATGCATTATATTCCATTTATAGTTCTTATAAATATTGACTATATTCCCTGTGCTGTACAATATATCCCTGTAGTTTATTTATTTTATGCATAGTAGTTTGTTATGTTTTAATCCCTCACCCAATCGTGCCCCTCCCCTTTTCCCTTTCCCCACTAGTAACTACTAGTTTGTGCTCTACATCTGTGAGTCTGTTTCTTTTTTGTTACATTCACTAGTTTGTTGCATTTTCTGGATTCCACATACAAGGTATAGTATACAGTATTCGTCTTTCTCTGTCTGACTTATTTCACTAAGTGTTAATACTTTCCAGGTCCATCCACATTGTTGCAAATGACAAAATTTCACTCTTTTCGATGGCTGAGTACTATTCCATTCTGTGTATGTGTGTGTTATCACATCTTTATGCATTCATCTGTTGTTGGGCAGTTAGGCTGCTTCCATATCTTGGCAATTGCAAATAATGCTACTATGAACATTGGGGTGCATGTGTATTTTCAAATTAAGGTGTGAATATATCTATTAAGTTCATCTGGCCTGTTGTGTCATTTAAGTTCAGTATTTTGTTATTGATTTTCTGTCTGGATGATGTGTCTATTGATGTGTTAAAATATCCTACTATTATTGTGTTACTATCAATTTCCCCATTTCCGTTTTAATATTTGCTTTATGTATTTACATGATCTTAGGTGCGTATATATTTACAATTGTTCTATCTTCTTCTTGGACTGGTCCCTTCATCATTATGTAACATCCTTCTCTGTCTCTTGTGACAGTCTTTGTTTTAAAGTCCATCTTACATAAGTATTGCTACCCTTTTGATTTCCTTTTATATCTGAAGTGAGTCTTGTGTAGACAGCATATATATGGGTCTTGTTTTTGTATCCATTCAGCCCTCTATGTCTTTTGATTGGAGCATTTAACCCGTTTACATTTAAAGTAATTATTCATATGCATGTACTTACTGCCATTCTGTTGTTTTGGGGTTGCTTTTGTAGTTCTTTTTTGTTCCTTTCTTCTTCCCTTATTATTCTCGCTTTTCTCTTCCCTTGTGATTTGATGTCTGTTTGGATTTCCTTTCTATTTTTTGTATGTGTATCTATTATAGATTTTTGATTTGTGGTTATCATGAGGTTTATCTTTAGCTATATATAATATATATATATGATTGTTTTAAGTTATTGATGTCTTAATTTCAAATGCATTTCAAAAAACCTGCATTTGTACCCTCTTCCTCTCATGATTACTATTTTTAACATCATACTTTCCATCTATTTGTTTTGTGTATCCCTACACTGCTTATTGTGGATATAGATGATTTTATTACTTTTACCTTTTAATCTATTCACTGCTTTATATGTGGTTAATTTACTAACAGTTACTATACATCTTCCTTCACTGATAAGCTTCCACATACAAGGTAATTTTCATGTTTCTGGTTATAGCCTTTTCTTTTGTGCTTAAGAGAAGTCCCTATAACATTTCTTGTAAAGCTGGTTTGATGGTGCTCTCTTAGCTTTTTCTTGCCTGTGAAACTTTTGATCTCTCCATCAAATCTGAATTAGAGCCTTGCTAGGTAGAGTATTCTTGGTTACAAGTTCATTCCTTTCATCACTTTAAGTATATTGTGCCACTCCCTTCTGGCCTGCAGAGTTTCTGCTGAAAAGTCGGCCAATAGTCTTATGGGAGTTCCCTTCTATATGACTTGTTGCTTTTCCCTTGATGCTTTAAATATTCTTTATCTTTAATTTTTGCCATTTTAATTACAGTGCATCTTGGTGAGGATCTCTTTAGGTTAATCCTATTTGGGACTGTTTGTGTTCCCTGGACTTGGATGTCTGTTTCCTTTTCCAGGTTAGGGAACTTTTCAGCTATTATGTCTTCAAATATGTTCTGAGCCCCTCTCTCTCTCTCTCCTTCTGAGACCCCTACAGTGTGACTGTTAGAACACTTGATGTTGCAACAGAGGTCTCATACTTTCCTCATTTCTTTTTCTTTTTTCTGTTCATCTTCAGTGGTTTTCACTGCTCTGTCTTCTAGTTCACTGATTTGTTCCTCTGTACTATTTAGTCTACTATTGATTCTTGCTAGTGTATTTTTCATTTCAGGTATTGCATTCTTCATCTGTCTTTGGTTATTCTTTGTATCTTCCAACTATTTGTTAAAAACTTGTAACTTTTCACTCTATGTGCATCCATTCTCCTGAGTTCTTTGATCATCTTTAAGATTATTACCGTGAACTCTTTCTCTGGTAGATGGCCTTCACTTAGTTCTTCTGGGGTTTTATCTTGTTCCTTTGTTTGGAACGTGTTCCTCTGTTACCTCATTTTGCTTAACATACTGTTTTTATTTTGATCCATCTGATAGCATTCCCAGCCTTGGAGAACTGACATTTTGTAGGAGACATCCTATTCAACCCAGCAGCACACACCCCTTAGGTCACCAGAGATACTTGCTCTAGGGGTGCCTCCTATGTGAGCTGACTACTGTGGGCAGTCTGGTAGGTGTGGCTGGCCCCCAGTCTGGTTTGTTGCCTGGTCCTGCCTTACGTGGAGGCTGCCTGCTGCTGGTTGTCAGGGCTAATTCATGAGATTGGGGGGGGGGGGCTGCAGAACTCCAGGGGGCCATAGGACTAGTACTGGCTCACTGATAGTTGGAGTTGGGGTCCAGGAGACCCCACAGCTGATGCCCCTCTACCATTCATTTGGGAAAAGTCAGGTTCTGGGTCTAGTGCTGGCTCATTGGAGCCTGGATGCAGGTTCTTGCATCCAGCTGCAGGGCCCAGGAGATACAGAACTGATGCTATTCTGCTGGTGGGTGGGCTGGAACCTGCCATGGCAGTCTGAAGAGTTGTGGTTGTCCTGGGGCTGGTGTCTGCCCTTTGGTGGACAAGGCTGGTCTTGAGGCTAGAGCAGGCTGGCTGATAGGTGAGGATGGAGTCTAGGTGACTCTCAGGGTGTTACCTGCCCAGTGGTGGGTGGATCTGCATCCTGAGGTCTCTGGCTGTAAGGCCTTTGGAATCCCAAGTCTAGTGCCTGCACACTGGTATGTAGGGCCAGGACCTGGGTCCTCTGGTGGACAGGGCCATGTCCAAGGGTGGCTGTAGCTCAGGGGGTCTTAAGGCAGTCTGTCTGCTGGTGCATGGGGCTATGTCCCTACCCAGTTAGTTGACTGGCCTGGGACATCTCAGTACTGGTGTCTACAGGCTGGTGGGTAGAGGAAGGGCTGGGTCCTAGGGGCTAATACGCTAGGAGGATTCTAAAACAGTGCTTGCCAGCGCCACCATCCACGTGGTAGAATGAGCTCCCAAAAATGGCTGCCTCCAGTGTCTTTTTCCTCAGGGTGAGCTCCAGCTCTCTCCTACCTCTCTGAGAGGCCCTTCAAGATCAGTAGGCAGGTATGACTCAGGCTCCTTTCAAATTACCATTTCTACCCTGGGTCCCAGAATGTGTGAGATTTTGTGTGTGCCCTTTAAAAGTGGAATGTCTATTTCCCACACTCCTCTGCTTCTCCTGAAGTAAGCCCCGATGGCCTTCAAAGCCAAATGCTCTAGGGACTCATCTTCCTGATGCAAAACCTTGAGGCTGGGGAGCCTCATGTGGGGCTCAGGCCCCTCTCTCCTCAGGAAGAGTCTCTGCAATTATTCTCTCATTCGTGGGTCACCCACCTGAGGGTGTGGGACTTGACTGCACTGTGACTCCACTCCCCCCAACCCATCTTGTTGTGGTTCCTTCCTTATATCTTTAGTTGTAGAAGATCATTTCTCGTGGGTTCCAGTCTCTTTCATCATAGCTGTTCTGTAATTGTTGTAGTTGTTAATTTTGGTGTGCTCATGAGAGGACGTGGTCTCAGGGTCTTTCTACTCCACCATCTTGGGAACTCCCCTCAAGACTGCTAGTTTCTAAGACTAGGATTAGGTTGTAAAGGAATTCGGCTTCTGTCTTGGGCTCTCCCTCAGATCACCCACTCTGAGGCCAGCTGCCATGTCATGAGTTCACTCAGGCAGCCCATGGAGAGGCTTGTCTGGAAGAACAGAGGTTTTTCAGCCAACAGCAAGCGAGGAACTGCCAACAACCACGTGAGTCAGCTTGGAAGCAAATTCCACCTTGAGATGACTGCTGGACTGCAACTTTATAAGAGACCCTGAGCCAGAACCACCTTGTTAGGCAACTCTTGGATTTCTGACCCACAGAAACAATGAGATATAAATGTTTGTTATTTTAAACTACTAAGTTTTGGAGTCATTTATTATAGAGCAATAGATGATTAATATACTTTCTTAGCTCCTAGGAAATCTCTACTTCATGTATTGCCCAATATAAAAAAGCACCCACTTTGAAATAGTTGAAATATGACTTTATTCCTTCTGGCTGAGAAGACCAGACCTGAACCGAAGCTGCTGCATTTGGTCCTTGGAGACACTCTCCCTGGAGCACCGACAACTCACTTTACCTCCCAACCCTATTTTCATCCTATCTGTTCTGCTCAAATAACTGCCTGGGTTTGATTCATCTTGTTTCCTTCTTGTATCTTCATCCATGTGGTTCCAGACCAATTGCCTAACTTTCACCTACCGACAGCCTAAGCCCTTGACTTTCAGGCCCCAGCTAAGCTGACCATCTAGGTGGCTTCCCTGGCCTGGCTGAATCCAAGGCCCACCGAACCTTCCCATCCTGTTTGAGTCTCACAGTACTAACTTCAAATATGTTTCTTCTTTCCACCACTGCCGAAGTCTCAACTGAGGAGTACTTATACTTTTGTTCTCCACACTGACTTGCTAAAATTCACCGTGATGTTCGCCATTAAATAAATCTTCATCAGTACCTACAATATGGCAGGCAGTAATGCCAATCACTGGGGACATGGAAATGAAACAAGACACAGCTCTGGTCATCAGGGAATATTCACTCTAGTTGGAGAAACAGGTGCATAAGTAAATAATAATTTAATGTGATATGAAGATTTCCAGAGAAGGAGTGACATTTAAGTGGTTCAGAAAAGCTAACTAGGAATCCTCCAATTAAAGAGTATGAGATGAGGGTGTCGGACAATAAGAACAATGGAGAAAAGTTTTGCATTTACCAATGAATACGGGAGGCTCTCCTTAAAATTTGCAGTGGCTAGTTACTTAGAAAGTAGCCATTTCATATCCTTTGATCAAGTAATTCCAAGAATTTTATTTTACAGGTATCTCAGAGCCTAACCAGAAATTTATCTTACGAATAAATTCAAAATGTACGTGAAGACATAGATACACAGATATTGTTGCAAAATTCTTTTTCAGTAGAGAAAAAGTGTACACAACCTAAGTACCCATTATTAGTGGGCTGGTAGAAAGAGATTATGCATGTTCCTACAAAGGAACACAAGGCACCTGTTAACAGAGTGAGGCAACTCTATAGATATAACTCTAAAATGTATGATATGTGCAAAGCAGCGTAAATATTATAGTACCAATTGTGTGTGTGTCTGTGCTTATATTCCTAGTTATTCATTTATTCATTCAACAAATATTTGTTGAGCTCCTCCTATGTGCCCAGCACTATTCTGGAAGCCAGAGATACAGCAGTGAGCAAAATGCAGAGCATGAAACTTGCCCACTAATGCATTTCATATGCACAGACCATCTCTGTGGTGATAACAAAGAATGGGTAACAATTGCTGCCTAGGGCAGGTGCACTGCAGGGTTGAGGGTCAGGTCAGGTCAAAAAATAGTATCTTTGGTACTATTTGAAGTTTTTACAATATTCAAGAGTTATCTAGCCTCCAACCCAAAATTTTAATTAGAAAAAGACACTGCCATTTCATATAATTAAAGCACTTGCATTAAGTCAGATTTAATGCTGCTTCAAAAGACACTCATTCTACACACACTACTCATTCGATTCTTCCTACAAAGAAATGATCCTGGAAATATGTTTTAGACTGATGGCTTCTGTTCTGAATTTATCTCTCAGCTAGAGAAGGGTCAACTGTAATCACAATGTGTGATTTTTAAAGAAGAAATCCCATCCTAAAGTCACAGAGAGAAATAAATTGATTTTTGGGACAGGCTCTGAGTTGATTACTAACACAGAGTCCCTTGTGTAAAAGAAATAACAGAGTTGGACATGATTAGTATCATTCTAGTACACTACCACAACATAACTTTACAAACAATTCCCAGCAATGAGGCAGAAAGAATGTGCTAATATTCCAGTAGCAGCCCTAATGGCTGGGTTTTGCAATGATTCTGGAAGGGTGGGGGGCACTTGCTGAAATATTAGACATTGTGTTTGCATTCAGATCCTTTGGGAACACCCAGTGCTCCCTCCTCCAGCTGACTAGCTGGCTAACAATATTTTACCCTCATCCAAACCCACATAATTCACTAGTAACATTGCAGGTCGAGAACTAAGTTTAGGCATGTATTTGGATTAGGCGTGACCTGTGATGACAAAGGTTTCAAGCGAAGCACAAATAACAAAGATGAATTTATGCAGGCCAGGATGCTCATTGAGGTTATTTATCACAATTACATCATTTTGCTTGAGGGGGGAGGGAGAATAGGAGCTGGTGAAAGGAGCCTCCAGATACCTCGGCTTGGCTGCAGCCGGCACAGAGGAAAGCACTGTTTGAGTGGCCCCCCTGTCTTTTCAGGGCTCTCCTGACATCCTACATCATCCTGGCTCGTTTTGTCAGACATCTGTCTTTAAACAGAGGCTGCCATTCAGACCTGGTCAGATGAGAGTCTTGTGATACCTATCCGTGTCTCTCCAGAGCAAAATGAGGTCACTAAGTACCTGGGAGCGTCACCTCTGTGATCGGAGGCAACAATCTGACCTAAGATTCCAGAATTTGAGCCTCTATCTGCCAGACTCCATTGAAACTCCCTCTGAGTTAGACTGACTTCAATGTCTCTTTTTGTTCTTTTCCACTGAGTTTTATGGGCTCTCTGCTGGATATGAGGTGTTGTGGCCTCCCTGGGCCAAAAACCACTGTTGGCCCAGGAGGCTCATACTTGGCTTTCAGACAATCTTGGCAGACACTGCCCACGAGTTGGCTCAGAGCCTGCTCTACAGACTCTTTAAAGCAATGGGACCAAAACAAGGAGACCTTAGAATGCAATGGCTAAACACTGTGGGCTTGGTTCACCCAACCGAAAGGATAAGAGAAATATTACAGTCAGTGTCATCTGTGTTACATCTACGTGTAATGTACAATGACTCGAAAGATCTGTGGCATTTTAGAATCTTTGACGTCTTCCCCTGGGTTTCTCACAGTGTCTGAAGCATCCACAAAAGCCCTAACACTGTACGGTGCCCACCCTCTTTTACAGAGGAGAGACTGGTGGCCCTTGGCTGGGCTGCCAACACGTGCAGCACAACCAGACCCAGGCTCTGTGTCAGCCACTCTGAGATGATGCTGGCAGGCTCAGGACAACATACACTGTTTTACTTCTCACCATAACCGTAATCTTGGATAAACAGATTATGGAAAATATCACTATCCCTCCTTACAGATGAGAAGCTTATAGAGTAACAGAAGATCAATGGTTTACTCAAAGTCACAAAGCTAGGAATCACAGACGCAGGATCTGGACCTGATCTCATGACCCCAGAGGAATGCTCCTCCCATCAGCTTTTGGCCACTGGAGTTTATAAAGCATTTGAGTGTGTTTCTCATACACAGAGAAATGCACAGGAAACAGGGCACAGTTATACTCACAAACCTATGCACTGAGTCCTTAATTTCCCCAGAAGTCACTGATCAATTTCCTACCTCTGTTCTACCAAAAACAAACAAACAAAAAAAACCCAGAAAGAAAAATAAGGGTAATTCACTTAAAAAGCAGGGGAGGGGTGTGGAATACAAAATAACTAGCGGACCAAAATTTAGCGACACTAGAATGGTTTAATCCTGAAATAGAAAAGGTTACATAGAATAAATAATTTTCAGTTAAAGAAGCAAGAAATCTCTCACCTAAGGGTGATTGTGCAGAAGTAATGAGAAATGCCCAAAGTTTCCTCCATGGCAGGTTTCTTCCTTAGACAATCTGCCATGTGTGCCTAAAAATTCCATTTCCTGGAGCCCATGGTTGCCATTCATTTGTATCACCTTAATAACCTTTAAGACCTTGTCACAGATTAAAATCCACCATTCACATCCAAAGGCAAAGCCAGACAGGACTAGGAGGCTGGCTAGATTCGTTTTAGACAGAGAAAGGTAAGGAGGCCGGAGGGGCTGAGGAGCAAGCAGGTGGGCAGTAGGTGGGCTTGATGGGAGTAGTGACATTTATGGCAGCAGCCACGTGACACTGATGCTGTCAGTGGGGGCAGCAGCAGGGAACTGGGTCATCCAGAGCTAGTGTAAGGGCCCTGGGGCATGTGCGTGCAGTCAGCGTCGGTGGCAGGCAAGATCAGTATGTAGAAGTTTTTGCCTCAGTCTTTATGCATTCATTTTAATGCACATTAGAAAAATTATCACTGGCATCACGAGCTTGTCCTCTCATAGATGTTAGTACTTACAACAAAGCTAGGCTTTCAAAAAACAACTTGATGGCAAATCAATTTGATGAAAAATGCTAAATTAAATGACAAGGGGTCCTTCAGGGAGGGCAAAAATGGTGAAGGTGGCATCAAAATAACTATAGTTTTGAAAACCCTGCTTTAGACGCCTGGCATATTCTCAGTACACACTGGGCATCGCATTTGCAGCAACCACCATGCCAGGTCTGTGGGTACCTGCCCTTGAGGAGTTCAGAGGCCATAAGTGGTGACACATTACAAAAGAATGCACCGTGGCCGCTGGAGGTGCATTGAGGTAAGGCACCAACCCAGGGACGCTGCCTGGAAGAGGAAACGTGGACAGAGAGGCCAGGAGCATTGGTAGGCATTGGACAAGCATGGAAAGGGCATGGCATCCTAAGCAGAGAATGTCTGCATCGAGCCTTGGGTATCAGAAAGCAGTTTTCAGCCTCTTCTACCTCTGTGAGCCTCTACCTCCAAGAAGATGGTTGGTGGAGGTTGACGGTAGAAAGGTAAAATTGACTTGCCAACCAAAGGGACCAGGTCTAGCAGATACTTGTGGCCCACAGGGACTTTCTGTCCACTGATCTGATTCCAGGTCTCCACACTGCTCCTGCCCCTGGGTCTGGGCTGGCAGCTTCCCCAGGTGCTGACCTCCTGACCCTTCTTCCTGCCATTCAGGCTACTCCCCCAGAATCATCAACTCCTGCATCCTCCATACCCCCAAGCCCTGCTTCTTAGGTTGCTTGTGTGTTTGGTTACTCTGCCTTTCGCTCTTGACCCTGGACTGTACCACGAACCCAATACCCTCCCCACCACGGCTTGGGAGTGAGGGGCCAGTTCCCCCCCTTCTTAGCACCACCTAACACGAGTGCACTTCTGCCCCTCCTGAAAAAACCTCACAGCCTGGAACAGATAGTGGCTGGTTTTCCTTTTCCCAAATGAAATGAATGCCCCTCGTTTCAGATACCCTGAAAACTGGCACAATTAAAAAAGGAAGTTAATTAGAATGATTAAAATCTAGCAGCAGCCACATTCAAAACAGCAGCCACATGTAAAGCAGCAGTCACAGCCACTGCCACCTCTGAAGGCTCCACTGGGCACTGCCAGCTTGGAGAGACAGGCCCCAGACAGCACTCCAGGGGCCAGTAAAGGACCACGTGCAGCCTTGAGATGCTGTAGGAAACATGCTGCCGTTATGGGCTGACTCACTGGGCAGTGATGTAACTGGATACGTTTAATGAGCACCCAAACACACTTTTAAAAAAGATTTTATAATCATGCCTTTCTTACAACCAATTTTCTGTATTTCTCTTTCTTTATCACTGAAAAGGAAAAAAAAAGAAAAAGAAAAAGGAATCATGTAATAATAAAAATAGCAAAGAGCTTATTCAAAGATCTTTGCCTCGCCTTTGCTGTTTGGTAAAAGAAAGGGGCTTTGAACTGAACGTTATCAGTGCTTAATAAATACAGGTTTTATAAGAGTAGGGATACGAAGGACAAAAAATAAAACAGCATTCCATTCAATGCTAAGCATTTTCCCACATACGTTGTTAGGCATTTAAATGAAGACACCATAAGTATCTATTACAGCTTTTTATAAATATGATGTTCACCTTTGTTTTGCGTCCTCTTCCTCACTCTGCAGAGAGTTTTCACTTCTGTTTACCACTCCACAACCACGTGCTCCCCAACATCAGGTACTACGATTTCCATTTCACTGATGGAGAAACTGGCCCAGAAGAGACGGCTACCTCAAGGTCTGGTAGCTGCTAAAACAGACACCCTGCCACTCTGATGATCCTCTCCCGTTCTTTATTTCAATTGCCTCTATCCCCGCTTCTCAAACACAGGCAGACGCTTCACATTGATTTCCTAAACGGGAACAACCTGGAGAGGAAATAATTTGGGGGGAAAAAAATTACCCTGAATCTCATTTCTAAAGAAAATCTAATTTACAAAAAGTCAGTGAGCACTCAACCAAACAACTTGACTTGGGTGAGCGCGCCTCTGTTCAGGCTCCATGCTTCTAGAAGAGAGTTCGGTGGGAGCCTTGAGAGCTGAAAACCAATGGGGAGCAGGACTCCTAATGCTACAGGTCAATGGGCAACCTCAGAGAAAGCGTTTTCACCAAAAAGTTAGAACTTACTGTGGAGACACCGTCATTTCCACAGGACTCTTCGCCCCGCTGCCCCCTCCCCACCGCGCGTCTGCCCTCCCTGCACCACTGAACCTTCAGAGGTGCCATGTTTCTCCCCAAAACGCAAACTCCCACCGCCGAATGCTGTCCTCCCAGGTCTCACCAAAACCTGTCTCCCTCTTTTATTTCACAAAACTTGAAATCCGTCCCTTCTGTGAAAGTTTCCATCGTTAAGCGTCTTTCCTTCTCGTCAGGTCAGTATGCAGCCTACTAGCCGGGGCACACGCTACACCTTGCCCCAAAGTGACTGACCTTTGCCTCTAGATATCTTACCAGATTACTCTTTATAGATGCTGATGGTTTATTTCTCCTCTTATGCTGCAAATTCTCTGAGGCAGAAATCACAGATTCATCTTTTCTGTGAGGCTGCTTTCTCTTCTCTCTGCTACTGCATGTCCAATTCTCTTGGAAACTTTCTCGCCCCTCCGAGCGCCCCGGGCTTTCTCGTGGCTCGCGCAGGCTCGCTTTCTCGTGGCTCGCGCAGGCGCGCTTTCTCGTGTTCTCACGCAGGCGCGCTTTCTCGTGGCTTGCGCAGGCGCGAACGCGTGGTGATTATTTACCCACCTGAACGAAATTTTCCCTGGCAACTATCAAAATCACAATTCAATAAACAATTCCCACATATTCAGTGACACAAATGTAATTAAGGGTAGCATTAGTGTAATCTAGTAATGTAACTAATGTACATTAATGTAACTAATGTAATTATTGATATAAAGTACCCTGTGGGGCCTTCCCAGGACAGACCCCTCCCCCATATCCTCTGCTGTAGCCCCTCTGTGAAGCACCCAGATGACAACGTCTCATGTATATTCCCTGAGTTTTTCAGATGCTAAAAACCATCACCAAAGAGAGGAAATTAACTAATTGATGTTTAAGGGCATGTGGCCCCAGACCTGGCGCCTAGGGGTGAATCCTGTTGAGCACTCTGTTACCTCCACATCAACCAATCAGAGAATTGTACAGGAGCTGATATACCTGAGACTCACCTCCCTCACCTGGCCTTTAAATATGCTTTGCTAAAACCCTTCAGTGAGTTCCAGATTTTGGGGGGCATGAGCCACTCTGTCCTCCTTGCTGGGCCCTGCAATAAACCGTTCTCTGCTCCAAACTCTGAGGTTTCAATTTGTTTGGCCTCATGGTGCGTTGGGCATATGAACTTACATTCCGCAACACTAATAGTTTAACTATATATTTTACAAATTACTTTCACATATGTGATCTCCTCGTTTGCAAATTCCAGGCACTCTAAAATTCCTACATCCAAAAGGGAAATCATGAAGGACAGTGTCCTTAATTACTTAATTTACTTTTGCTACTTAGGTATAAATCTAATCCAACTATTTTGTTGGTATCACTTAATAGTCATCTTTAAAACCAAGTTCAAATTTCCATTGGCCCAGGTGGAAAGACTATATTTCAGGATTAAAAGGTGGAGAAAGGGTGGGTGAAGAAAGTGATTGCTGTTTCATTAAGAGAACTATTACAGCAACTTCACCCTTTTCGAAGGAATTTCACCAATTTTCTGCTTGCTGGCTAATCATCTTACCAGGAATTAAAAAACACAAGAAATATTTAAATTGTCCCATCCACCAACTGTTTCTAAAAGCTCTTAATTTAATCCTGGGAGGTACCTTTTCACACCAAATAATCGTATTGAGAAACCTCTGTATATTTTGTGAGCTGCTTTCATTTTTCTAAACCAATAATGAAGAATCTAAATCTATGGGCACAGCGCTATCTAGTGGTGGGAATGGGTAGCCCAGGAGTCTTGACTCAGGTTGCTGCCAATAGGCTTTTGAGACCAGTTCTATGTTCTGCAGCTCAGCCCAGAAACAGAAAAACTTAACTGTTCTCCTCCACTGAGATATACAATATTGCTAGAACATCTAATTAACAGCAAAGTCTTAGTGACAAGCATCTCTCTTATCTGTCCACCCCCTACTGAGGCTTTCTCTTCCAATTATAGAGCTAGGTCCTAATGGTATAGGTTGGAAATTGCTCAGAAATGGGCAATTAAGAATGGAGGAAGAGGGGAGGGCATAGCTCAAGTGGTAGAGTGCATGCTTAGCATGCTTGAGGTTCTGAATTCAACCCCCGGTACCCCCTCCAAAAATAAATAAACCTAATTACCTCTCCCCAAAATAAAATAATTAAATAATACAATAATAAACTTAAAAAAAAATGGAGGAAGGAGAAACCAGGCCCTCACGATAAGGTATGTGTGAATTCATGAACAAAACCAATGATGGCCCTGCTCAGTTCTTAGTAAGCATGGATTTAGAGTGATGCTGGTAATTATGAAGATTATGATGTCGATGACAGTCCTGGTGGTGGTGGTGGTAGTGACAGTGATAGCTAACATTTATTGAATGCTCATCATGTGCCAAGTCCTAAGTACCTGTAATAACTTATTAAATCCATCCAACAACCCTGGTCATCCCATTTCACGGATGAAGAAACTGATGCAAAGCGCAGCTAAGTCCTTTTTCCAGGACCACCCAGAGATTAAGAGGCAGAGGTGGGATTTGATCTCAGGCAATTTAACTCCAGAGCAAGTATCCATCCTTAATAATGATGTTCAAGAAAAGTGCTAATTTTCAAATTTAGAAAAAAAAAAAAAGTTACTTCCTAAAGTAGCAAACATCTCCAAAATCAGAACAGAAAGAGCAGCAGAGCAGTGTCCAAGAGCCACAGTCTACTTTGGCAGATTTTATTCTGTTTTGGCTGGCTGGTTTCAAATGTATCCCCCACCACAAGTGCACACATGCGCGCGCACACACATACACACACACACACACACTCATGCTCTACCATGACCAACAGAGCCGACTTGATGTTAGAACATGGGCTCACAGGCTGATGCTGATGGAAATGAAAGAGGTCTTGAAGGTGACTTTAGTACAGTGTGATTGCCACTTCACAAATAACAAAATAAGACCAAGAGATATGGTTATTTTGCAAAATAGAATTTATTAAATATTTATAGAAGACTGCTCACCAACAAGCTCTCTTGACAATCATTTGGCAGAGGAGGAAAGGAGGCAAGATGAGAAAATTCTAATCTTTGCCATCAAGAGAAATGTGGTCCACTACTGTAGAGCACAAGGAACTATAGTCAATTTCTTGTGATGTCGTATAATGGAAAAGAATCTGAAAAAAAAGTATATGTACATATATGTATAACTGAACCATTTTGCTGTACACCTGAAACTAACATTGTAAATCAACTACACTTCAATTAAAAAAAATTTTTTTAAGAGAAATGTGGTCCAGGAGGGGGGAAGAGAGGTTGATCAAATAACTCAAAAGCATGGAAGGAGCTACAAAGGTGATAATGGTGATAATAATAACTAATAATAATAATCATCAGTGTTGAATGTTCACTCTATGCCAAGCATCTTACATATAGTACAGCACTGATATGTGTAAAAAATTGGTGTTATTATACCCATTTTATAGACAAGGAAACAGGCTCAAAGAGGTTAAATTGCTTCCATCCCTCTACTGACAGGTAGCAAGAAGCAGAGGTAGGATTTTTAACTCAGCTATGTTGGTTGGCAAAACCAATGGTTTCAGCCTTATGAGAGAAGCACAGATTATAACACAAAATAGAGATAACAATCAGCTTGAGAGATGAGGGAAGGCTGTGTGGAGGAGGGCACATGTGAGCGGGGCTGTTGAGGGCGAATAAGGTGTCAGTCAGTAAATGGGGCCTGATGTATTAGGTTCTTGTGGCTGCCGTAACAAATTACCAGAAACTGGATGGCGTAAGACAGCAGAAATTTATCTCCCACTGTTCTGGAGGCCAGAAGTCTGAAATCAAGGTGTCAGCAGAGCCATACTCCTTCTAGATGCTTGAAAAGAGACCCATTCTTTGCCTTTTGCAGCTTCTAGGAGCTGTCAGCATCCCTGGACTTGCAGTCCCATCATTTCAGTCTCTACTGCTGTGGTCAGATTGCCTTCTCCCCTCCTGTTCATCAAATCTCCCTTGGCTTCACTTTTACAGGGACACTTGTTATTGGATTCAGGGCCCACCAGATAATCCAAGATGAGCCACTTCTCTCAAGATCCTGAACTCAGTTACATCTGAAATGACTCTAAAGTCCAGTAACATCCACAGGGTCTAGGGATTAGGGGTGGACGCACTTTTTTTTGGTAGGGGTTCGGTGGGGCACCATTCAGCCCACTATCCACTACATGTCTTGGGAGCCAAAAGCAATCCGATTGGGTTTCCAGTATAACTTGAAGTCAGGTAGTGTCAGTCCATCAGCTCTGTTCCTCTCCTTCAGTACGGTGTTGGCTATTCTGGGCCTTTTGCCTCTCTGTAGAAACTTTAGAATCGGTTTGTTAATATCCACAAAATACCTTGCTGTGACTTTTATTGGGATTGCGTGGCATCTATAGATCAAGTTAGGAAGAACTGACATCTCAACAACATCGAGTCTTCCTATCCTGGAACTGGTCAGGTTCCTGAAGGTGTGGGGCAACTGAATCCGTAAAGGCTGGGTCAGGCCAGATCTTGAGGGCCTACTAAGCATGTTGAGGAGGGTACACTTTCTTCTGTGAAAGCGGAAAAACTGAAGACATTTAGGCCAAGGAGTGATGTATTCAAGATTATGCCTGAAGCATAATGTGGGATATCCAGGAGAGAGGGAAGGGAGGCGGATTGTATAGGTGGAGATGGAGTGGTCCAATCCCAGTGAAACAAAGCGGCGGCCACGGAAACTAAAAGAAAGCAGAGAAGGTAGCAAGGTGGTGGTCATTCTGGAACCACGACTCCAGCTTCCCAGAGCTGAGATCATCAGCAACGCCCTCAAATAGGGCAGGCAGAGAGGTCCAAATTCATTCCCAAATGCCACTGAATTTATCTTTTCTGTGTAGAGCTACCTGTTCCCCTTTGTCGGAGGGCAGGGATGTTGCAATCCAACCTCATCTTCCCGGTCTGATAGCGAGGGGAGTGCAGTGGGGTGGGAGGTGCCTGTGTGCGCAGCGAAGGAAGACCCTCTCAGTCCGGCCACTTCATTTGGTGCCTGGTCTGTGCTTGTGCAACGTGCTATGTACTGTGAGAAATAGCAAAGAAAAAAAAGATCATTCTTATCTGCAAAGTATTTAAAAACTAGGAGCGTAAGAAAAGAGAATTTACGTTCGATACACACTAATAAGTCAGGTAGCTTGGAGTTGGGAGCCTGCGGGTGGAATCACAAAGCCCAGGGCTGTAAATCCATCGCAGGCTGGCTGGGGCTGGTCTCACTTTCCTTATTTGAGGACTACAGATCCCTTCCTCAGAGGAGTGTTCTGAGGATGAAAGGCACTAATCATTAGTGCATTCAGCAGAATGCCTGGCATAGAGTAAC
This sequence comes from Camelus ferus, assembly GCF_009834535.1. Taxonomy (NCBI): domain Eukaryota; kingdom Metazoa; phylum Chordata; class Mammalia; order Artiodactyla; family Camelidae; genus Camelus; species Camelus ferus. The sequence goes on from NC_045700.1 coordinate 16,012,462, forward strand.
TGCCCAGAAAAACACGGCTACTGTTGAAAATATAGAGGAAATTTATGTGAATATGGGGGAGCTGGGCGGTGGGGACCCCTAGTGGGGGTTTGAGCTGTACCCATGGGTGGGTGTGCTTTGAACTCAGAGAGAAAGATGAAATGCTTTTTAGGTTAGAAGGACAAACTGATTGAAGATGTGCAGCTGGGGTGCTGGCTATCCAGATGTTTATGAAAAGTTCCCACAAGACTGGCCACCCAGGGGAAGTGGTAGAGTGTATGCTTAGCATGTGCAAGGTCCTGCGTTCAATCCCCAGTACCTCCATTTAAAAAAAAAAAAAAAACCCTAAGGAAAATTCTAAAGGAGCTTTAGACATTCCTTTCCTTCCTCTAGTGGGTCTTCCGTGAAAGATTCCTGTTACATCTCTCCCATTACCACTGCCCTGCTTGGGAATTGTTCACTTACTGGGAATGATTAACTGTTATTAAGGTATCCATGACTAATCCATATGTTTATAAACATATACAAATGCATATATGTACACAAATCTATATTTTTTCACATATGTGCATTCAAACACACACATATGTACACACACACACACTTTTTATGAAAGAATTTTTTTGCCTTAAATCCAAAGTATGACTCTAATGGTAGCAACTCCAGGTTCTTAGAGCACTCTATCTGAGTGGCCTTTGAAAATTTATTTCACATTTGATGATTTATCTCTAAGGATACTCCAGTTACATCCTACAATAACACAACTGAGGGTAAGTTATTAACAGAGACATATATCAGAGATCTACTTCCACAAAATACTCTCAAGCTTAGGCTTTTCAAAAAGTTCCTGCACCAAGAGAGACTTGAGTTCTGTTGTGAGTCCTGCCTCTGGGTGATGCTGTGAAAATCCTCTGCCTCCACATCCTTGCCTTCCACTGCCATCACACTGGCCATGCCCTTGTGCCGGATGTCTCGATTTGCCCATGATGTCCACTCTCCATGTCTCCGCCCTCTTCCCTGCCCAGGCAGGCTGATTATATGGGCTGAACCAAATGGTTTCCTTGCCTTCTGGCTCCCAGTTGGGTTTGGCTAAGGGGAACCTTGACAGGAGAGCAGAGGAGGAAGGGCGAGAAAGGTCAGGGTATCGCCCTCTACCTACAGAGGGGAGAAGCCTGGGGAGGAGCCCTCACTGCCTCTGAGTTCCAGCAGTTGCTCCTGCCTCCTCTGCAGGCTTCCCAGCCCCACGTACTGCACTTCCCTGTGGTTTCCCTACGCCCAGCCCACACCTTTGAAATAGACCCTTTATGAAACTCTCTTCGATTGATACCATTTTTTTTTCTTGCTGGGGCCCTGACGGAGGTGCCAGTCGTGACTTGTCTCCTCAGTGGCTCACATCCACCCCTCAACTCCCCCAAAAGCCATGCACTGTACTGTGTGTATCTTCTGCCCACCCCAGCCACAGCTGACTAGACCAAGCATGGTTACCTGACAGAACAGCCCATCCCAGGCTGGTCAGTCACCTATAACTTGCAGGGCCTGATGCCAACAGATGAGCTCAGCTAAGCAGATTCTTCTCTTAGGAACTGAGAACTGAGAGACAGAGATATCAGGGCAGCAAGCTGTTATAAGCCATCCATGGGAGTCATGAGGCAAACAGGGGGAAATATTTAGGGCCACGTGCCAATAAGGAGGCAGCTATGAGGAGAAAGGAGAGAAATTAGCAAATACACAGGGAATGTTAGCTGAGAGAAAAAGGGACTGCTTTCCGATGCGGCCTCAGTTTTCTGATTCTCATGGCATTTCACTTTCACAAATCCTAGCCAGAAACTATTTCTGAACTTGAACTCCCATGAGGTCACACATCAGTACAAAAACATTCCTTTTCTTCAGCCAACCTGAATGCCCACCATGTGTCAGGTACTGTACTAGGCACTGAAAATAGGTGAACAAATTAGACAAAGACTTTGCCTTTAGGAGGTTTACATCTTGCGGTTTGTTGGTGACAAAAGGGTGTGGGACAAAGTGGTCAGTCTCAAAATGTAAAACCTGAGTAAACATTATCCTCAAAATGTAATCCTGGGGAAACATTAGAAATAGATTGAAAGACATTCTATGTAATATGTTCCCTGTGCTCCTCAGATTGTCAAGACCATCAAAGCCAAGGAACGATGGAATGTGTTCCACGTTAAATGAGACTAAAGAAATGGTAACAAGAAGATATCACTCACATCCATTAGAATGGGTGTTATCAAAAAGACTAGAAATAACAGTGTTGCTGGGATGTGGAGAAAATGGAACTCTAGTGCACTATTGGTGGGAATGTAAATTGATGCAGCCACTATGGAAAGCAGTATGGAGGGTCCTCAAAATTTAAGCATAGAACTACTGTATGATCCAGCTATCCCACTTCTGGGTATTTATCCAAAGAAAACAAAAAAACTAATTTGAAGAAATATATGCACCTCTATGTTCATAGCAGCATTATTCACAATAGCCAAGACATGGAAACAACTTAAGTGCCCATCAACAGACGACTGGATAAAGAAGATGTGGTGTATATATACAACAGAATGTTATTCAGCCATAAAATGATAACATCTTGACACTGAGAAACATGGCTGGATCTTGAGGATATTACACTAAGTGAACTAAGTCAGATGGAGAAAGACAAAAACCGTGTGATTTCATTCTTATGTGGAATAAAAAATAAATAAATAAATAAAATAAAACCAAACGGAAACAAAACACATAGATACAGAGAACAGAGTAGTGGTTACAGGGGTGGGGTGCATGGTGAAATGGGTAGAGGCGGTCAGCTGTTAAATGAAAGTTGGAGACTAAATTTTTGATGGTAAGCACACTGTCGTGTATACAGAAGTCGAAATATAACGTTCACATGAAACGTATATAATGTTACAAACCAGGATTAACTAAAAAAAAAAAGAAAAGAAATATGACAACAAAATGCAAAGTATGACACTAAAGTGGCTCCTGCATGAGAAAACATTATTTTCTCTTTGCTCTAAGGATGCTTGGGACACTTTTGGACGAGGAAAATGAGACCTAAAATACTTCGATGAAGGGATGGGACCAGAGCACAGATAACCTGCTTCTCAAGTCCGTGAGCTTTCCAGTCTCTCAGACTGTTTCCCAAGAACTTTAAGTTTTGTTTCTCATTTTATTATTATTGCTAAATTATCATCAGCTCACCCAAAGATGAGCTGTAGCAAAAAAATCTCAGCAATGATTCTCCCTCTGGTCTTACGGTTTCTGACGCCAGAAAAACTTCTGTGCTGCTAAACATACCTACCACAGAGCTAAACCCGGTAAGCTGGATGAATTTCCCATTTCTGTTCAAATCCACTGTCTGATGATATTTCAAAAATAAAAACCCAGGCAATCAATGGTTACATTGGGGCAGTATCAGTTCTGACTGAAAGGTCTATATTTGGGGATTTAAAAGTATTTCAAGGGACAGTGAATGTTTTGAAAACTTTGGGAAACTGGGGAAGAAGTTCTAGGTGACAAATGTCTATTCAGGAACTGAGTATAAAGCACTAATGTAGATGGCTTAGGTTTGGTGCCCAGGAAAGAAAAAGGAAGGAAAGGAAAACCTTTAGCTTGCATTAGGCTTTATGGTGGGCCAAGAAAGCTTAACTGAGACACAGTGAGCCATACAGAAGGGTACACGTCATACAATAGAGCCTTAAATGAATGGGCATCACCAATGAATGAGAAAGAAAAATGAAAGCAACTTTTGTACTGACAGACTTACTGACTTTCAGATTATTTGTCTCTAAAATGAAAATGTATGTTGGAGTCTTGGTTTTGCTCTTTGGTTTTAAGCAGGTGTCCATCACTTTTATTAAATATGAGCGTCTCTTCCTCGGTCATGTACTCTCAATTTCCAATATTGGAATGTCCTCAATTGCTTGACATTTCATTTCACTCTGTGTTTGTAGAGGCAGACGCCAACATTTTATTTTTTTAGAGGAAAAGCTGAAAAACAAGCAGTACTATAAAACTCTATGGCTACTAATGTAAAAAGCAAGTAAGCCTTGTAATCTATACCACAGCATCCCCAGCAACGTTATCAACATTATTAACAAGAATTAACTGAATATCTAAGGTACAGAGAGTACAGCTAATATCTCCGTTTTTGTTGCATTTTTACCTAATTCATTTCTCATCTTTAGCCATTAGTTCTACTCATCAATAACCACTCTCATATTCAATATTTGCTTTCCCCCAGACTATCATTACTTCACCTTTAAATTACCTACATTTGAAGCTTTATATATATATAAATTTTTTTATTGAAGTATAGTCAGTCTACAATGTTGTGTTAATTTCTGGTGTATAGCATAATGCTTCAGTCATACATGAACATATGTATATTCATTTTCATATTCTTTTACACTGTAAGTTACTACAAGGTATTGAATATAGTTCCCTGTGCTATAAAGTATAAACTTGTTGTTTATCTATTATGTATATATATTAGTTAGTATCTGCATATCTAGAACTCGCAGTTTATCCCTTTCCACCCCCTTATCCTCCTAATAACCATAAGTCTTTCTATGTCTGTGAGTCTGTTTCTGTTTTGTAAATAAGTTTGTATGTCTTTTTTTTTTTTTTTTTTTTTAGATTCCACAAATAAGTGATAGCATATAGTATTTTTCTTTCTCTTTCTGGCTTACTTCACTTAGAATGATTTTTTTTAATTAACTAGTTTTCCCTGAATAAGAGTACTTTGCCACTTGTTCAAGTACCAGATATATATATAGCAAAAGCATGGTTCTGCTGAAACTTTTAATCTTTGACCTGGAAGATGAGAATAAAAACATGTCCACTGAGTGCAGGGGAATATTACATGCAAGGGGAAGCTCTTAAATACACGACACAAAATTGATCTGACAAAATGAACTGTGGTTGCTAAGAAGTTACTTTAAACAATATATAAAATGAAGATAAAATTTAAAATGCATAATAATTATTACTATATTGTCAAAAATGAAACTAGGATAAATATTGAATAATAATAATAATAATGGCAGCAGACTCTGTGTTTCGTGGCATTACTCCAAGCACTATATGTGTTTCAAAAACCACTATATGAGTGTATATAAAGTAATATATACAAACTAATTCAATCCTTACAGAAACCTTTTGAGTTCAGTACTACTATTATCTCCATTTCACAAATGAAGAAACCAAGGACAGCAAGATTAGGTTGTTAAGTGTCGGAGAAGGGATTTAAACCCAAGCCATCTGACTCCAGCATTCACGCTCCTGATTGCATTTAATCAACCAGTAAATATTTCAGAACTATTTCAAGAGTACTGTGTTTTCAGTCCCACCTAGATTGTATTAGTCAGTTTTTGCTGCAGTAACAGACAACCCCATTTCCTAGTGACTTACTATAACGAATGTTTATCTCTTGCCCACATTACTTATGGGCTATGGGTTGACCTCAACTCTGATTGGCTCTGCTGGGTATGGCTTGGCTCCATTTAGCTCAGCAAGATATGTCTCCTCCTTGTGGGACCAGGAGGAAGGAGGAGCTCCTCTCTGGGATGTGCAGGGGACAATAATTTAAGAACAGCAGAGGGTGCCGCTGCAGAAGCATGTATTCTAAAATTGGAACAGTACAGAGATTAGCATGGCCCCTGTGCAACAATGACATGCAAATTTGTGAAGCACTCCATATTTTTATTGGGAGTTCAAGATTTGCATATACCAACTACTGGATATAAAATAGATAAATGGCAGGCTTCTACTGCATAGCACAGGGAACTATATTCAGTATCTTGCTGTAACCTATAATGAAAAAGAATATGAAAAGGAATATATGTATGTATGTGTATGACTGAAACATTATGCTGTATACCAGAAATTGATCCAACATTGTAAACTGACTATACCTAAATTAAAAAAAAAAAAAAAAAAGAACAGCAGAGGGAAGTTAAGCAGAGCACACATTTACTGACTCTGCTTGAACACAGCAAATGTCCAGTCCTCATCCCACTGGCCAAGGCAAGTCACGAGACCAAGCCCAGAGTCAATTAGGTGAGTTTGTCTACTTCTCCCATGGGTGGCACAGGCTAGTCACACAGAAGTAGTGAATGGCTGGGAGCAATAATCCAGTACCTCAAGGGCTCCTCATCTTGCCCCAGGGATCTCACAATTAAATTAAGAAAATAAGACTAGCATAAAAATAGTTTGAGAGTTTTGAGAGATACAATCGTCCTCACTTCGCATGGTACCATGTCACATGGAGCTTGGGCATATAGGAAGCTTGTCTTTGCTTTGCAAGATTCTAGGGTAACTGAGATTTGGTCATGCAGTACTATATCATGTGAGGACTGCTTGTACTTAATAAAATATAACAACAAATGATTGATTCTGAAATGGGGCCATAGTGTAAGAACTTCTTAGGGCATTTAAAAGGAAACCCAAACCATGCCCACAAAGCCCTAAATTACCTGGCTTTTGCCCACCTTCAGACCTCCTCACTGTCTCTCCCCTTTTCTATTTTGCTAGCCCTAGGACCTTTGCACATGCTGTTCTTGCTGTCTAGAGTCCTTTTCCCCAGATCTTCACAAAGCTGAGTCCTTTTAGACATTGGAATCTCAGCTGCAAGTTGTTCCCTTCAGAGACCCCTTCCCTGACCAGTCAACTTAAAGTAGCCCTCCACCACTTTGTCACTCTCAGGTCCACTAGTCTGATTTTTTTTTAATCACTGAGACTCTCTTATCAATAACTGTGTTTACACATTAATGGTATGTTTCTTTCATTGGAATGTAAGCTCGAAAGAGCAAAGAACTTGTCTGACTTGTCATGATTCTATCCTTACTGCCTAGGTCATTGGCTGGTACAAACTGGACGTGTAACAGCTATTGTTAAATGGATGAATAAATGTGGACAGAGGCCAGATCATCTAAGGACTTGCAGCCATGTTTTGGATTTTATTCCAAATGCACCAAGAAACAATGTGAAAATTATAAACAGTCATGTATGAGTTCCCTAAATGTGCTTTCTTAGCTCCATCATGCCATTTCCAGGCCAGGGGTCACCATTCTCATCACCAGTTCCCCGCCTTTGTTACACTTTGGCATCAGCTGGGGCCGGGGGACAACTTTTTAAAAATCCCACCTTCTGGGTCCCAACCCCTAGGAATTCTGATTTAACAAGTCTAGACTGAGGCCTGGGCATGAGAGTTTTAGTGATCCCCAATATTCAGCCAAAATTGAAATCCACTGGTTTGGGTGGTACCTAAAGTATAGTAAGGATTCCAAAAATGCTTTTTGGCTCATTGAATGTGGCTAATTTGAAGATCTGGCTTCGTTTTGACAGTGTCTGACACATAGTGGGTACTCAATATTTCTTCATTGGCTTTCTAGTAGATATTTGATGAATGAGTGAATGAATAAATAACTGAATGATTTAACTAAAGCATATAGGAGATTAATAGAGGCAGAGGTCAGTGTGGATGGAAGTAGTTAGATAAAGCTCTGTAACAAGGCAGAGATTAGGAACTGGGCTTCATGTCTGCTTTTCTTTGTTATAAAGTGTTCCAGGATCCTGGAACATCTGGTTTGGAATGGGCCATGGAAACCATCCAATACAGTCATTTATAGTATCATTTTGGTCACAGACTCTTTAGAATTGGATGAAAGTCTTGGATACTCTCCCTCCAAAAAAGACATCCAACATCCATAATGATGTATCCAATTTGATAGACTTCAGTGAGTTCCAGACAGTGATTGCCTAAGCTAAATGCCTAACATCCAGCTCAAAGTCTCTATTAACAGAAAATGAAACAAAGGCTCAGAGAGGGTGAGTGACCCGCTGGAGGCACAAGCCAAGACAGGGACAGCAACTGCACAAAACCTAGTTCCCACAGCACTGAATGTCCTTGCCAATCTCAACTTTACATACCTGCTGAGAACAAAGTTAAGAGGATGACTTTGTAACTAATTATTCTGGGTTTCCTCCTCCCTGCCCTTGACTTCTCAAATCTCACACGCCAGAAAATTCCAAGAGCTAATCTAACCCCACAGCTGTGCCACTCCATCCAAAAGTAGAAACTGAAATTCTCAAGCAACCAAGTCTTCCAAATCTACCATGTCTTCATGCCAATATCTGAAAATAGAGGAATGGAAAATGGCCTCAAATAAAGCCAAGAAACATTGACATGAGGGCCAGCCTGTGGCCAGTCCCTAGAGCAGCCAGCTCAACCAGTCCACGGTTGTGAACATACATAGCTGAGCTGACGATGCAGTCCATCATTCCAGATGTCAGGATAAGCAACACCAAAAATAGTCATAGCAGATAGCTGGACAGCAGGTGTTCTGAATAAGATATGAGCTCAGAAAGTAAGAGGAACAACTGGGATCAAATCATGCATTTTAAGAACAGAGTAAGAACCTGGTGTCTAACTGCCCTGACTGGGAGTGAGTCTTCAAAAGGCTCGTGGCAGAGCACAGGGGCTTAAGGATGGCTGTTTGAACCTGAGAAAGGGTTATTGAGGCTCACCTACATGAAGTCAGGCTTACGTCTATCTTGGGAAAGGACATATTGTCAATATTTCAAAGGATCCAGGAATAAATTATCTGATATCTGTTTCTTTCTCCTTCTTCTCTCCAGTTCTGCTGCTCTTCTAGGGAGTCCCACTTATTACCAGCACCTCCTCCAGAAGCCAAAGAAAAGAACAAAACCCACCAATTAATCACTAGGTTGTGCATAAGCACCATGGGAAAAGAACTCTTGTCTTTGTTCAAAATTACACTTGAGAATGTCACCTAGGCATGTCTTCTTCTAGTTACTAAGATATCTTCTTAACTCTCTAGGGAAAGCACTGACTCAAAATGCAAAATGAAATGGTCAGCCCTGTGGTCCATCCGGCACAGGAAAGGACTCATGGAACATTATGAAGGAACATGGCAGATGCCCTATTTATAACCCTTCATCCCCAAACCCCTTAAAACTCCATGATGCCATGAGTAAGTCATCTAAGATCTCTGTTTGCTATCTCCAAAACTTAAAAAAAATTTTTTTAAATTTCTAGTAAGTTGTTTTCCTTTCAGTAAATTACATACCTTTTGAATAATTAGTTTCACAAATTTGTTTTCCTGTCTCTTGCTCCATTAATCATGAACAAGGAAAGTGGGGCGTGAGAAAATGGTCATGTCCCAGGTCCCAAGTGAGTCCCTGGGATGCGCCCCATCGATTGAGGGTCCTTGGCTTCACGCAGGAAAGAATTCAACAATGAGCTATAGTAAAGTGAAGGTAGATTTATTCAGAGAGATTCATACTCCACAGACAGAGTGGGGGATGTCTCAGAAGTCCAGAGAAAAGGCAGAGGAGACTAGGAGATACACATGCCACACACAGAGTACAGGCCATCTTACTCAGAAGGGAGAGCAGCCATGAGGTGCGGGGCTGTTAGTTTTTACGGGCTTGATAACTTTATATGCTAACAAGTGGGAGGATTATTCCAACAACTTTGGAGAAGGGACTGGGATTCCCAGGAATTGAGCCATTACCCACTTTTTAACCTTTTACGGTCAGCCTTAAAACTGTCCTGGCGCCTGTGGGAGTACCATTTAGCAGCTGTTGTATTAAAATGAGCATCTAATGAAGCTCAAGGTTGCCTGGGAGTTGAACCTTCCACCATCTTGGTGCTAATTGCTGTGTCATTCTTTTAATGCTTGCGCCCTGTCCCCTTCCCTCCTGTCTCAATCACACGAAACTTGGGATTGGATTAATTAGTACATAGTACTTAATACAATAGTGGAGCCAATGCCACACTCCACAGGGTAGACTGTGCCTCAGCTTACAACAAAGCATACCCTTCACTTGCAATAGCTGAGCTCCTAAGCATGGCACTTAGACAAAGCATGTGATATGTCATGAGTTTTAAATACAGAAACTCTTTCTGTCAACTTATTGAGGTATGTAGGCCAAACATATCCATCCATCATGAGTATCAAAATTTATGCAAAGATTCAGGAAGGAGGACAAGTGTGAGGGATGCTTGGTAAAGTGGGAAACCAGCAAACATGAGTTTTGAACCATACTGTACCTCTCAGCATCAAAACCTTATCTCATAACTTAGTCCATGGCACTTCATTAGGAGATGTTAAATAGTCAGCCTCCACTGGTTGAGATCCAGGACCCTGACATTTCTGAGTTTCCATTAATCGCTTACCATGGCCAGAGGCAACTTCTCTCTTAAGGCCTAAGGCATTTCAGGCAAATCCCTGCTTTGTAAACACTTGCTAGGGCTTTGGGGCCAAAGCTTAGCGTGATCTCTACTTGATAAGCTGGAGTCAGGGGCCAGCGTATGCAATCTACTCCGTTTCACTTACCTCTAGGCCCCACCCCAGTTCGTTTTCAGCTTTCCAAGGGTAGATTGTCATTCCAGCCACATCAGAAGGCACTCTGAGGACCGAAATTCCAGAAATCATTTGCTTAAGAGAGTAAATCTTCAAAGTTCTCATTACAAGAAAAAACAATTTTAACTCTGTGTGGTGATGGATGTTAACTAGACTTATTGTCATGGTCATTTCACAATACATATAAATATCAAATTATTATGTTGTACACCTGCAACGAATACAATCTTATATGTCAATTTTATCTCAGTTTTTTTAAAAGAACATTTGTCCCTCGTCATTTCATGTAGATTTCCTTCATTATGTCTTCTCCTAACAGTTCTTTCCCTAGAAAGATAGCTTCATACACATCCTTGAACATGGAATTTGTCCTTAACCCGTATCAGAGTCCCACTCCATGGATGCAGTTTCTGGAAATGTGTTGTCACCAACAGTGACATTCCACACAAAGACTTACAGGAGTGACTTGGCACTTATTAAAATCTGACTCCCCCAAACATGACTAGTAACTGTGCTTTCACACAAAAAACAGTTGGAGTCATTGAAAGCTTCCTGAGAACAAGCTGTTTTACAAGTATAGCCAAGTCATAATCTTTCTGGAAGGCACAGCAGAAAAAAACAAATCAGCAAACTAGCCACAATTATCGATCTTTCAAATCCCTGCAAATTGATATCTAGCCTTCAGGCTGAGAAATATGCTGCAGAAAAGAAACTGTTTTTATCATCTTCTTTGCATGAAGAGTCCAGTTCACCCACAAAAGATAACAGGTGGGCATGTTCATTCTAATTTTCTCATTCGTGGGAGATGCTTCCAAAACCCTCCTTTTACCAAAGTGTTTCTCCCTGATATTTATCTGATGTGAACATCAGGAATAGACTAATTAGTGTAGGCACCTCAAGGAGATCTCAAGGGACAACAGTATCTGAAATATCTGTGGCTCCTGCTGGCCACCCTGCCTGCTAAGGATGCTCTGGTCCTATTAGCGACAAGCATCCTTAGGCATTCCCAACATGGAACCATTTTCATTCAGGCAGAGGGAGAGGACCTTTCAGAAGGACAGACCACTGATTCCCTGTAATTTAAAGGAGAGAGATACATTATGCAGCTCTCTCGTTTGAATTGTGACTCAGAGATAAGGATTTCCTCTCTGCGATAAGAGCAGAGGTCCGTAATAGCCATAGAACTATTTTCCTGAAAGAGTTCTCATTTGCATGCTTAGCAGCTGCTAGAAAAGATGTGAACAGCTGGCTGGGGTCGAAAGTGAGCCAGACTCCCAAGCTTAAAGGGATGACTTCGAGGCCTGGCCACTGGGGAAGCTGGCCACTGATTAGACACCAACATTAGTCATGCTGTTAATCTCCAGTGCTAGACCCATGAGTTCCAGGATCCTGCTGAGACGCAAATGAAGCTAGGCTAGGGACATTGTTATGTGTGCAATCTGAGAGGGAGAGTCACCAATGTCAGCCATTTAGGGGGACAACTTCTTCCTACTTGAAAACCAGAGCAGCCAGTGGAAAGGGAATTATTTAGTAATGACATCAGTTACGTGCAGACTTCAGAATGGAGACAGAGTAGCTCCCTCACTTGTGTGTCCAGCCAGGTCATCAGCGATTCCTGTGTACCCAGCCAGGTACAGAGGGTCCTGAGAGAGCCTGAGGGACTCCATACACCCCGCATCACAGCTGCATCTCGACAAGCGAGGCCAAGTGATCCGATGTTTCCTTTTCTTCCTTTTTCTCCTCTCTGCCCTCCAGCTGCAGAAGGGTAGACTGGGCCCCTGACAAAATAAAAAGGGCAATTACAGGCGTTCAAGGAGTCAGGCTCCTGCCAAAATACTGGCTAGCAGGGCGCTGGTCAGAGATGGGCTCCCAGGAAATAAACATGATATGGACAGGGAGCAAGGGCTAACCAGAGGTGGCTAGGAACCGAGTCTGTGGGCCGTGTGGATGGACACAAAGTGGGAAACCTGAGGCAGTCCTGATGCACCAAATGTAAGAGCAAGCAGGAACTCAAGAGCAAAGCACAGGGTTCAAATGTGAAAGAGCGAGAACTGAGACGAAAACAACAATGCAAGCAGGAGCAGAGAGAGAGAAAGACCTAAGCAATTGGACAGAACAGGGAGGGAGAAGGCCTCACGATTCACAGGCACACCAGGCTGCTTTCTGCACACAGGACATAAGAAGACAGCACCAAAAACACAAAGAGGGGGTTCTATAAAATTATCTAAAATCCCTGCAACATACTAATGGAAGAGGTTTGGAATTGTAAGGAAGTAGTTATCCATTATTCCAAACAATCATCCAAAACTGATAGCTAGGCACTTTATGTTTTCACAAAGTGCTGGAACATTAATCATCCTGTTTGATTATCATAACAAGACTATGTGAGCAGACAGTTGCGATGGTTAATTTCATGTGTCAATGTGACTGGGCCACAGGGCGCCCAGATATTTGGTGAAACATTATCCTGGGTGTTTCTTTCAGGGTATTTTTGACTCAGCTTAATATTTAAAGCAGTAGGTTGAGTAAAGCATATGTTCTCCCTAATGGGGGTGGGCCGCAGCCAGTCAGTTGAGGGCTGACTAGAACAAAAGAGCTGACCCTACCCTGAATAAGAGAGAGTTCCTCCTGCCTGACTGCTTTCAAACTGAGACATCGGCATTTTCCCACTTCCAGATTTGGACTGAAACATTGGTTCTTCCTGGGTCTTGAGTCTGTCGGCCTTCAGAATGGAACCACACAATCAGCTCTCCTGGGTCGACAATTTGCTGACCCTGTACAGAACTTGGGACTTGCCAGCTTCCATAAGCCAATTCCTTATAATATGACATATAATACAACAAACAGGATGCACTCTATATAAGTATATATGCACTATAGCTACGCATATATAGTACATTCCACTGATTCTCTTTCTCTGAAGAGCCCTGGTGAATACAATTATATTACCACCATTTTACAAATAAATCGACTGGGCTCTAGAGAGATTTAACAAGCGTCACAGGGTCACAGGAGAGTTGATGGCAAAGAAGAGCTTTAACTCCCGTCTTTTAACTTGAAGCTATGTTGACTTATTCTTCCCTACGGCCAAGATAAGATCACAGATAGATACAGAATCCACAGCTTTATTTTGTAATCAATAGACTTTACTTTTTAGAACAGTTTTAGGTGTATAGAGGAATTGATCAGATAGTACAGAGAATTTCCATGTACCTCTCACTTCCACTTTCCCCTATTATTAACATCTCACATTAGCATGTTACATGGGCTACAACTAATGGATAATAATAATAATATATTATTAATAATTATTAATATATTATATAATTATATATTATTAATAATTAATATATAAATAATTATTATTATTACTAAAGCCCATACTTTATTCAAATTCCTTAGTTTTACCTAATTTCCTTTTTCTATTCCCAGATCCCATATTGGACACCACAGTACATTTAGTTGTCAAATCTTCTTAGGCTCCTTTTGACTGACAGTTCCTCAGACCTTCCTTGTTTTGGGTGACTTTGACAGTTTTAGAAGTACTGGTCAGAGATTTTGTAGGATGCACCTCTCCCAAAATCTGTTTGCTGTTTTCTCATGATTTAGACTGAAGTAGTGCGTTTTGGGGAGGAAGATCACAGAGGGAAAGTGCCACTTTCAACGTATCATATTATGTGCACATGATATTATGATGTCTTAGGAACACAGCAAAGTTTTTAATTATAACAAAATCAAACTCTTTTTTTCTTTCATGGATCATGGTTTTGGTGTCATATCTAAAAACTGTCAAACCCAGAATTTAATCTAGATTTTCTTCTGCTATCTTTTAAAAGTTTTCTGTTTTACATTTAGGCCTATAATTCATTTTGAGTTAAGAAAGGTATGAGGTTTGTGTCTAGATTTCTCTTTTTGTATATGGTTGTACAGTTTTTCTAGCACCATTTGTCAAAAGACTGTTCTTTCTCCATTGAATTGCCTTTTCTCCTTTGTCAAACATCAGTTAACTATATTTGCGTGGGTCTACTTCTGGGCGGTCTACGCTTCTGCATTGATCTCTGTTCTTTCTCTTATACTATGCTTTCTTGATTACTATAGCTGTGTGGTAAGTCTTAAAGTCAGGTGATGTCAGTCCTTCAGTTTTGCTCTTTACTATTGTGTTGGCCATTTGGGTTTTTCACCACTCCATATAAACTTTAGAATCAGTTTGTCAATATCAACAAAATAGCTCTTTAGGATTTTGAAATTGCATTGAGTCTGTACATAAATTTGGGAACAATCAGCATCTTAACAATAATGAGTCTTCCAGTTCATGTGCACAGAGTATTTATTTGTATCTTTGATTTTTTTCCATTGGTTTTATAGTTTTCTGAATATTTTGAACATATTTTGTTGGATTTATGGCTAAAAGTTTCCCTTTTGACACTAATGCAAATGGTACTTCTTAAATTTCAGATTCCAATTGTTCATGACCAGCATATAAGAAACCAGTTGACCTTTGGATATTAGCTTTTCCTCCTCTGACTATTGCTATAATTGGTTATTCATTCCACAAGGGTTTGTTGATTCTTTGGGGTTTCCTACATAGTCAACATGCCATCTGTGAGAAAAGCAGTTTTCCATCTTTCTTCCCAGTCTTTATACCCTTGATTGATTTTCTTTTCTTGTCTTAATTCACCAAGTATGACTTTCAAGGTGATGTTGAATAGGAGTGGTGAGAAGGGACATTGTTGCCTTGTTCCCAATTTTAGGGGAAAATCATCCAGCTTCTCATCATGAAGTATGATGTTAGCTGAGGTTTTAATCAAGTTGAGAAAGTTCCCCTCTGTTCCTAGTTTGCTGAGAGTTTTTACGATGAATGGGTGTTGAATTTTGTCAAATGCTTTTTCCTGTATCAGTTGATAGAATGCTGTCATTTTTTCCTCTTAGCTGGTTGATGTGGTGGATTACAATAATTGGTATTCAGTTTCAAACACTGAACGAGCCTTGCATACCTGGAGTAAACTCCGCTTGGTTGTGGTGTATAATTCTTTTGTGGGATTTGAGATCCCACAGCTTCTTAAGACATACTCCGAAAACAACGACTAGACTCATTCTTCCGGTATGAAAATGCCCACTTCAGTATCATTTTTAAAACTTTTTCTTTAGTATAATATTGAATTTTCCATTTTTCATGCTATTCAGAACTTCTTGCCTTCCCAGTTTGTAGTGCCCCCTGCTTCAGACTTAGAAGCCCTCAGTAGGGAGGGGAGACTTGATAAGAAGTTTACTACCCTCCTAATACATAACCTCCTTCCCTCCTCAGTAGCTGACACACTTGGCCACTTTTGGGTTGGCCTGGGCTTGGGAGAAGAGGAAGACAGCGCAGTCCTATGTGGCCAGCACAGTTGTGATGGGCCCTCGAGCCCTCTGGACGTGTCACATTGCAGAAGGGCTACGCCTCCCAGGGGGTGTTTGGAGGTTCTTCAGAGAACCCATTGCAGGCAGTTACCCTGCTGCAAATGATGTCTTTTCCAACTGTCCACTTCCCATGTTCCCTCCACTCCTGGTTGTCTAGGGTTCTTCCTCCTACTGGGAGTTACCTTACCCTTCCAGATGGTACCCTTGAGCAGCATAAGAAAACCGATGCCTGCTTCTTTTTCAAAGAATCCACATGAGACCCATAGGAAATACATATGCATACAACCTGGGGGGCTTCCAAGGCCACCTTGACCTTCACTCCACGAGGTACAACTGTAAGCTTTCCTGAGTGTGAGTTAGATGCCTGTCTTTATACCCCTTATTTCCAAGGGACCTACAGAAGCTCTCTAATTAGTGATCTTAAAATAAGTTTGTTTGTTGTAGGGTTTTTTTGGGGAGGAGGGGGGTGCTTAGGTTTATTTATTTAATTTCTTTTAAATGGAGGTACTGGGGATTGAATCCAGGACCTCGTGATGCTAAGCACACACTCTACCACCGAGCTGTACCCTTCCCCCAAGTGTTCTTAAAGTTTGACCTAAGGTGAAGGAGATCTCCATGTCCACCCTGGCCCGACCTCCTGTCCTCCCAGCCAGGATACAGACAGTATACAGGCACACAGCCTGCTCCCTCCTCGCCAAGTCCTGTCTCCCCCTTGCAGAGCTCGGGGGTGGTGATGAGCTAATGGAGGCGATCCTCCTTTCATCATCCCAGTTAGGCGGGTGTCTCTTATCCCCAAACTGCCACTCTCCAAACCTCAGAAGTAAGCCAAGAAAAAAAAAATGACGAGAAGCCAAGTTACCAAGAGTAGAGATGATTTTCCCCTAAGGGAAGTGAATATTCCTACCATCAGTCTTCCTGGAATGAAGTCATCCTTATGGCAGAAAACAAAGACACCTGGCATGGGACTTCGATTCAGAGAAGGGGAAATCTTTTCTGCTCTCTCTGGTCTTCAGAGCTGTAGGGACCAGAACTTTAAAGTGCACAAACCACAGAGCACTCCCAGTGAAGAGGTGAGCTGGGTCCTAGTGTTTGAGGAAGCCCAGCAGCCAGGCCAAGGAGGGCCCTTCTCCTTAATGTGAAAGGCAGTTTGTGTTTATGGACCCCCAGAGAGGGCTGTCATCTGGTAAGAGCTTCTAGGTCTTATCGAGGTGTGTGACCCTTCTGGTATACCTAAACCTCCAACTTATTATCAAAAGTCGCCTGGCCTTGGCTGTGCAGTGGGGAATCCAGAGAAAGACCTGTCCTTCACTTGGAGGAGAGTGGTAACAGGCAGAGCAATGACCTCTCACTGTCCACTGACCCTTATTGGAGGTAGGACTGGTGGTGGCAGCAGAGGGCGCCAGCGAGGATCACAGGCAGCAGAAGCGTGGCCGGGCAGCAGAGGTGGAGACTAGAGTGGAAGACACACATCGGCAGTGACCTAGTCCCGGGGTCCCATGACACAACACCAGGAAGGGTTCGTAGTAATAGGCTGGGGAGATGGAGGAGGGCAGTCTCCACGTGGGTATCACGAGCCAAAACATAGCCTTATTTCTAAGCTCGTTCAGGGAGTCTCAGACCTGCCAGCTACAGCAACAAAGCAGTCGAGAACTTCTGGCCAGAGACCAAACCTCCAAGGACTATCTCAAGCTCGCAAAAGTAAAATTGCTGTTGTCTTTTCTGGGATGATCAGCAGTAAATGCTTAAAGCAGAAAGGGTATCTGAGTTTGCCTTGGGAGCAGCAATAAAAGGTGGAGGGAAAATTAAGGAGACAGATATCTCTGTCAATCAAATTTTTAGGGGAAAGGATTCCACGGTGTAGGGGAAGTGGTGGTGTCATCACAGAAGAGAGGAACGTGGCCGTCCTTAAGACAGAAAAGAGAGCATGAAGTAGGGGCTGAGCCTGTGAAGGTCCCTATCGCCTCCAAAAAGGATTTTAAAAGAACACCCTAACTTCCTGCAAAAAAAAAAAAAAAAAAAAAATCTAAGTTTTTGCAATGTAGCATTCCAGAGTTAGTCACCCACCTCTGAGGCTTATTAGCTACATGTCTTTGGGCAATTTGTCTTTGATCCTTAGCTCCCTTGCCTTCAAAATGCAGCTAACACTGTATCTACCCATCACTGGAGCATTGCAGAAATTAACTGAGCTAAAACATGTAAAACACTTGGAGCAGAGAAAGCACTCAGCAAAAGGTAGTTTAAAAAAAAACTTACTCTATTCCATATGCCCTGGGGATAACGCTTACTCCCACACAATGTATTAACGGATGCTCTTAATGAAGATCTGAGTTACCAACAGAGAGTTAAGCTTTAAAAGTTTGGCACTTAAAGTCTTCAGCAATTTTCCAGAAAACTCATTTATTTAGGGTTTTTTTTTTTTTTAAATGACCATAAACTCTTTGACAGCCTTCTCATCAAGAGTTAAGGTCTCTGTTCTTCTCTTCTGTGTCTTTGCAGACTTATAACTGCTTCCAGAAACAAAGTATGGTTGAAGCGATGCTCTGAGACTTTGGAGGCTAGGTCCACCAAGCTCATGTAGCTGACCCCTACTTCTCTTGGGATGCTGCATCTGGGGGAAGTCAGCCACCACGCAAGGAATCCAACTGTTGTAAAACCACCGTCCTGGGGGGGTTCACGTGCAGGCCATCAATCAACAGTCATGGCTGGATGACCAGCCCACGGACAGCATTTAACACCACCCTGAGGCTCAGCCATCTCGGACATCCAGCCCAGCTGAGCCTTCAGATGACAGTAGCTTGAGCCAACCTCTGGCTACAACCACATGAGAGGTCCCAATGGAGAGCTTCTTAGCCGGAAATGCCTTGAATTTCTGACTCACAATTTGGTGAGCAAAAATAGAATGGTTGCCAGTTTACATCACTATGTTTTGAGATCACTTTTAGACAATAATTGTAGCAAGAACCCTCGTGTGGACCACCCCACTAGCTTGTGATGGATAGAGCTGATGTGGCTTATCAGACTGTAATGAAAAGTCACCTCCAAGATCAAGAATGCCACAAACACGGTGTTTCCAGATTCTTCTCAAGTTTCCCCAATGCCTGTTTGGTCAGTGCATTCAGAACTCTAAAAATAAAATGAGCCTCTCTCTCATCCTTTTGTCTGCTACCTGCTTGATCATTTTGAAGATGATGAACAATAATTCTGTGTTTCTTCTGTTCCTCCCAGTGCGATGAATGGCTCTCATCCTTCAAACCGAGACAGAGCACCTGTGTCCACGGCAGGTGGGACTGTAGTCAGCAGGAGACCCGCAGCCCTGGCAGTCACAGTCCTCCCTTCATCAGCGCAGCAGCCCCGTGTTAGCATCAGTCTGAGTGGAAAATAGGCCATTGTTGGTGGAATTTGTGAGCCACCGATTTGTCAATAGGCATGCCTTTGAAGGGAGGAGGGTGAGGATGGAGAAAAGAAATACAAATCCTATTTTTTAATCCTCTGGGGCTTAATGTCTGTTTCACTGCTGTTAAGATTTTCGAGAGATAGAGCCGTGCCTGAGAAAAATACCATGGCGAAGGGAGACAGTACAAATTGGTTTCCATAGCAACTTCTCAGATAAGAGTAATGATTCTACCCAGCCTAGAGGGTAAAGTGGTAAGACTAAAATATGCTCAGAATAAACACTTTCATGACTTAATTTTCTCCCTTAAGTATTTAATTTTAAGTAACTTGCTTGTTGCACATATAACTCTTACCATGGGAGAGTGTCTCCCCATGACCCCCTATTTCTGAGGCACTCATGAAATACAGAACTACACTCTGATATATATGATATATTGCACTCTATTAAAAGAATAGAGCATAAAATTTATAAGATAAGTGGATCTTAGAGAGTCCAGTTCCAAGACCTAAAGTAATTTGTAAGTGTCATTCTTGCTTGAATACATGGAAGTTTACTTCATACTCACTTTACTTACTTGAAAATTGGTCCGTTGATGTCCTATTTCACAGGGCTGCTGTAAAAATCAGTTGGCACAAAATATATAAAAATTTCTGTGCAAATCTAAAATACAGAAGTAGTAGTAATAGTAGCAGCACAGCAGTTAACAATAGGGGCCAAAGTAAAATCTTTTTTTCATTGACGTATAGTCGATTTGCAATGCAGTGTTAATTTCTGGTGTACAGCATAGTGATTCAGTCATTATAAAGATATTACATTTACTTATATTCCTTTTCATATTTTTTTCATTATAGGCCATTTCAAGGTATTGAACAGAGTTTCCTGTGCACAGTAGGACCTTGTTGATTATATATATATATTTTATATAGTAGTTAATATCTATAAATCCCAAACTCCCAATTTATTTCTCCTCACTCCCTTTCCCCTCTGGTAACCATAAAGTTGTTTTCTATGTCTGTGAGTCTGTCTCTGTTTTGTAAATATGTTCATTTGTGTCCTTTATTATGATATCACTTATTTGTGGAATCTAAAAAAAATGTAAAGTTATTTTTAATATTGGCAGAACTAGAACCCAGGTCTCCTGAGTGTACCACTAACACTGGGGTTTTTCCTACCCCCCCCCCAATACTGGAGTCAGATTCTCTTAATGAACACTTAATGGTATAGAATCCATCCAGCCAAAGACTTTCTTTCATCCCAGTCAGATCCAGTCAGGGCTTAGATAATGTAACAAAAGATATAAGAATCAAAAGCAGAGCGAGGTATCGACCACATCTCCTGCATTTGCTGGTTCTTGGAGTTGTCCTGTTGTCAGCAGTGCTCGTCACTAGTTATAGGGCATTTTACACACCACAGCTGTTATGACCTCAGGAATGATAAATGGGTTCAGAAAAAAGGAGAGAGAATGTGAATTCCAATAAGGACAGACAAGAAGTTAAGAAATCATACTTTCAGCCAACACTGAAGACCTAAACTTTACATTTAAAGTAATTTTTAAATAGATATATAAATAAAATATTCTTTTGCTTTAGGTTTTTATACTAAAACAAATACAATATTGGACTTCAAAGTAAGCACCACAGGAGGCTCTTATTTGAGATGCAAATATTTTAGTACTTTCATTTTAATACTGACTTCAGAATTAGAAATTAAGTTCTGTTACTTTAAAATTTAAAACGGTTAACGGCCAAAATTCTATTCTCTCTCCTACTCCTCAAATCATTCACCAAAGGTGGCTACGAACTGCTTTCCGTTGTTTCCAAAAATCACCCTCACCCACAACGGATTAAAAAGTCATCACCACTGAAGATAAGTAAAAACATGTGCTCTGAATGCAATTAATTCCTACAGGAGCTTGAAACTACCCTGGGCAATAAAGATATTGCAGGAATAAATCCAAGATGATTACTTTGAAGTAGAGAAAAATCTGGGCTATAAGTCCTAGCATATTTGCTTTTAAAAACTAATTATACGGCTTTGTAGTTAGACCTTGACTCATTCACTTATTCATCAATTTACTCATTCAGCCAATGCTAACTTTCACCCCTACCATATAGGTAGTGGACTATTAAGCTAAGTTTAAGACAGTCTTCTCTGTATGCTGATCATTTCCAAATTTGTTTTTCTACCCCCAACCTTTTCTTGTGTGTGGGCTCACATTCCTGTGTGCTTTCTGGAACCTCCACCTTAATGGTCCACAGATACTAAAGATTTTACATGTGAAACTTTGTGTCTGGCCAGCCACATCAACTTGGGGGCAAAAAAATCTTCTCTGTTTTTCCAGTTAATCACTAGAGCTTACCAATAGGAAGTTCAGATGCTCCTTCTTAATACTACTATTTACTATGATTCTTTGATATCCTAGACCCTTTTTCAGACCCAAGGGGTCCATGTGACTTTCAAATGCCAAGCAGAAAGAGAACTGTAAGGCTCAGTTTGCCCACGGCATCACCACCTCAAATATCGTAACAGAATGAACACTGGTCCCACACGGGTCAGTGGTGATTCATCCTGAGTGATGTTTTTGGACACCTAGACCATGTTCTATGCATCAAAGTGATGCTCTTGGCTTAGGTTAGGGTTAGAGCTTGCTTTGCTGTATCCTCCCCTGCTCACCAAGTTTCTAAAGCATGGCACCACCCCAGCATGAACTAGCAAGGTCAGCTGGCCTCAGCCACACACCGGTTTCCTCACAAGTAACCCTTAGGCAGCCCAGACTCCCCTTCTCTTCTGGTGATTCTCTGGGCTGTCATTGTCTCTCTCCTTTGTATTAGAAGAGGGTCTTAAAAATGCTAGCATGTCAGCGCTCTGACCGCATATTTGATCACTGCTCTCATAACTAAGCACTTAGAGCAGCTGCCGCGTCGCAGACACAGTTACCAGAACAGATAAAGTCTAATCAACGTCATCAAGAAATCTAGAGTTTACAGGACACAACTGACAAGCAAAAAGCAACAAACACGCTAGGTGCTCAGCAGGTAAGATGCTGTGGGAACCAGGGAGGGCCGTCTACAAGGCTTCCTTCTACCAAAGAATCTTCCGGAGGCCTGGCTCTTTATGGCTCTTCTTTCGGTTCAAACCTTTAATCTTGTGGTCCTTGAACAAGGCTGTTTTAGGAAAATGATCTGATACATCAGAGTCACTTCCCTAAACCAGCAAACTTAGAAGAGATTCCTGCAGCGTCTGGAGAGAAAAAACAGCGGCTGTGACCTGGCTGTCTCTCCTCTTTTCTGGAGACTTCGATGTTCCCATTCCTAGTTCTTTTCTTTCCCCTGTGAAATAATTTAATCCTCTATGTGCAAAAAATCACTTGTCAAAAGCCTAGCACATGTAGGGCTAACAGCTCCTGTGGGGAATTATACACAAGCAGAGGAGCGACTGGTTACACACAGTAAGCGGGTTACAATTTCCGTAGCCACGAGCAGCCTCTGAACCAGCAGATTCTGCATTACCAGCTGTCAGGTGGCGGAAGGTGGGTGAACCGGATGAGAACAAACGTCTGCAAAACGACTCTGATCGCGGTGGACGCCCGCGCTGCTGCCCCTCTGGGAAGGAAAGCTCGCACTTCTTTCGTTTTGATCTCCGTGTGCTGAGCTTGCTCCTTCAGTCACCATCAGATTTTTAGAACATGAGTAGCTTAGGCTTAACACACATGCGCAAATACACACGGATCTCTCCCACATCACCTTCAGAGATGCCGGAAGACCCCGTCCAATGTCTTCAGGAGGATAAGAAACAGCACCCTCGGTGGACCCGGCCACAAGAAGAGAAGTTCAGGACAGAACTCCCAGGTCCCAGGTAGCCGCTGTGGTTGGGAAATGTTGCAGGGATAAGAAAGGTGGGGGAAAAGGGAAGATGGGCAATCCGACTGAGGAGGAGTCCACTCAAGGCTGCACGGTGGGTAGGCAACACAGGCAGCTGACAGTGGCACAGGAGACAAGTGTGCTTGACCGGAAACACCGTGAAACAACAGGATTGCTGAAGAGGGCACATGGGGAAACCATTCTGCGTGGATTAAGAAATCAAGGTATTTGTCGGCAAAACTGCCAGTGGAGGGAAACCTATCATCCAATCCCATCCACTGGTGCATTGCCATCAGATTACTTAGCCAGTCACCCAGCAGGACCTTGAAGAAACGGTGAAACATACCTAAGCATTCATGATTGGGAGGGGACAGGTAAGAACTAGAACATGGTGGACAGAGAGAGAGATAATCCTACAGGGGGGTCAATGCTCATTCAGTCACTTAGTCATACAACAAACATTTATTGATGTCTTACCATGTTCCGGGCACTATGTATAAGGATATGGAGATGAACAAAGCCCTCAAAGGAGGCATGCGCGTGTGTCTGTGTGAACATGTACATGTTTGACTACGTGGGGGAAGTGAGCCCACAGACAGCCAATTACATTACAAGGTGCACCCCAGCATTAGGATACACCAAGAGTAATGGCATCAATGATGCAGAAACAGTTCATTCTGCCTTGAGGAGAGGCAAGAGCCACCAGCCTGAGAACGTTACTGAGAAATAAAAGGGACTAAGTGCTGTGAAGGTAGGGGCAGTGGATTGAGAGGACCAAACTCACTTTCCAGTCCCTTGATGTGAATCCCCAGCCCCCTCCCCACAGACAGAAAGTCTTCCCTTGACAGATTTTCAGCCAGAAACCCAATTGCCAGCCCCCACCTTCATGGTCACAGCTCCACCTTCCTGGCTGCAACACAGCAGAGAACTTCAGGCTGATGGATGGAGAAGCACCAAGGAAAGCCATGCAGCAGCCTCCGAAGCTGCTCAGCCATCAGCCCTTGGGCAGGCTGGTGGCCGGACAGGCTGTGGAGTCCCCTGCCCTGGGAGCCCCATGCCGCTGAAGGCTTCCGGGTTCTTGGTCCCTGTCTTCACCCTTGCCCCTCACCCGCTATAGGCTGTGCCCCAGACTTGCTGTTTGCATAGACTTTGAACAGCTCATGCACTCTGACTTTTGGTGACTTAATTGTCTCCTAACTGACTGAACCAGGAGGCCCCATCCCAGGTTCCCAACAGTCCCCATTGCTGGCTGCTGACCACAGCTCTGCTTGATAAAGAAGATGATTCTTCTGGAAGCACAGCAGGAGAGCTTTTATGCTGGCTGCTTTCCACTAGTCCTCCGTGCCCTGCACCAGACTCTGTGCCCCAGAGGCTGACTTTCTGGATCATATCAATGGGCTCTCCTCTGATTCCATTGGGATTGATTAACGTGGAGGCAAGGGCTGGAGGTCAGAGCCTTTCTTCAGGTTGCCTGAGTCCCTCTTCCAAAGACCACACTACTGTCAAGCTGCCCTCTGCAAGTAGCTATGTTTTAGGGTCTAGGAGAGGCTCTCTCCCCTTGTTCTTTCAGTGAAGGGGTGGTAAGGCTAGTACTGCTAGTGTGGATGAAAACTGTCACCTGCCATATCAGTAAATAAAGGATGTTGCAGCCATCACCCACTGCAGCCACCCCAGACTGTGCACCCTGAGGGGCTTCAGGATGGAGAAAAGCAGGACCTGGCCCCAGAGAGTTAAGGTGCAGATCAAAGGAATGATTTCAATGAATCCAGACCCTTGGATCTTAAAAAACTGCTAAATTAATTAACTTTAGATGTCTAGTTTTCTTTAATTAGCAGTATTCTTTTAATGTTCAACTACCTGGGTTTTTGGTTTGACTTCCTATATATCCTGGCTCCTCCCTTGCCTCTTCAGAGTAGCCCCTCAGAGCCATCTGAAAGGCTGTCTCCCAGGCTTAAGTCCTCAAGTCTGCCCAGTAAAATATAATTTTCAACTTTTAGGTTGTGTATTTTTTTTCCCAGTGGACCCTAGTCCCACATAATGCATTGTGCATCCCTTTCAGCCCCACCCACACCTTTGTAAACAGCGTCCCTTCATGTAAACTCTCCATGTATCACCCAGCTTGGAGCGCTTGGCGTCTCCTACTGGGACCCGACTGACAGAGCTGAGTGGCTCTTCTGTGGCAGAGACTGGGAGAGACCATCTCCCTCTCTGCCCAGGATTCCCTGGTTCCACAAATCCTTACTGAGAGCCTATGAAGGACCACACTCGGATCCGGGAGTGAACAGAACCCCGAAACATCTTGCACTCACAGATTTTGCATCTAATAGAGGAAGACAGACAATAAAGGAAAAGATACACCACGTTAGATGGTGGTACAGGCTATGGAGAAGCGGACAGAAGGTGATAGAAAGGAGGACAGAGAGCATCAGGGGTTCAATTAGCTACAATGTGCCCAAGAAAGGACCGGTGTCCTTATGCAGGGCATGACTCTCAGGCTGGGCAGGAAAAGGAAATCCCAACTTCAACAACATGAGAAAACTTTTTGTGAGAAAATTTTGATGAACTGGTTAAAGGCAACAAGCAAGAATTTAACATGCCATTATATTTAGCGAGAACCAAGATAAAATACTGAAATTCATAGAGATAAATATTTAACAATTTTTAAAGTATTTTAAGAATTTTTACTTACCTGAGTTTGTATCCCACCCAAAACAGCACTTTATCTTGATAACATATGGGGATAATAGTGTAAGGTTATGTCAGGATGGTGACACTTGATGTTATTTCAAGCAATAATAATTCAGCAATAATTAAATAATGCATTTAAGAAGATACAGTCTGTCCTGGTACCTTGCTTCAAGGGTAGAAATGTGCCAGGAGGGAAGTGTTTAGTTGATCTTAGAGGACTTGGCTCACAAACAGGATGCTCTGGAGAAGCATTATTAAAGAGAACAGCCCCTCTCCCCCAGTGCATCTGTGTACCAGACAAGGAAGAGAATGAGGGAAGAGGCTGGGGAAGGCGTGATGAACTGGACAGCCAGGCTCTGCTAAGGGAGAAAATGACCCTCAGCTGCACCCCATTGCGCAGAAATGAGGGCTCCTTTTCAAGAGCAGCCAGAAAACAGAATCTTGCTATGAAATTTCCTAATTTTCAAATGCTAGAACTAGTTTAAAAGTTTGTATTCACCCCAGGACAGCTAAATAATAGGTCTATGGATTGCCTTTGTTTTCTGGCTGGATGTAGCTTGTTGGCCACAAGTTTGCCACCTCTGCTTTAGAGAGAGATGAAACCCACACGGTCACATGGAGAGGTAAAGCCTCTCGCTGGCCCCAATCCACCAGTACAGTCGGCCATAGAAAGAAACACCACAGTGAGAGAGGTTTGCAGAAGGAAGCCAGGGACGCAGAGGGCTGCAGTTCAGAATACAGATGGCGAAAGACTGAAAAGTGCCATCCTTTGAACATCACAGCAGGCACACAGCTTGGAGTCCACTGGGAAAGCCAAAGGAACCCTCGTACCTAAAATCTGAAGAGGTGTGGGTCCCCCAGTGCACAGTAAGTGAACTTCAAGCTGATTTGATTCTAACACAAAGACAGGGCAACTCACCTGACAACTGGATGACCTAGAGTGACACTGCCCAGAGGGATGGCGGATCCGCCAGGGCCACACAGCTAACGGGGTGGAAGCGGGAGCTCAGTGCTGCGCTAGCTTGTTGGGAGGGAGGTGCTCTTTGGGTAACGGCTCCATGAATCCCATGGACATCAGCGCTCATAGACTGAGGAAGACAAAAAAGAAATGGGAGGAGGAGGGGGAGGAGAAGAAGGTAGTGGTGACCAGGAAGAAGAAGAAAAGGGGGAGACAAAACAAAACAGATGTGGGAGGAGAAGGAGGAAAAAAGAGAAGGAAGGAAAAAATACAAAAGGAACAAATAAAGAATGGAAGAAAGGAAAGAAAAGAGAAAATAAATGAAAATAAAAAGGAAAGAAAAGGGAGAAAGAAAGAAAAAGGAAAAAAATGGATGGAAATGTGAGAAGAAAGGGAAAATGGGAAGAAAGAAAGAAGGAAGGGCAGAGGAAATGAGAAGAGAGAGGAAGAGAAAGGGAAAAGGAAAGTAAGAAGAACAGGAAAGGGAAAGATGGATATTTAGCCAGAAAGGGCAAGAATAAAAAGAGAAACAAGAAAAAGAAAGAATGAAAGGGAAGTGAAAGGGAAGTGAGAGGGAAGCAAAAAAAAAAATTTTTTTTTAAAGAAGAAGAAGAAAGAAAGAAAAACTACAAAGAGGAAGGAAGCCAAGGGAAGCAAGACAAAAGAAGTGAAATGAGTAAGTTAAAAACAGAAGCAAATAAAAGGTAAGGAAAATAGAGAATCAGAAAGGGAAGCAAGAAAAGAGAACAACAAAAAGCCAAAGGGGAAGGAAAAAGAAAAGCAATAAGAAAGGGAAATTTTTAAAGGGACACAAGAAAAGGGAAACTAGAAAGAGAAATGAGAGAAGAGAAGCAAGAAAAGAGAAGTGAAAAAAGAAAATGAAGGGGAAAAGGAAATGAGAAAAGGGAAGGAGAGAGGGCAGCAAGGAAGGGAAGAAAGATAAAAGAAAGAAAAAACAAGGAAGAAATGAGAAATGAGAACAGGGATGTGAGCAAAAAGAAGAGGCACATGGAAGTGACAGATGACAAACAAGGAAAGGGAAGGAAGGAAGTGGGACCAGAAAAGGAGTAGGAAACAAAAGCAAGACGAGGTCAGCAAGATAGAAGATGTAAGAAAAGGGAGGCGGGAAAGGGAAATGGGAAAGAGGAAACAACAGAAAAGGGGAAGCAAGTAACTGTAAAGAAAAGGGAAATGAGAAGAGGGAACTGAAGAAACTGGAACAGCAAAAACTAGAAGCAAGAAAGGGAAGAGACATAGGAAAGAACGAAAAGAAAGCAAGAAAAGGGACATAAAACATTAAAGCAGGAAAAGGGACATGAGAAAAGGTAAGGGAGAAAACAGAAGCATAAAAAAGAGCCAATGGGAATGTAAGAGAGGAAGCCAGGAAAAGAGAAGAAAGAGAGGGGAAGGAAAGGAAAGGGAGAAAATGAGGTTACAAACAGGAGCATGAAAAGAGAACAAAATAGGGAAAGAAGAAGAGAGCTGCAAGGAATGGGAAAAAAAGTGAATGAAGGGCTGTAAATGGCAAAATCTTCTTTCTTCTGGGTGAGTTGTATTCCATTCTATATATATGCTGCGTCTGCTTTATCCATTCATCTATCGATGTGCACTTAGGATGCTTCCATATCTTGACAGTTATAAATAATGTTGCTGTTAATAGCAGGGTGTATGTATCTTTTTAGGTTAATTCTTATTATGTGATTGGCTTTATTCCTTTGATAACTATGTAAATTTAAAAAGATAAAGCTCTAAACATTCTTAGAAACAATGAACAGTACATATATGTAAATTTTTAAAATATGCACAGTATATTGTGTATATGTATTTACATGCAATATATTGTATACGTGCAGTCAAATTGTAACAGTTCTACCTAATAAAACTGAAAATTGAAACAAAGAAAGAGAGAGAACTAAATGGAAAGGGGATACAAGGAAAGGAAGCTAGAAAAGGAAGCGTGTGAAAGCAGGAAGGAAAGAAAGAAGAGAGGAGAGCAAGGGAAGGGAACCAGGAAAGAGACAAGAAAAGGGAGCAAAAAAGTAAGTGAGTAAAGACAAACAAGAGAAGGGAAGCAAGAGAGAGGAAGAAAGAAAATGCAAGTGAGAAAAGAGAAGCAAAAACTGCCAGTAAGGAGAACGAAATAGAGAAGTAGGAAAGGGAAGCAAGACATGGAATTGAGAACAGGGAAGTGGTCAAAGAGGAACAAGGGAGGGGATGTAAAATAGGGAAAGGAGAAAAGGGGGCAGGAAAGGAGAAGCAAAGAGGGAGAAGTGGGGGGAGAGGGAGCAGCAGCAGAGAAGCCGGGAGAAAGTAAGACGGGGATGTGAACAAAGCAGAGAAAGGGAAGCAGAGTCGGGGAATCAGAGTGGAAAACAGAAAGGGAAAGAAGAAAATAGAAGTGAGGGGAGAAAGTGAAAATGAAGGGGCAAGAGAGAAATTAGATAACAGAAGCCAGAAAGTGAAGTGAGCTGAGGAATGTGAACAAGCCAGAATGAGAGGTCATGGGATGGAAGCAAGAAGGGAAAACCAGAAAGGAAGCAAGAGGAGGGAAGCAAAGGGGGGGGGGGGGGAGAAAAGGAAATGAGAAAAGAAAAGTGAGAAAAAGGAAAGGAGAGAAGAAAGCCAGGACAGGGAAGCAAGAAAGGAGAGAACAGACAAGGGAACCAAGAAAGACAAGAAGAAAGAACCCAAGAACGGGAAGAAAGGAAAGAAACAAAAGTTAAGAAAAGTGAAACAAGGAACAAGAAGTGAGGAGGAGGAAGCCAGGAAGTGGAACCAAGAAAGGGGAGTGGACAAAAGCAAGTGAAAATGGGGAGCAAGATAAGAGAAAGGAGTAAATAGAAGCCAGAAAAGGGAATCACGAAAAGAGAGGTGAAAAGGGAGGGGAAGGGAACAAGAAAAGGGAGTACGACTATGGAAGTGACCAGAGAAGCAAGAAATGGGAATCAAGGAAAGGAAGTGAGAATAGGGAAGTGAGAAAAAGACACTGATAAGGGGGAAGCAAGAAAGGCAAGTGAAGGGAACTGAGAAAGGGAAGGCTGAAAAAGGAGTCGAGAAACAGAAGGCAGGAGAAGTGGAGTGAGAAAAGGAAAGTGAGAACAAAAAGTAAGATGGGAAGTGAGAAACGGAAAGCAAGAATGGGAAGAAAGGTAAAGGAAGGAAGCCGGGGAAGCAAGAAGAGGGAATCAATTAAAGACAAGTGACCAGAGTGATGCAGAAAAGGAGGGGAAAATAGGAACCAGGAAGGGAAGCAAGAATAAAGAAGCAAACAATTTGAAAAGACACATATACCCCGATATTCACAGCAGCATTTATAATAGCCAAGACATGGAAACAACCTAAACGTCCATCAACAGATGACTGGATAAAGAAGTTGTGGTATATTTATATAAAATGGAACACTACCTAGCCATAAAAAAGAATAAAATAATGTCATTTGCAGCAACAGGGACGGACCTGGAGATCGTCATTCTAAGTGAAGTAAGCCAGAAAGAGAAAGAAAAATACCATATGATATCACTTATATGTGGAATCTTAAAAAATAAACTAGTGAATATAACAAAACAGAAACAGACTCACAGATATAGACAATAAACTAGTGGTTACTGGTTGAGGAAGGGAGGGCAAGATAGGGGTAAAGGATTAAGAGGTACAAACTGCTGTGTGTAAAAGAAATTAGCTACAAAGATACATTGTACAGCACAGGCAATCTAGCCAATATTTGATAATAATTTTAAATTAATTATAGTCTATAAAAATATGGAAAACTATGTTGTACTCCTGAAACTAATATAATATTTCAAATCAACAATACTTCAATGAAAATTATAAAGAAAAAGAAGAGAGAAGCAAGAAAATGGAAACTAGGAATAGAAGCAAGAAGGGGAAAGGGAGGGAGTAAAAGCACATCGACCAGCTTAAACTGGTTTTGCCTCCTTAAATAGGTTGATTAACCAAACCTGGAGTTGTTTTACAGAGACAACACTGCGCATGTGCAAGAAAGGAGCCCACATCTCCGGGATGAGCCTGGAGCCAAGAATCTTCAGTCTGGGAACTCAAAGAATAGAAATGCTGCCACCAGAATCCTTTAGGAAGGGAAAAGTCCTTCAATAAGGAAAATCTGGCGGCCAGCATTGGGAGTAGCTTATGTGGGCAGATTCGAAACCAGCCAATCAGCTTCCAAGTTTGAAATTCCCCTATCCCCTTAAATTTCACCCCAAACCCTGGATGGAGGAGACAGGCTTGAGAACTTTGCCTTCTATCTTCTGGCCAGTTGAACTCGCAACAAATCTTTCTTTTCTCAATAAGCCAGGCTCATAGTATTGGCTTCTCTGCGGGGTGGGGGGTGGGGGGGTGGCAGGGAGCCCTTGCCCAGGGAGGGAAGTAGGGGGCAGGGATAGTTTCGGATACACACAAGGAAAGTCAGCGATGGCTGCCATTTGCATGCTCAGTTCTACCTGAGGGTTCTCCCTGGATTCACAAGTTCCAGAGGCCCAAGTTCAACTGCCCAAGAATCTGACAAATCAGAGAGGAAGAGAGAACATAAGGAAGGGCGAGTCCTCTGCACCGGGTGCCCAGGGCAGTGTATGGAATGGGCTTGTCCTGCCTGAGGCCAAAGGGAAATCCAGTTTAATAAAGGATTTTTGTAAGCCAGGTCTAGCAACTCCCTACAGAGAAATCTTTGTTATTCAAAGCATGAAAGAATGAAGGAATTTACTAGATCCATTCTGTTTCTCCAGGCAATCAAAGCTCTGGATGGGGGCCTCAGCTATGCTTGGCAAGCTTAGAGAGAAAATCATTTGTTATTCACTCCGAAGCTGTGGTGGCTTAGGAAAAGTTGTAAGGTGTTCCTCAAGATGTAAAAGATAAGCTTGGTGTTGTTTCTGCCCTAGTAGGAAGCACCTGGCCACCCTCAACCTCTTGCATTCACATGAAAAGAAATGAAAAGTCAAAAACTAAAACCCCTTTTTGCACAGTGCTAGGCTCATAGCAGGCGCCCCCAAAAGTGCCCGTGCAGTTGGATGGAATGTTTCTTTCTAACTTTAAGGTCTCCTGTTGCCAAAGGATTCCAGCTGTGGCTGGTCATCTCTGGAATGGTCTGTCTCACTGCTTTCTGAATCTGGAATACAAGGATACCATCTCTACCAAGTGGAGGAAGAACAAACACACTAGCCTCTGTTCACAAAACACACAGAAAGGAGTGCATGGAAAGGATTATTTCTGAGCATTATTTCTTCAGTAGAGCACGGAGGGGTTTAATGACTTGATCCTCACAGGTAAATGAGCATTGCATCCTCCCCATCATCCTTAAAACCTAGCACAGCATGGAGGCTGCGGATGCCTGCTCTAAGCTGAAGCAATGTGGTGCGTGGGGAAGCCTTCCGGACTGGCGTATGTTTTCCCACTGCTTTGACAATAACCAAAGGTGAGTCACCAGGCAAGTCACTGAACAATTTTAGTTGCCAGTTTCTTCATCTGTAGAATCAACGAACTGATTTCGTTTTGGGGGTCCCAGACTGGCAGCTGTGAAGCTGAATCTGACCATCAGACATGCCATGTGACCCACGTCACATCAGCTCTGCCTGGCTGGTGACATCTCTTGGGCCAGCCCATCTGAAGGTTCTTACTGAGACAATGCAGCACCCAATCCCCCAAGTGAAAAACAGGCAGGGCATCATGGTGCCACTCCCCTTCCCACCTCTGGGACCTGCTTCCCCAGCCTCCTTTGGGGACTTCTGCCCATCTCTTAAATGTTGGGGTTCCTCAGGGTCCTCCTCATCCCAGTCTACACAACACACCCTGGATGCTTGCTTTAACTCCCAGTACTTCCAGGGCTGAGTGCTCATGGGTCCCCAGCCCACGTTTCACCCCTAACCTGTATTCAGTGAAGCCAATCTACTTATGCCAGGTTGTGGTGAGGGAAACTGCAGTGTTCATTGCAGGGCACCAAGCACACAGTCCAGGGCAGCTAGTGCTTAAAAGGCCCGAACTCCCCAAAGGCTTTCAGGGAAGGACAGGGGCAGAGGGGAGGGTTTGTGGGGTGAGTGACAAGCTCATGGACATTCTTCTGATTGGTTGGTGGTGAGGTAATTGGGAGTCAATACTGTCAACCTTCTGGTTCCAAAATGTCTGGGGTCTACCTATTTGTAGGTAGCATACAGTTAACTTCTTCCACCTCGGGGCAGGGGAGGGGTGGTACAGTCTCTGCAAAACAACCCAAAGAATGTTGCTTA
The DNA here is from genome assembly GCF_009834535.1 of Camelus ferus. Taxonomy (NCBI): domain Eukaryota; kingdom Metazoa; phylum Chordata; class Mammalia; order Artiodactyla; family Camelidae; genus Camelus; species Camelus ferus. The sequence goes on from NC_045700.1 coordinate 16,045,374, forward strand.
GAATATTATCTATAGCCCTTGAGGAAGAACTGAAAGTCCTTGACTTTGTTTAATGGCTAAACTATTATTATTTTGCCTCGCTTGACTGTTCCTTTCTGCATTTTCTCACTTCGCTGATTAAATCTACTCTTTGGAACTTAGGGAAGCCTAGGAGGCTAACGTTTTTCTACAGACAAGAGGCAGGCAGAGGACATGGTGGGGGAGGTGGGGAGGAATGCCTGTTCCGGAAGGACCCATAGGGTCCTGCTTGGTCACACTTCCTCAAGGAAGCTCTTTCTGCCCATCAAGACTGTGCAGCTCTGTGCTCTCACGGCACCCTGGATTTGTCTCTCTTCCACAGCACTATCTGCACATCTCAGCAGTCATAGCATATTCACCCGTCAGCTCCTTGCAACAAGCTCAGGGTCCTGTTAGCTGTGGCTTTTCCTGTATCTAACACCATACCTGGCCCAGAGAATAACTGCTGAATAAGAAAATCAAATTAAAGGCAGACACTTGTTCCTCTTTCCTAAAAATATGTAAGCCACCTCTAAGGGTTCTTTTCCTCATTTCTTTCTTCTAAGCTTAGCCCATAAATCAGTGACCTGCCGTGATACATTCTTTCCCAGTTATTACCCAGTGCCGTAATTTATGCACGGAAGCAAAAACTCATCTGTGTGGATTCTTTCACATTTGTCACCGCCTTTCTCGTGACAGCAGGATGACCACTAAAAAGGAAATTCTTGCCTAGGAATGGAGTAAAAGTGTATCATTTAATTCAACACTGAGTAGATGTGGTAGAACCGAATACCACAGGAAATTAGCCCTCCCCTGCCCGGCAAGACTTTATGTGCCTGGTTAACATGCTCAACATGTTTCCAGTATTATGGAGAGTAGGGTCATCTTGGACGTTCACAGAAGGAGGGCCTCCATCTCTCCCATCTCCAGCTTCAGACACTTCAACAGTCATTGCCACTTCACAGAAACCTGGTGTGGGGACTGTGTTTTGTGTGCATGAGGACGTATTTGCAATTCACCTGCATCTTTGACCTTGGCAACGGGACTAGGTGGTTGAGGTGAAGATTAATGAGACAATTACTTTTACAAGGAATATAAACAGCCTGACTCAGCTGTGTTAACAGCAGCCGTGACATCCGTTGCTCTTTCACGTTGTGATTTTGCTCCTTGAATTCTGAGCAGCAGAAAGTCAATGCAAAGTGTTCTTCGAGGTAATCACTTCTAATGGAGAAAAGCAAATTAAGATAACGGCTTGATATCATGACAACAAACACAGTTAACGTTGACGTCTCTTAAAAACAGAAGGGTAGAGTAAGAAAACAAGGTCTCCGCACCACCACTTGCTAGCTCTGGTGCTCGTACAAGCCTTTTTTAAAAGACACGGAGCCTCAGTTTCCTCATCTGAAAAATGGAAATAATTATTCATGAAAAGGAAAGAAAAATCAGTGCTTAATATGAGAACCCACTACAGCCACTTTTGTATAATTAGGAATTCAAATCTGGGGCGATAGCTCTTTATTTGGCAAAAATACCTTAATGAATTTCTTTAAGAATCAAAGGTGAGAACTTCCAGAGCATGGTCTGAAAAGAGCAGGTAAAAAAAAAAAAAAAAAAAGGAGAAAGGAATCTTTCTGCAAATCACAGTGAGAGAAAACATAAACCCAGACAAAGGGGTAAAGAGTCATCAGAAAGGAATGACCGAGGAACTTGTAGGCAGTGAAGGCTCGGACAACGTGGCTGCAGGTGAATAAGAAGTGCCCTGTGGTGAGAAGTGCTCAGTAGCTTTCTGTGAATGAGAATTTGAAGTGGTTTTCTACCTGTGGCGTAATTACTTTCCATTCTCCCCCAAACTTTAATAAAGTCTGCAAACCACAGCAATCTGGTATGAGTGGTGAACTGTCAGGATGAAGGGAAGCTGCTGACAAAGCGATGGGGAGGGGGTCACGGTGCTTGGGCGGGTCAGGCAGCATCCTGCAAGCAGATAGCAGCAGGGTAGGCTGGCCCAGGGCTGTAAGCTCCATCTGAGGCAGAACAGAACTCCACTGTCCATCCCCTGCCCCAGGCTTGTCTCCCCTGGAAATTCATGGACCCATTCATTGGGTGGGCCCTTCTGCACTACAAAGAAGGGAGACTTGAGTACTCTTGTTTGGAAGTTCAAGTGGACTATGACCCCGAAAGTCTGAAGACCCAGATGCACCTGGGATTCAAAGCTGTCGTAACTACCTCAAAGAGATGCAGTGAGGGCAGTGGGAAAGAATAGATGGGAAAGTAATCGGCAAACTTCACAATAACAAAGTAGAGTACTTACGTAGTAACAACCAAGCTTTTAGACCTCAAGTCTCTGACCCATTTCTTCCAAGAAAATGCAAAGCCACCTGATTTGGAGCTCACTGGGGTTCATTAAAAAGGGTTACAGTAAGCTATATCTGACATTTTTTATTATCCAGATAACCATAAATGTGGCTTCTAAGCATACATTGTTAGTCAAATTATTAAGAGAGACCATGGAGGGATTGATACAAAAGAAAGACTAGTACATAATCACTGAGAACACAGATTATAATTAAGAATTAAACCAACAGAAACTTAAAGAGCAAGAGAAGAATCTATCAAATCTGGGTTCCAAACCCAACCCTAGCACAAACTAACCGTAACCTTGAATGAATCACCCAGCCTCTTTGGGCTTCTTGTCCTCGGCTGTAAAATAACAATAAATGTGTGAGCTCTGTTCTCCCTACATCACCAGCACTGTTAAAAGGACAGAACAAGACACCACATACGAAAACCCTTTGAAAACTGTAAGATACTCTGAAAAATAAATCATCACTGTGAAGAAGTCTTGTCTGAGTATTTATTTCATTGTGTATCTGTTTCTTTCTCTGTCCGTTGTGTATCTGTTTGGTGGTAGGTGAACTCAGCATCAGGCTGCTCATGCTGTGGAAAATGCCTCATCTCTTTAAAAGCACTCAGTGATAAATCATTCACCAGGCATCCTCCGAGGGGGTGGGTTCTGCTCCCCTCCCATATGCTGGGGAACAGAAGGGCAGAGAGCAGCCTAGAGGGAGAAGCGATTCAGCTCAGGATCACCTCTGATTGTTTTCATGTGGGTGAGAACGGGAAGAGAATACAAAATACCAGAAAATAATAACTGGGTGTGTTAGCATAGCGAGATTGCAGGTCCTTTTTTTTAATGTCTTCAGTGTCTCCATTTTTTATAGCTGTAATGGTCTTGGGCAATAAATAAAAATAAGGAAGAAAAAATATACACATTGCAACCCTTTTCAGTCCACAGAGCATTTCCACATATAGCAATTTGATTCTCACTACTGCTCTGTGAAGCTGAGAGGGCACTGCCATTACTGACTCTATTTTACAGTGGAGGACACTGAGGCTTGGGGGGAGAATACAGGCTACAGAATCAATATATTCTTTCCATTCCTGGGCTCTACCTCTCAGAAGAAAGGAGATGCTGCTCCGAGGACGAAATTCCAAGAGAAGCAGGATCAAGCAAAGGGTTCCTTGGAAGATTATTCCAGAAAGAACCAAGGTGGAGGCTGTGACTCGAGATGAGTCTGCCTCAGGCTCTGAAAGCAGTGGTGAAGATGGCCAGAGACATGTGAGATGGTGTTGGTCTTGCCTTTGGGAGGCGGCCTTGGTATGTTCATGAATGCAAAAGGGAAAGTCCCTTGTCCCAACCCCACCCCCAAGAGAAGAAACCAAGCCCCGGGGCAAACAGACATGGCGGGTGGGGCACTGGGATCCCAGGCAGGTGTCCCTGAAAGTCACAAAAATTTTATTGTAATTTGATGACCTTAAAAGCAGTCAAGATTTTATAGAAGAGATTATTGTCCTGGAAAAGTTATTTTGAGCCAGTAATATTAACAAGCAGTACCTTGGGGGCAGCAGGTCTGCATGGCGGCTGATCACCTTGTGGTGGGTCCTGGCCTGAAGAAACGAAAAGGCTGGGATGTTCCTGAGAAGCTGGACACTGGGCTAAGCGAGAGGTGCAAACTATAGCCACAGACCAAACCCGATTCTCCGATGGGCTACTTGGAGTCCCTTAAGCTGTTATCACAGGTGGTGGTGATATTTTATTAGGATCTCATTGCCAACATCTGAAGGTTGTAGAATTTAACACCAAAGTCTAGGTTTCTAGCTTCTCTTGCTAATATCAAATGTTTTGGCTCTCTGAAGTATATCCACAAGAAGGCAGTTTTCTGGAAACTTCCAGCATCCCAGCACTTTCTTCTTCTCCCAGAGACCCTCTGCCTGGGGCCTTCATGTACTTTGTCCAGATGGCCCTGTGTGTGGTTATGTTTGGGACCCCTTCCTCTACTGCTGAAGCAAAGACTTGGAGAACAAGCCCAGGCAGGCATGAGGCAGCTCCAACGACCTCAGGTAAAGACAGCCAGGAAACTTGCTCTGGCATGTGTTGCTCAGACTCTGTTCTCTCAGTTCCTCCCTGACACACTCAGACTTAAAGGTTGACCATCTGCATCCCTGAAGAGAAGCAGAGAGCAGGGCTGAGCAATGGCCAGGAGTGCAGCTGGAATGGTGACCAGGAGACCCCAGCAGAATGGATGGGCAGTCAGGGTCAAAAGCCATTAACCTATAACTCGAAAAGACACATGTTCATTGCAGCACTATTTACAACAGCCAAGACATGGAAGTAACATAAATGTCCATCAACAGATAAATGGATAAAGAAGTTGTGGTATATACACAATGGAATATTACTTAGCCACAAAAAAGAATGAAATAATGCCATTTGCAGCAACTTGGATGGACATAGAAATTATCATACTAAGTGAAGTAAGTCAGACAAAGAAAGACAATGATATCACCTATAGGTGGAATCTTAAAAAAAAATTATACAAATGAACTGATTTACAAACCAGAAATAAACTCACAGACATAGAAAACAAACTATGGTTACCAAAGGGGAAAGGGGTCAGGAGGAGGGATAAATTGGGAGTTTGAGATTAACATATACACACTACTATATATAAAATAGATAAACAACAAGGACCTACTGTATAGCACAGGAAACTATATTCGGTCTCTTGGAATAACCTATAATGGAAAAGAATCTGAAAAAGAATATATATATATATATACATATACACACATACATATATAATTGAATCTCTCTGCTGTACACCTGAAACTAAATCCACTATATTTAAAAAAAAAAAAAAAACCATCAGGAGAAATAAACAAAAAAGCAGCAGCTGCAAGAGCTCAGAAGGAGAGGTCTGGGGTAAATTCCTTCAATTTGGGTGATTTTAAACCCCTGTCACCTGGGGGTGCTTCCATGCATACGACCAAAACTGAAGGTCTCTGAATCTAGTGCATCGGAGGAGGAGGAGCAGGGAGGGCGAGCCCCCGAATGGCCTGATACCTCCTTCGGACCCAGCTCCATGCCTGTCACACTGAGACTCGCCATCCAAGTTATTTAAGGACTGCATGATTGGATCAAGTCTGCCTCTCAAAGGTTCCTGGTGAGAGTGCACGTTGGTGCAACCTCTGAAGGGGGCATCTTGGCCAGAGCTAGCAAAACCACCAGAGAATATAGACGTAGCCCTATTGATACACCTTCTTAGAATTTTTCTTAGAGACATACCTACACATGTCCAAAACAACATGTATACGAGTGTATGCATTGCACTTTTGTTTATACCAAGTTTGGAAATAATTCAATGTTTCTCAAAAGAAGACTAGTTAAATAGTTTATGGTTAAATAGCTTATATAGCTAAAGACTAGTTAAACAGTTTAACAGCCAAAGAATGGAATACTCTGCATCCATTTTTTTAAAAAAGAGAAAAATATGGCACTATGTGCTAAAAAATGGAAAGTTTTCCCTAAAAATGAAGTGAAAAAAGCAATGTACAGACAGTATGTATATTATATAACCTTTTCTATGTGAAAGCAGGAAAGATAAAAATCTAAATTCATATTTTCTCCATTTGATTTTTAAACGCTTCCCACCCACATACACTAAAAAAATACTGATAAAAGTGGTTACTCTTTTGGGGCGGTGGGGAAGCTGTGGCAGACGGGGTGGGGGAGGCTGAGTGACAGAAAATTTTTTCACTGTCACCTTTGTTCATTGTTTTGCATTTTGAACCAAGTGGACATGTTACCCTTTCAAACACAACCGTTTCTTTTTAAATGTCAAGTTGGGAGGTGGAGGCATGAGTGGAGCGGTGGGCCTGGGTATAAGAACATGCAGGGAGAGGTGAGAGAGATGAGGGAACACTGAAGCCTGATGATCAGGGCAGGCTGCCGGGTGCTCTTGAGAATTCACTTCTCACATGTAAGCGCCACGGAAGGTGCCTGCCTAACGCGTGGCACCAGTTCCCTTGTTGGGGCCTGAAGGACAGGGGAGAGCCCAGAAGCGAATGTAACAAACTCCTTCAGGACACCCCTACCACCCAGGGTTCGGAATCTTACACTTTCAGAGCATAGCATTCTTTTTTATTTAACTGAAGTATATTTAACTTTCAATATTATATTAGCTTCAGCTGTACAGCATCATAATTGTACATTTTTATAGATTATACTCCATACAAAGTTATTATAAACTATTGACCATATTCCCTGGGCTGGACATTACATCCTTGTAACTTATTTATTTCATCCTGGTAGTTTGTACCTCTTAGTCCTCTTCACCTCTTTTGCCCCTCCCTCACCCCACTCCCCTCTGGTAACCTCTAGTTTGTTCTCTGTATCTGTGAGTCTGTTTTTGTTTTGTTATCATTGTTCTTTAAAAAAAATTTCTAGACTCCATATCTAAGTGAAAGGATGTAGTATTTATCTTTCTCTGGCTTATTTCACTGAGCATGATACCCTTCAGGTCCATCCATGGATATGAATGACATTCTTATAATTATTAAAATATAACTAATCCCTCATGTATGCTGCCAATTATTAACATTTACACAAATAATTCCACTGCATTTGAGGGAAGCAAAAGATGTGGCATTAAAGGTGTTGTGTGTTTGTGCATAAATACTATGTGGGTCGGTGAAGTTTTTATTAGATAATTTCAAAGATATTTCCCATCCCGTGACCCTCCTTGTCCCTGGGACTTCCAGACATGGGTCTCTGTGCTTCAGGGAGGAGTTGGCTTCTAACAGAGCAGAGTCACAATAGCTTCTGGCTTGACAAAAAGCTTGAAAGCCCAGAAAGGAAGGTGCCTCTAGATGTTTTTAGCAGCCTATCAGGAGTGAAGAAGGAAAAGATCCAGATTGTAGAATTTCATCAGTGGTTGTGGGAAGGAGGAGGGAGAGAGACAAGGATGGTGACGTCTTCATTTTGGGCACTTCTCTGGAAGGTGCAGGCAGTCTAGAAACATCCAGAGAGGTATAGATGAGGCTGGGAGCAAGACATGACAGCCAGTGGCAGCTCCCACAGGTGCAATGGAAAAAGCCTCCAAAAGAAGTCCCCTGTTATGGTCTGAATTGTGTCCCCACCACCTACCCCCCCACCAGATTCATATATTGAAGCCCTCACCTCCAATGTGGCGATATTCAGAGTCAGGGCCTTTAAGGGGACAATTAAGTTTACCCCCAGTGTCCTTAAAAGAAGAGGAAGAGACATCGGGGATGTGCACACACAGAGAAGAGGTCATATGAGGACCAAAAGAAGGTGGTCATCTTCAAGCCAAGGAGAGAGGTCTCACCAGGAACCAACCCTACCAGTACCTTGATCTTGGACATCCAGCCTCCAGAACCGTGAAGAAATAAATTTCTGTTGTTTAAGCCATTCAGTCTGAGGATTTCATTATGGCAGCCTGAGCTGACTAGGACCCTTTCAATAGCCCCTTACACCATTGTTGGGGGATGTCTCAGCACTTGCAGCAGGAGTTGGCTTTGTGTGTGCCCTCCTAGTGTGGCATGTAGGGCATCAGAGGCCCTAGTGAGGGTTTTGGAGGTGCTACAAGCCCATATGGCTCAGCAGAAATCTGGGGTCCCTAAAGATGGCTGGGAACTTTGAGACCAGTTAGAAAAGGTGAGAGCCAATGTCAGCAATGTGAATGCCAGCAAGTCAAACCATCTGGTCAACCTCATTGGTTCCTTGTCAGTGGTAACAGTCCCACACATGCCGGTCCTGCCTCACTGCACCAGAGGCTAAGGAGCCCCCAGAGGATGCCTGTGGATGCAAGAGTCCCCACCTTCCCTCCATTACCCCTCAGGTCACCTATGCCACATCCCTCTCTCCATACACCCAGATGCCATGTGGTTCAAGGGCAGGGAAGAAGGCAGGGAGGGGTAGAAATAGGAAAGGCAGCGCTTACCCCAAAGAAACAAAATTACCTAGAGAGACTGTTCAAACTATTGGCTCAGGCTTAGTTTACCTTAGATTAAATTAAGTCCCTTCTGGGCTCCCCACCTCCCACAGGTATGCACTTCATAGGAAAATCATATCAGTACCAAGCAAAATAAGGAAAACCCATGTTTCTTCACTCCTGAATGTGGTAAGAGTCATCTATCAACTCCACTCTCATTCTTTACAAGTACATACATCTATGTGTGTGTATGTGTGTGTGTGCGCGTGTAGAGACCATCCAGTGCCTTACAACTGGGCACTCCATTCAAAGGAGGGATTAAATGTTGCCTAAATTTTAAAAACATTTTCTTCCTGATTAAGAATTGCCCTGGGAAGCCTCTGATAGCACTTTTCCAATGTATGTCCAAAGCATTGACCATCTGGTCACGTGTCTGATAAAATACAGCCCTAGGGTACACTCACCCTTCCAACCTGGCAATGCTGCCCCTCTCATCTCCACAAACACCTTTCCTGCCCCTTCCCAGGGGAAAATCTCATTTCTTTAGGGCTACAAGGCACATACACTGAAGACAAGCAAGTGGGCTCACTTACCTTACGGATTGCCTTTCCCACAACACGCTACTATATTTATTGCTGGATACAGAGAATATGACAACTGGCAAACCTCACTGCAGGTTGACAACAACAGATTGGATGGACAGCTTAGATCCCCCCATGTTGCCGTTTCTTTTGGTTTTGCATCTTCAAAGCAACTGCATGTGTTTTACAACTGAGAGGCGATTCAAAACCAAACAAAATAGAAATGTCTTTTTAAGAAAAGATTTTTGTCCCTATTATCAACAAATATTTATGGGCCCTGATACCTAACGGAGGAGGAAGACAACCCCAGAGCCCCAGACACCTTGGAGGATCTGGCCTGGCTCACACCTCAGGAGGACACTTGTGTTCACCACAAGAGGTCAGTTCCCAGGAAGCACAGTGGGAAACTCACAAGGTACTGGAAACTAGAGGGAGATCCTAGTGTGGAAACCGACTGGGAGGGTCAAAGCTAGGAGACCTTAATGGAAGAAAGAAGATGAAGGGAAACAAATGAGTTCCCAATAAGCAAGGGGAAGTGAAGGTGGTGTGGGGAGTAGTGCCAGTACAGAGCAGGTCGAGGTGAGTTTGGGATGAATTCCACAAGCCCTGGCTTGTGGCCTTTCTGCTTTGTTTTTGCCTGGGTTGGTTCTTCCTGTGCTAGGACAAGACCTTCCAGGGGCCCAGTGTTGCCATCCCACTTAGAGTCTATGGGGACACAGCAGTGTTGACCTACAGGATGAAAGCTAGCTATGCAGGGCAGCATCGCAGAGCACCAGCAGTGGGCAGGGATGATGACTTACCCATAGTCAGAAAGGAAGAGCATCTCATTAGGGGTTCCAGGGAAGGCTCTGGGACTGAGAGACTTGGGCAGGGCTGGACAGATGGGAGCCAGTGGGCACACAGCAAGGCTGCTTCTCATTCCTGAACCAGAGAGGATGTAAGGCTCTTCTCCGTGGCCTCAGCCAAGCTCAGAACACCCGGTCCTCTGATATCCCTCCCACAGAATAGTCCAAACCTGCTCTGTCCAATAAAGTAGCTACCAGCACATGTGCTACTGAAATTGAAATGTTAATAATTAAAGTTAAACTACAGATCTAGCTCTACATGTGGCTAGTTGCTAAGTATTGGATGGCACAGAGAGTGAATACATCCATCATCACAGAAAATTCTCTTCATTAGGCTGGTCCAAAAAAATATTCAGCAGGCCATGGTGCTCCTGTAACTAACAGTTTGGGCTCAAAGAATATGGAAACATTGGATTGGAAAAAATATAAAAGTCATTTTAATCTGAATAATCTTAAAGTGAATATGTTAAATTACTGAGTAATTCATCTAATGGATTATCCCTCAAAATTTCAAGTCCAAAAGTCATGTGTAAGCAAATTCAGCTAGTATTTAAGATTCCTACAAAAATATAAAAATAATTTCATTAACTTTCCTTGATCTTTTCTACTAATGTGTATGACAAATATGGGGAAAAATTATGCTCTGAATGGTTTAGTTTACAGGAATCACAAAAATAGCATCCCACTTGTCAGGGAAATTTTGAAAATATATGCTTTTTTGTCTCCACCCACACCGTCGCTTGTGTAGAGAACACAGCTGTTCATTTGTAAATGATTTGCAGTGTTTGGGTGACCTCTGGGGTGGTCCACAAACATCGTCCCCATTAGCAACCCTAAATGTTTTGATAGATATCTGAGTGCGTTCATGCTTAAAGCAGGCTGGGCCATCCTTTGGCCCCAAATAAAGACTTAGAATGTACCTGTCACATTTTGCATTCATAAATCAGCCAAAAAGGTTTCCAAACTTCCACCTTGGAGTTGGCAAAATACGTAATGGAGAATGATAAATGATCACTCGACAGCTCAGCAAGCCACCTGCAGCTCATCAGAGCCTCAGGAACCAGCTCTTCAAAGAACAGCACCATTGATCTCAGATCAAAGAAGAAAATGCAGAGGAAAAAATCCAGACAAATCTTTCACTCCATTGTCTGCTGACTTCCTTAAAAAAAAAACCACACACACATGATAATTTATCCAATGATATGGTGGCAATATATTATGTCCTCAGTCTCTTTACAGGACTCTCCTTTAGTCCTTCAATCATAACATCTCCAGCTAGTGTGTGTTTCCTCCATGAATGAAATGATTTATCTTTGTGAATATGATTCTTTCCCCTTGTCATGAAGATACAGAATAGTAATGGTTTCTGAACGCTGGGGTCTGGGTTGGCCGGGGTTTTTTCCGCTGTTGTAGTTCCTGGGTGGGGATGGGGGGAGTACAAAAATTGAGACATTCCTTTGGATTTTTCCACAGGATGGTGGTTACTCTTAGAGCTACCACAGATGAATCGTTTACCATGAGCTGGCACCACGCGGAGCACATTCTTACGGGATCTTCATGACACCGCCCTGAGGAGATGATGCGCTTACCCACATTTGGAGAAGGAACCTGAGGTCCAGAGGCATGACGAACCCAAAGTCATACAGAGCTAAGGCTCAAACCAGGAGTACAGGGAACCACCCTGGACTGATTTCAGTGAAGCTGGGAGATACTCTCTCGGAGAAGAGGAGGGGGAAAGAGAACAAAAGGAATGTAAACCAAGCTGAATGCTCCGAAGGAGGCATTGAGAGTGTGTCTGGCGAGAAGACTGGAGAACTGAGATCAGCAACCTTTATATGTCAGCAGGGACGATGCCCACCGTGACTTTGGGGATTTTCCTAGAATTACACAATTTATCAAGTAGTGGATGTTTGATTAACCTTTTCCTTGTTTCTCTGAGGCATAAAGAAATCAGAAGGGATTTTGTACTGTTTTGAAGGCAATCGATGGGAAAGAGCGAAATGTTGCCTTATTTGCTGGGATTTAATAAAGGGAGGGTGTGCCCCGAGCCAGAGCCTATGGGAGGAAAGAGGAGTGGACAGGAGTGGACCCCTTGGAAAGGCCTGAGGGCAAGGGAAGCTGAGTGCACTCTTATTTCTCCACGATCCATCTCTAGGCAGAGTGGGTTTATAATAGCGCCATGTCTTATAGATCAAATTAACTTTGGTCAGTTGGTGAATCTCCTCACCTAACTTGTTGATGCCTTGAATGTCACTATTAAGACTTTCCATTTAGTCTAAGGCTTGACCTCCTATTAAAATGAAAATGTGACGGTCATAAGATTTTAGGCCAGGAATAGTAAAAGGGCTCTCAGGTAAGCCGACTGTCAGTGAATAGAAAGGAATAAAACCAACCTGGGTACAAATATGGGCTCCACCAAGTAACCGATGTGGGATTTGGGGCAGGTTATTTAGACTTTCAGGGCTTCCGTGCTCTCACCTGTAAGTGGAGATTTTCCCCACTTCCTCATTTTACGGTAATTCATGACCTAACGTCTTGAGAGTACCTGGCCCGCAGGGGGCGCTCTTACTGTGTTGGCAGGAGAAGAAACGCATGCATTGAAATCAACCATATGCCAGACCGTCTCAGAGTTTTCTTTAATTTTCACAACAACCCATCTTGCCGGGGAGGATGGGGCATTACAGAGGCTGAATGATTTGCCTTGGATCATGTAGTGAGTCGATGGAACATCGAATTCAAATTCGTATTTTGGCTTCATGTTGAGTGCTTCCTCCACTTCAGCAGGTGATCTCTCAAGAAGGAAAAAGAGAAGGTGGGGGAGAGTCCTTGCCATTCACCTTCTCAAACTACGCCACGTAGGCTGCCAGCTTATCCGCCTCTGGGGAGTGGATTCTACCATAAAAAAAGAAAACCTAGGATCAGTTCCCTCCCGCCACGCCGCATACCGGAAGACCGCTTAGTTTCTTTGCATCTTGTGGACACCCTGCTCCATGCCAAGCGGGCAGTATTGATCACGTTATTACAGGATAATGAGCAGATCCGTGAGGCAAGCACCAGAACTAATTGGGCCTGGTTTGAGATAGATTCAAGTTTTCTGGCTGAACAGCTTGTGAATTGAGTGAAAATAAAGTGATGTGACATTTCTGGCTTCCTTTGGTCTGGGACATTGGCATGTTCTTTGAGATCCTTTACTGAGTCTTCTGGGTCACAAAGTAAAGAGCTGAGATGCCCAGGGCTCATTGCAATGACCTTTCCTGCTGATATGAGGGGGTCAAAGGGAGGAGGGGGGCACCAACAGGGAGAGAGAGGGAGAAGGAAATTAATATTCATTTGACACCAACTGTATGCTAGGCACTTTAAGTTTTCTGGTACCACCTGCAGTAATTTTTATTATACCTTTTTTACACAGCCAGTAAGTTAGAACACTGGTATCTGTAATTTAGCCTTTGGTCTTATCAGATGAGTTCACTTCTGTCAAATATAGAGAGGACTCAGAATGACTTGTAGCTGGGCTTCAGGCAGGTCTGACAAGCTGGCAAGGAAGACCTGCTGGAGTCTTTTCGCAATAAGTCTGAGGAGCCTCCTGGCAGAGAAGTCATGCCAAGGGAGCTGTGGGAGAACAGACACATGTTCACAGCTAAGATCCATTCCTCACCTCTTTTTAATGAAAAGAATACAGATATTGGTAGGAGAATCAATATGTCTAGCTGAACATTTGTTTCCCTAGCCTTCCCTGAAGGTAGGGGTGATCACATTACTGAGTTCTGGACAATATGACATGAACAGAAATCTGCACAGAGATTCGGGAAGTCTCTACTTTTCAAAGAGGAGCAATGGAGGTAGTACCACCCTTCTCCTTTCCATCTTCATTCTGTCTTAAATATGGATATGATGTCTGGAGTGGCAGCAGCCTCTTTATGACTATGAGGCCACAGCATGAAGGAAGGAGGCCAAGCAAAACCAAGGGATTGGCAGAGAATTTGGCCTGACATTATTACATTCCTCATCTGCACCAACAACCACCCACCTACTGAATCCTTGTTACATAACAAAATACATGCCCATTGGTTTCAGCTTCTTGGATTTGCCTCTTACCTAAGGTCAAACATATTTATAACTGATATACCCAGCACTAAAGTCTTCCTTGGATGGGGAAAGAGGTTCTCATACAACATGGGTCTGTTGCTTTGATTTGTCCCTCTTTCCACACGGGACCATTGTCAAAATATCAAGGAAAGCAGGAGACTCATGGCAAAATTCAAAGTTAACAGAGCTCCTCCCCTGCAAACACTGTACCCCTCTAACATTCTAGCTTAAAAGGGAGAGATAGGCTATGAGTGAGGGCTCTTTAGCTCTAAAGTGATAGAAAATGTACACAGACTGGTTTGAGCAAAATGAGGAACCAACTGTCTCACATAACTGTCAATCCAGGGGATGGTCTGGCTTCAGGCACGCAGGATCCAGGGGCTTACACGATATCATCAGGCCTGGCTCTCAGTTTCTCTACTCCACTCTGTGTTGGCATCCCTCTCAGAAAGGCTCTCACTTCATGGCAGCCAACTAGTTCTGCTCTTACAAACCCGACACACAGCGAATGCGCCTTTCCTGGTCATGCCACAAAAGGCTGAGCTTTGTTTGCCTGGCTTGGGTCATGTGATCCACACACACCCAGAACTGGGGCAAGAGATGGGAAGATCAGGCCTACCCGAACTACGTGGACTGATTATGGGTGTGGGGTGGCCTTTCAAGGAAAATATATTCCTAAAAGGCCTAAGGGATTTTTGGCAGGCAAAAGCAATGCCATCCCAACCCTAGTTATTAATGCTAAAAACGTTGGACAGCATAAATTTCCATAATCCAGCTGTGGTGAAAACAGTGCTGCTCCCTGAATACAGAAACACGAGGAAATTCTAAGGCAGATACCGCAGACAATAGGGGTGTCAGAAATAGGCTTTTGCAGGGAGCTCATGCAAGACATTGCCCAGGGATATGACCACAGTCTGATCACTTAAATTAGTAGAACACATCTAAAGCCTGGGCTGTCTGAGTTGTCTGTTAGTATAGTTCATTTGCCCCCAAAGGCTGGTAAGAACAATAAATTAAACCATCCTCCACCAACTCTGAGTGCCCATAATTGTGAGGGAATCAAAGACTAGAAGACATGCCAATCCTCAAAGATTTGACAAATGTATTTACTCGAACCTAGCTATTAACGCAAAACAAAATACGCAGAGGACTGGTACCAGTTGTACTGAAAAATAAGTACTAATGAAGGCTGAGCATGTCAAGGAAGATTCCACCAAGAAAGAATGAGTATTTAGGATGGAAAAAGAGATATTCCCTGACTATGAGAAGAATAGCTTCTTCAAATCAAGATTTCTCTCTTGCAATTTTCCCAACATCTCCAAGCCAGGAGTACAAAGGCCACATTTGACTTTCCAAAATGAACCTGCTCCTCAGGACCTACTCAAGGAAGGGCAGGTGGAAGTGGTCTTACGAGGATTCTGCAGAGACTGAGCTCACCACAGTGGGTGGGCTGAGATGGTCCCTCCAGGGCAGGTACAAAGGCCCAAAGGTCACTCAAGGAGCAAACACAGAACCAGTTCACAGACCATCTCACTCTCATCTGATGTGATCAAGTAAACAGCAGCCGTGGGAGACAGAGGTGGGCCGTGCTCAAAGGGCACATGAGCCAAGGGCAGGGCACGCTGTCTTCTTAGGATGGAGCATGTTTTACTGCTGAGGCAAAGATCCACTTGGGAGCAGATGTGTATACACAAGAGGGACAACTGATTAGAACGGGATTCCTGAGGAGGCCGGCGGTTCAGCCTGAAGCTCAGAGGAGGACTGGCGTCAGACGGAGGAGGGGACGTGTGAAGAACTGTCTTGGAACAGGAAAGTAGCTTGGGCTGGCCCAGCCAGAGACCTAGTGGTCAAGCATAGGACTTCTGAAGCAGAACTGGGCTCAAATCCCAGGTTACTCCTTCGAAGCTGGGTAACCTTGGGCTCCATTTCTTTATCCAAAAAATAAGAATTCCATACTTCCATCACAAAGTTGCCTCAAAGACCATATGAAATAATGTACACAAAGGCTTAGCCTACCAGGGAAGACTCTAGTGTACACCCCCAGACATGTATATAGTGTCACACTCAGTCACAGTGAAAAGGAATGAGGTAGATCTGCACAAGCAAGCGTGAAATGATCTGCAAGACGTACTTCGAAGATTTTTAAACAGGAAATTACAAAGTAAAGTATGTAGTCGGATAACATTTACTTTTGAAAATTCATAAAACTGCAGCGGATTGGAAAACATGACATATAAACAAATCCCTGAGCTCATCATGATACAAAAAGAAATCTAATATGGTAAGAACTCTATCAAAGATGCTGAGGAACCAACTCATTATTTTGAAAATAGGCAATTAAAGGATAAAATCAACATTTCTTCTTTGAATTCCCTTTACAAACTGTACTTCAAAGTAACCAAACAGTTGATAAGAGGAAATGTCTCAGGATATTCAAGCTAATAAAGAAGAAATAATAGAATCTGAATTTTTAGCTAGCCCCAGTGAATTAATGTATCTGAGTATTGAGCATCGATGGACACCAACATCACAAAGAGAAAAACAACCAGAAATTAGGCATTTTCTGATAGAAGAACACAACAGCTCTTATGAGGGAGTCTTGGCCAAAATTCAAACCTGAGTTGGTCCCACTTCAAGACTCAACCAATTTACAGGAAAAAGAAGGACAGAGAAATATGTTAAATAACACCAAAGGAATGCCAGCATTCAAATCCAGACTGAGGAAAACTTTCACAGAAAGGAACGTCATTCTTCAAAAACAAAACAAAACAAAACTGCAACCGGAAAGAAAAGAAAGGGAATCTAAAGATTAAAAAGGGTTTTAAAGTTCACCCCATTGATATGTTACAGACCATATTCATATCCTGAAGCAAAAAGCAACTATTAAAAGAAACAATGACACGCTGGTGAAATTTTAAGGCAAACTGAATGTGTAAGATACTTAAAAATAGTTATTAATTTTTAGTGCCTATCTGGGTTGAGGATCCCTGGAGGCAAACTCTAAGACAAGAATTCACATGTTAGTGCTTTGTTAAGGAGGTGATCCCAGGAAAACCTGGTAAGGGAGTCAAGGAGGAAGATAAGAAAAGAGAAGAAATTGAGCAAGGGTGCAGTTTGAGGCCAAGTCCTAGCCTCAGCCTGAGTCTGTAGACAGCTCCAGAGTGGACGTTACACTATAGAGTTTGTCGCACTGTCAGGCAGGGGAGCCGGGCACCAGTCACTAGCTGTAGGAAGAGAGCAGGATAGGAGGTGCTTCTGGCGCTTGGTGGGTCTTGGATGGCAACATGTTCTATGTCACCCCTTCTGAAGGACACAGTCTCCATTTAAATGTGGGAAGTCCTGACAGCAGTTTCCCCAAAGCCTGGGGCCCTTTATGCAAATTAGTCCCTTGAGCAAGCCAGAAGTGTCCCAAGCTCCCTGAAGTGCTATGCAAATCTGTACCTAAAAGGGACATTTTCTTAAGCATTTTTTAATAAAAATCTTTCTAAAATATATCATATCACAAACCTTAGGCCAATGAAGAAAACACACTGAATATAATTTAAACTTTTCTAAATGACTTAAGGTGACTTAAACTATGTCTCATAGAATACGAGTTCCAAAGAATGCTGTAGGAGCACATAGAGAGGGCTCTCTGATGGACTCAGCCTGGGAGAGGAGAACCCGAAGTGAAGCCGGTGCCTTCACCCCAGGACTTCCTGGAGCTGTTAATACAATGACGAGCAGGCTTGAGCTCCCCAAGGTAAGGATGTCCCATATGAATAATGTGTGCCATCAATTCTAAGATGCATAGTTGTTTCCATTTTAACATCTCTGAAATCCAGATGCATCTTACAATGGGTATTAAGAAACAGAGATGAATACCTACAAAACTAAAAGTTTTCACTACACAGCCCAGCTTCTCAGGCCCCAGCCCCAGTCCCTTCTACACCTCAGTGAGGACTGAAGGGGAACCAAGAGGCCATGTCTCGTTTTCAAAGTGGCTTCCACCAGACACAGAGGGGCTGACTCCGTCTCCCCAAGAGGAATGTGGAGCTTTGTCTGATCGATTGGTGCCAGACGTGGAATGAGAGTCTAAGCTCCGTGGTCCCCTTAGTGCACCTGCCTACGTAAAAAGTATCCCCCACCCAGAGACTCCTGCTAGAACAGAACCCTCACTGGCGGGCGGGCTCATGCCAACAGCCCATCCTAGGGGCTGCAGGCAGCCTCTCAGCTGGGTCCACGCAGGTTATGACTCCACACCACAGTATGTCAGTGGTCTTCACTTCTGCCACCTTTTGACTGTCCCTTTCCTTCTGGACACCTTTTGTTCTACTTTACAATTCATTGTTTTTCATCTGCCGACAGCTGAGTCTGATAACCAAAGCCCCTGAAATAGAGTACAAACTATGAATCAAAAAACTGAGTGAAGTTCCAAGGTCATGATGAGGGTTCTAGACCCACTAGGCCAAGAGAGGCTGGGGTGGTGGAGCAGGGACAGGGAGAGCCCACCTCGCTTTCAAGCCAGACCCTAAGGGGGTGCCCATTCACAGTCACCCAAAGGGGCGTCATGAAGTTGGTCTTAGTTCTGGGGGCTGTCCCTCTATGAGGAGCTCCTACCTGGGGCAAGGGGGCTCAGGGGGTACAATAATCCAGACAATAGGGAATTTCTGAGGGCTTTCTTAGAGGAGCATCAGGTACTGAGTGATCAAGAATCCAGAGTCAGCCCACGGCTGGAGACACAGATGGAGAGTGTAAGGTGCCTCGAGCTAGGGGCAGGAGTAGAGAGCGGGACCCTGCAGAGTGTCAGAGGCCAAGCAAGAGAGACAGAGGCCATCCCTTGTGGTCTAGGCCAGCTCGGCCGCCACTTGGTGAGAATTACACAAGGTTCAGAGTCTCTTCAACATGAGCACCGCCATCCCAAAGGCCCACGGGAGCCAGCCAAGTGCCCTGGGAACCAGGCAAGGGATCAGATAAAAGGGGATGGCTGAGAGAGTGAGGGCAGGTCCCACCACTTACCCCCAAGGCATCCCAATGTAAATTTTAAAAACACTCTCTGTCACACAAATACAAGTCTTCTGGGAGCCAGCATCACTTGAGGAAGGCACATTGCAGTACCCTCACCCCCACCAAATTACACCACACACCCTCCCTGCTCTGCCTCCTGCCCTACGTGGGCCAGGGTGACAGGAGGCCTTATACGAGAAAGCCACCGCACTCACTGGGGTCTTTCTCTGCACACTCCAGAGCCTCAGCTCTCAACCAGATGGCCAGCCTGAAACCAATGTCAATGACAGGGGACATTTCTGCTTAAAGTTCTCCAGGGACCCCACATCTCCTTCGCTTGAGGCCTGACCTCAGCCCAAGGACACTGTAGCTGTCCCTCTGGAGGAAGAGGGTGACGACAGCTGCAAGTCCCATGACTTTCTCATCAGTCTCACATGGTGGGGCCAATGGGTAACTCTCTGATCTCACCTGGACTCTGGTTTCAAGTTTCTTCGGGGGAACCATCACACTGGAGCTGAAGTGACAAGGAGGGAGATAAGATGAGACAGACATTTCATCAAGTCATCTGACCTTCATCAGACTGGCAGAGCTCCCTTCAAAGAAGCTGGATTAAATCTCCCTCTCTCCTGCCCCTCTTCTTTCACTGAAAGACAGCACGTGGGTATGTGTCCTCCTTCCCTCCTTCCTGATGTGTGCAGCGGAGAAACTGGAGCTCCCCCTCCAGCATCCTCCTCTGTCCTTGTACGGTACAGAGAGCCCCAACTTGTGGGCCCTCCCCACTAATCTTACTCCCTGCATGGCTGTTTCACTCCTCTCCCACCAAGGATCAGGAGCCAACTCTGCAGTGAGCACACAGCCGCCCTACAGGCAGCCTGGGCCAGCATCTGCCTGTTTACTTAGGAAACACACTGCTCTTACATGTGCTAGACTCTGGTCTAAGTACCTTACAAAACTCACCCATTAATCCTCAGAATAACTCAATGAGGTAGATACTATTAATATCCCCATTTTACAGATGAGGAAACTGAGGTACAAAGAGGTAACGCGATTTGCCCAAATTTCCCCAGAAACTAATCTTACATACTGTTGGTCTTTGTGAAGTATTGGCCAAGTTGAAATCTTACTGATGTGTGTGTGTGTGTGTGTGTGTGTGTGTGTGTGTGATGAGAGAGGAAGAGAGATGAATCACATGTGGTGTGCTCAGAACTGCTCCTAAATTTTATATATATATATATAATATATATATATAAAAGAAGATATATATATATATATATAAAAGAAGATATATATATATAACAGAAGATATATAATATACATACATATATATATATATAAAAGAAGATATATATATATACATATATATATATATATATATAATATATATATATATATATCTTCTTAGGGTCTTGCCTCTTTCAAGAGGGGTCTCCATTGGATTGAGTAAGGGTTCGCTTAAGTTAAGAGACAGACCAGATGACATTTTGAGGATTCTCTAAAAAGATGTGTATGAAAAGTACATGTTGTACCAACCATGTGCTAAACATTTTTTTTCTGCATTACTTCATTTAAACTCTCAATAATCTGTGATATAAAGTTTTTAAATTGCTCCATCTTAGAGTTGGGGAAACTGAAATTTATAAGGATCCTGTGACTTACCCAGGGTCCTACAAACACGGTCTCTCTTACTGCTGACCCCAAGTTCTCAGCCCTTCGTGTTAGATGGGGAGGTGGTGAAGGACAGGGGTTTATTGGAAGTGAGGATAGAGGGTTACTGCCCTTATTGATAAGTATATTAAATGTATCTATCAACTGGCCAAGATAAAACACAATAATTCTTAACTGTTGGAGAGAGTTCAGGGAAACAGTTATTCAGATACCTCTTGGGAGAAGGTAAATTGGTACACATTTTCTGGAGTACAGTTCAACTCAAAAGCTCTTAAAAAAAGTAACTATGCTTTAATTCTGCAATCTCATTCCTAGGCATTTTGCCTAAGGACATAATTGGACAATTATACAGACATATGTGCAAAGATGTTTATTATAGACGATATTACAATAGCAAAAATCTGGGAAAATCAACCAATAATAGGAAATCAGTTAAATATGTAAAGCATGACAAAACACTTATGTGTCCATGGTGAGTGCTGCTATAAACCAATATGCTGACAAAGAATGATGCACATGATTTTCTTAAGTTGATATATGCAGATCATAAACTAAAAATAATCATTTTTTTCATGGAAAAAATCTGGGGAACAATCCACCCAAAATGTAGGGGAGAGGACATAGCTCAAGCCTAGAGCACATGCTTGGTATGCATGAGGTCCCAGGTTCGATCCCCAGTACCTCTGTTAAAAATAAATAAATAAATAAATAAGTAAATAAACCTAATTACCACTCCCCCAATAAATAAATAAAAATAAATTTTTAAAAATCCACCCAAAATGTTATCAGAAGTTATTTCTGATTAGTGAGATTTTAAATAATTTTTTCCTCTTGATTAGCTGTATTTTTCCCTATAAAATAATAATTGTGCAGTTTTCTAAGAAAATAATATATTTTGAAAAGCGAGCCCTAGAGCATAGAAAGAGGAGCCACTGGCACGGTCTTGAGAAGTAAGCAGTAACCTTGTGTCCTGGGTCCCACCAGCAAATCCCACAGGAGCTAACTGTCACCAAGACCAGTCCTGACCTGGAAGTCAAAATGGTTTGAGAAAGATTAAAAAAAAAAAAAAATCAACCCAAGAACCATTAAGTCCTTGATATTCAACTTATCACAAAAGTAAATTTGGCAGAAATTATTTGAGAGGAAGCTTCTCCCCTCTTGCTCCCATAAACTGATTCTAAAGCAGTGACCGCCCCTCCTGCAGAGTGGTCTGAGCTAGGAGTCCCAGCTGAGAGGGAAGGGGACCACAAACAATGTCACCTGCATGATCTCAGGTCAGAGAAGCAGCACCCACCATGGGTAGACCCATGGGAGCCACCCCTGTCTTCACCAGTCGGCCTGGGTTCTTAGGTGGCCCCAACACCTGTGAGCTGCCAACAGCCCTGCCCCACCTCCGGGAACTCTTGGCAGAAGAGCCTTTTCACCACCTGGGATGCTGGCGGGTTAGATTCCAGGAATGTCAAGAGCCTCCAGAACTTGCAGGAAAAGGGTTCATCTTTTGCTGGTGGAAATGTGAATTATGACAGCCTTTTTATAAAGTTATCTGGAAACATCTACCCAAATTAACTGCATTACCATATCCCCCAGCCCAGCAGTTTTACTCCTGGAATCCATTCCACAGAAACAATAGCAGTTTGGGAAAATGCATCTCACTGGGTCAAGTACATTGTTTGAAGTGTGCATTATAGTCATATTCTCAATTTCCAGATGTCGCTGGCCCCAGGATATCAAATAAAGTGACAATAAAAAATTACAAAATGTGCATGGGTAGGGGAGTAATTCCAGGCTGCAAGGCAGGAAGGCAGGAGGTGTGCCTCCCAGGACAGGAAACACCATGGACTGTGGGCTCAAGGGGCATGACCCAATCTCAATCTAGTGGTAGGAAGGGTGGGGTTTTAAAATGTACCCCAGGTTTGTTTTAATCAGGTATGGCGAGACATGGGGTCAAATGACTGTCATGAAGGGTGAAGCTTTTATACTCATGTTTCTCTAGAAGCAGGAGGCAGAGCAGGCCATATAGGGCCACACAGGGAAGAACCATGGTCAGTCAGGAGACAAAGAATAAAGAGAAAATAAAGGCAAAAGCCTTTGTTGTGGATTCCATGGGAAGGAAGTGGTGCAATAGGGTGAAGAGCCAAGGACTGGCTAGTTTTAGTATGTTGGGCAGGCTACGGGGCACAGAAGCTGTCCCTACCTGTCTAGTCTCTGGCCCTCTTGTGTGTGATTAAGGCAAGAAGACAGTGGCCCAGAGCATAAAAGCCTGATGGAGAGGGTGATGGGGTGTGAGCTCTGGATTGGCTGGTTTGCCTAAGAAGGGTGCGCTTCCTGGCAGGCGCCTTAGTGTCTCTAGGAATTTGCTAACCCCGCAAGAGCAGTCTCCAGACTCTGCAAGGCCTCAGATGCCAAAACATCAGAATAAAAAGACACATAACACAGTTGGCCAGGCCCCAGCCATCCAGTGGTTCAGAATCCCCCACCTACATCTGGAGAACTAGGTGAGCCAACCAACCAGGCTGCAGAGACAGAATCACTGTAAGGTCCCAGTCCCACAGAAGCCAACATTGCATGGGGGAGGCAACCAGAAGTGATGGCTGGCTGGCCTCTGGACCATCAAATTGTGCCTGGGAGGCACACAGAGGAGCCTCAGACTGTCAGGGGCCTTAACAACTAGATTTGGGATTCTGACCAAGTTTCAAGGCCCAAACACGCCAAGCAGAGGCCCCATGTGAGCTGTTGCCATTTTATCTCAGGGCTGTATTTCTCTCTGGGTAATATTCTACAGATAGAAACTGGAGCCTGATGAGTAACTGAGGCCTCCAGGGGAAAAAGGAAGCCGACGAGAGAGAGAGAGAGAGAGACAGAGAAAGAGAGAGAGAGAGAGAGAGAGAGAGAGAGAAAGAGAGATGCTCTTTCCTCCTCTTGTGCCAAGACTAAATTCCAAGGACTTGGGTGGCCTTGGAGACTCAGGGGTAGGTCAGGAAATGACACTTGCTCTGAATGGGCGGTCTGACTTCTAAGGATGCTTGCATATACGGAAAAGGAGTGGGTCATTGCTTCCACCCGGACACCACTCACCTGCACTCCTTCCTCCCATCTAGGTGGGCCTGCCTTTCTGGTGGATGATACCTCCTCCCTCACTCCAATTATTTCCTTAAGAGTGGCAGTTAATATTGCTTTTATTTTAGAAGAAAAATCAGATTTGATTATATCCACTAGCCTGAGAATTTCAAAGAGAGAAGGAGTTTGTCTTCATCCCAGGCAAAGGCTGGATGCTCATTTAAAGCACTTGTAATATGTGCATAGACAGACAGTGATCTGCCTCTGCTCCATGGTGGACAGCAGTGATGGTCAGGAAAAGAACAGCAATGGTCCCTTTGGGTCTCCAATATGCTCATTTAATAGGCACAGAAACCTCTTGGCTGTGACAGCTGTGTACCTGCACACTGTCCCCACCTGCCACCTAACCAGGATGGCCAAGTTGTCTCACTTAGCACAGAGTGGTCCTGGGGACAGTCCCTGGGCACAGTCCCTGGGCACAGTCTGGGCAACACCTAGAGCTCCTCGGTCTCCTGATCTCCCTGGTTTTGCCTGAAAATGCTGGGAGTTTCCAGCTCAGACTGCCCGCCCCACTCTCATCTAAGGAGATACCTTAGAAGTCCAGGTGGTCTTTGGCAGCCTGAATTAACATTTCTGTTGAGATTCCACTGTTTTCTTGCCCCTTCCTGCCACCTCTCCCTCCAGGACACTTGGGTGCCCACTACTCACTCATCAAAGAGTGGTCTTTCTCAAAAGGTCACTAATCCACACCTCGTGCCCTAAAATAGCACAAATACATAGCCTCTACTGATTATCATCTAATGTGATGTGCTGATACCCCCCACTCAGCCCCTCTTTTCTCTGCAAATAGAACAACGAGAGAGAAAACACAGTCCTGATGATTAATAATAATATAGGATACCTACCCCAGGATGCAGAACCCAGCTCTGGGGTCCTCCCCACCCTGTGGGACTATCAGCTCTTGGAGCTAGCTTTAAAAAGATTCTCCGAGAACTGCGCTTCTCAGACTCAGAAGAACATACAAATCCATCCTGGGGAGCTTATTAAAATGCAGATTCTAATGCAGTAGTTCTGGGTTCCAGAGTGGTGCATGTCTAACAAGCTCCCTGGTGATGCTCATGCCGATGCTGCTGGTCCATGGACCACACTTTGAGTAGCGAGGGCATAGGGAACATACCACCCTGAGCTTCAAGTGCACGTATACACACGTGGACTTGTGAAGGCAAATAATATTCACTTTAAGGGGGACCCTGTAAACATGCTCTGCTTGTCTGTTTCTGAACTGAACTGCTTTAGAGGTCTCTAAGTGTGCACATGGCTTCAAGGTGCTATTATTTCGATAACATTTATAAACATATCTTCTAAAAACATTCTTGTGTCTATGCCAAATTCATAATGCATTAAACAGGGAGAAATAGAAACATCTGAAGGAGGAAGTGTTCACTTTGAGCCCCTGGGTAAAGCCCAGTGACTCAGGGCTGCGGGTGAAATTGATTTATGGATGTGGAAATTGAACCTAAAAGGGCTCCAGAAATAAGGACAAGGACGGACATCACCTAACAGTGCAGGGAAGCTCACAGCAGAGCTGGCACAGACTATGCCTTGTGCTACATGTGGCTGGCTGCTCTCAACTTCACAGCAGGGAGGGGGTCACCTGTATTTTTGCAGATAGGTGTTTTAGTGAGCAAACCTTAATGTAATTTGATCCAAAAACAATGTTTGGATTTGGGTTTTGATTTTCATTTTCTTCTCTTTTTGCTCCAGCTTTGCCTCAAGAAGAAAACCACTTAGAGGTGATATTTGTCCCCTGTCCTGTGGCTTTTTGGGCCCTAGACAGCCCTAGACTAAACATTTAGGTGACACACGATGAGATCCCTGGGGAAATGTCTTTGATGAGGCCATTTCCTTACAGAAAGAAATTGATTGTTTTGTTGTTTCTTTCTGACTCTTCAGCAGCAGACCTCTCCATTTTCGGAAGCCAGACTCACCTTTAAATGGTCTGCCCCCTTACCTTACACCTTTCATGTCGTGGGTCATCTTGACTCTCGGAAGGCTGCACCTCAGAACCAGCCCAGAGGTCCCGGAATAGATGGAGGATGCTTAAAGGCTGGCGGTGCCGAGGTCAGTACAGAGATCCCTCCACACCTGCGCTGCCTGCTGGCTTCACTTTAATTCAGTTTAGCTCTCTCTGCAACTGATTCTCAGGTATCTGGTGCCACCTCGTGGAAAACTGCAGACATGGAGAAAGGGCAGATTTCCCACACGAGTCCCAGGGAATTAGAGAGTACTTCAGATCATCTGATGATTGTTGCTGTAGTATTATATACAGTACCTGTATTTCTACCTCTAGGAATGAGCTTTATGTGCTAGGTTTTAATATCTTTGAGCCTGGGCAAGCACACAAATCTTTTTAGAAGAAACAGCGCTTACTTGCACAAACCTGATCAGGTCTGAGAGACGGTTAATGCCTTTGAAGTGGTTTTCGTAGATGTGAAATAATCGGTGAGAAATTGAATTCCTCCCTCTCATTATAGTATTGAAATTAGGTCGGCTTAATGTATCAAATCATGCTCATGTACTTGGAAAAAGAAACTGATTCCTCTTTGCACTGAAAAGGTTAACAATGCCTTGCGAGGTTTGCATAGTGTGGTGAGAAGAACACAAGATCAGGAGCAGCTCAAACTCAGCCCAGCCACCTTCTGTGTCCCAGGGCAAGTTGCTCACTTGCCAAACCTTAGTGTCCTCAGTTGTGCAAAGGTGATAACCAATCGCTTTGGAAGGTTGTTACCTGGATTAAATCTGCTAATGAGTGTAGAGCTGCAGGATGGAGCTGGCCTCAAAGATGGGATAAAATCAATTATATGACTCTGTCATTCATGATTTTATAAAATTTTGTCTAAAATCTGGTTACCGTGATGTTTGCCCCACCTAAAAAATGTCTAAGTTCTATAAGTGTACATGCAGTTCGATGTCTTTTTTCTGGCCTATAACTGTGTCTTTACAATATAGAGGACTTCCCCTCTACCCGTATTCCAATCCCAATCTATGACTGCAGTAAGGACAGATACTGGTTCAATTGTCTCTAGAATGATCTATGCCATTTTGCATCGTCCTGAGGCTGGGAAGTAAAAAGTAGCCCCCAGCACATTTTCCATTCTTATCTGACACCCTAGGGATAGAAATGTCCTACTGGCCACTTGGAGCTCATGTGGTTCTAGAAAGAATCTTTAGTGCCTCGAGCCATACACTCATTCATACTCGGTGAGTTGTCAGTTGACAGCAGTTTGAGCTCTCAGATGAAGTATGGTAAGAGTGGAAAGGTTCGGAGAGGCCCAAAGACTGCTGTTTCCAGCTTCTGTCATTCCCTGGCTGTGTGACTTGGCCTCTGAACCTACGAAGTGTTCCTTGATTCACACACCATGCAGGCAGTTCTGAGTCTGCCTTTGTCTGCCTCACTCTGAGAGTTACTAGAGTGACTATACATGCTGGAAACAGTAAACCAAAGCTCAAAGATGCACGGCATGGTTATATGTCCCTTTCAAAAACGTAACTAATTTTCTCAATCACCTTTGCATTTAGGGGTGAATAAGAGACACAAAAGTGGCCAATGAGAAGCAAGAGGAAGTTCATGGGTGAGAAATCTGGGGAAACTCTATTGAAGGTAATTGAAGAGGCTCTCTAATTTCTCCTGGGTGAAGAGCTGCTGATAGAATATTATACTTCAGAGCTGGACTAGTGGTTGACATTGCTACGTCTAGAGAATAACACTGCCTGTCTTTTTAGATCCAACTTGAGTTTCTACCTATTTCTTTAACACAGGCTCAAGTCTTTAGCTTAACACATTTTTTTAGTCAGTAACTGTTAAATAAATAATTTTTTAGAGATATACACATTATAGAAAACAGTATGGAGATTCCTCAAAAAACTAAAAATAGACTTACCATATGATCCAGCAATCCCACTCCTGGGCATATATACAGAGGGAACGCTAATTCAAAAAAACACATGCAGTGTCAATGTTCACAGCAGCACTATTTACAATAGCCAAGACATGGAAACACCTAAATGTCCATCAACAGATGACTGGATTAAGAAGCTATGATATATTTATACAATGAAATACTACTAAGCCATAAAAAATAATAAAATAATGCCATTTGCAGCCACATGGGTAGACCTGGAGATTGTCACTCTAAGTGAAGTAAGTCAGAAAGAGAAAGAAAAATACCATATGCTATCACTCATATGTGGAAACCTTAAAAAAAAAGAGAGACACAAATGAACTTATTAACAAAACAGAAACAGACTCACAGACATAGAAAACAGACTTATGGTTACCGGGGGGAAAGGAGGTGGGAAGGAATAAATTGGGAGTTTCAGATTTGCAGATACAAACTAACTACTATATATAAAATAGATAAACAATAAGTTTCTTATGTATAGCACAGGGAACTACATTCAATATCTTGTGGTAACCTATAATGAAAAAGAATATGAAAACAAACATATGTATGTCTATGTATGACTGGGACATTATGCTGTATACCAGAAATTGACACATTATGAGCTGACTATACTTCCAATAAAAAAATCATTTACTAGAACACAAAATACATAGCAGAAAGAGAGGCTGCAGAGGCACTAACTCTTTGTGGCATACACTCAAGAATGAGGGGAGAGGGTTCATTGGCATAGAGGATTGGCATTAGAGGATACTGACATTCATTATTTAAGAGTGTGCGGAACAGTTCCTACTCTCACTTTTTTTAAGTGAAAATACAAAAGCACAGTGGGGGAAGCACAGTGGGAAAAATATGTAACAGTAAACTACAAAGGATTTTTCATACACACACATACATACATACATACATACTTTTGCTAGGAAAATAGGTTCAGAGAAAAATAACATAATAAATTACAACAGTGTAGATTCCATTAAATGGAATATGTAAGTACTGATTCAAAAAAAGTATTCAGTCCTCTGTCTTTCTAAGAAATAAGCACTATATTCTTTCTTTCATAAACATTTAAGTTTTTCCCTGTTCCAGGCCTGGTGTTAGAAACTAGAAATAAAACATAAATGGATGGTGAAAAAGAGTATTAAAATGAATATATGTATGTTCCTATATGGCTGAAGTATTGTCTGTACACCAGAAATTGACACAACATTGTAAACTGACTGTACTTCAATAAAAATGTATTTAAAAAAAAACAAAAATGGTACCATTAAGAGGGAGTGGTGTAGCGCAGTAGTTAAGATTCTGGCATAAAAATAAGCTCATAGACTAATGGAACAGAATAGAGAGCCCAGAAAGAAACTCTTGCATATCCAGTCAACTAACATTTGACAGGGCAGCCAGGAATTCTCAATGGGTAAAGAATAGTATCTTCAATAAATAGTGCTGGGAAAATTCTATATTGATGTAGGTAGATAAATTGGACGCTTATGTTATACAACTCATAAAAATTTATTAAAAATGAATTAAAGACTTAAATGTAAGACCTGAAACCATAAAACTACTAGAAGAAAACAAGGAAAAAGCACCTTCACACTGATCTTGGCAATGATTTTTTGGGTATGACACCAAAAGCAAAGGCAACAAAAGAAAAAGCAAACAAGTGGGACTACATCAAATTAAAAATGTTTGTAAAGTAAAAGAAGCAATCTACAAAATGAAAAAGCAACCTACAGAATGGAGGGAAATTTTTGCCAACCATGACCTTGATAATAGGTTAAGACCCAAAATATATGTAGTGACCTAATACAACTCAATAGCAGTAATAATAATAACAATAATAATTATATATATATTCCATTTAAAAATTGTGCAAGAGACCAGCAAAAAGACATTTTTCCAAAGAAGACATACGAGCAGATACATGAAAAGGTGTTCAACATACAAATCATCAGGAAAATGCAAATCAAAATCATAATGAGATATCACCTCACAACTGTTAGAATGACTATTATCCAAAAAAAAAAAAAAAAAAAAAGATAACAAAAGCTGGTGAGGATGTGGAGAAAAGGGAATCCTTGTGCACTATTGGTAGGAATGTAAATTGGTGCAGCCACAGAGGAAAATAAGATGGAGGTTCCTCAAAAATTAAAATACCACAAAATCTAGCAATTCTACTTTTGGGTATATATTTGAAGAAATTGAAATCAGTGTCAAAGAGGTATCTCAACTCCATATTCATTGCAGCATTATTCACAATAGCTAAGACGTGGAAACAACTTAAGTGACAACAGCTACACTGAATAAGAAAGATGTGGCATACATGTATACAATGGAATATTACTCAGCCAGGAGAAAGAAAGAAACCCTGCCATTTGCAACAACATGGATGGAAGTTGAGGGCATTATGCTAAGTGAAAAAGATAGATAAAGACAAATACTGAATGATCTCATTTATATGTGGAATCTGAAAAAGCTGAACTCATAAAAATAGAGTAAAAGGGTGGTTGACTAGGGCTGGGGGTAGAGGAAATGGAGAGATGTTGGTCAAAGGATACAAATTTCCATTAGAAGTCCTGGGCATCTAATGTACAGCATGGTGACCATAGTTAACAACACTGTATTATATACATGAAAGTTGTTAAGAGAGTAAATCTTAAATATCTTCAGTACACACAAAAAAAGAAAAAAAAGGTAATTATGATGGAGGTGTTAACTAAACTTATGGTTAACTAATGATAATTGTTTTGCTATATATATATATGTGTGTGTGTGTGTATATATATAAAATCACCACTTTGTATACCTTAAATTTACAGAATGTTATATGTTGATTATATCTCAATAAAGCTGGGGGTGGGGGGAAAACAATAGTAATAAGAAACAAAGATTAAATGAGAGTTTGTATTTGTTAAGCACACAGAAGAATTAAAACTTACGTGTTTTTAAATAAGTAAAATAAAGGGGATATGGTTCAGAGGCAAAAACAGAGATGTAACCAGATAGTTCAAGCCATGCAGAAAGTACTGCGATCAAGATGTGTTCTGGAAGCCCAAACAGGGAAGAGACCAGCCCTACTGGGAAGGTCAGGAGAGGATTCTCAGAGAAGACAGGGAAGGTGGCCCTAAAATTGAATCTATAGGGTAAGGAGTCCTCCAGGGAGACAAAGGAGAAGCAGGGAATATCCAGGCGTCTAAGTTGCCCCTTAGTTTTTCTGGTGTCTCCCCATCACCTAGGTCCTTCCAGCCTGCATGGGACAAGGCAGGCCCTAAAGCAAGAAGTGATCCCTTGGCTGGGATGCAAAAAATGGGCTTGGGAGTTTTATTTTCAAAAATTCATCCCTGTTTCTGTTAGAGCAGGCAGATAGCTAGATACGAGCAGAGAAAGGGGGATGCAGGCCAAAGGGCAGGAACTGAGCAAAAAGGAGGGGCACAGACCAAATGCAGGAAACCATATATCATGTAAGCACCAGGGATACCTGGGCAGAGAAAGAAAAACAGGAAACTCTGGGCTGATAAGTGGTCACACCTTCTGGAGTGATGAGTGGCCTGGAGGTTGACAAAGGGGACCTTTGGGAAAAGGCAGGATTCTCTAGTGTCCAAATGTAATCTTTTGCTCATTATGCCCTCATTTCAATAAAGTGAGCCTTGCAAAAAATATGAAAATGAATAGATATGTATATGCATGACTGGGACATTGTGCTGTACACCAGCAATTGTCATATTGTAACTGATGGTACTTCAATAAAATAAAATAAAATTAGCCTTGCAGATGAGAAGTACCCATCAGGCACTGACGCCATGACACTTCCGATCCAGACTAAATAAGGACAAAAATCCTTCCTCCCTTCGGGAAAGTGGAGATGAGATGAAAATCAGGGAATATGGCTCCCAAACCTTCCCTCCTTAATGAATATTTCGCCCATTTATTTTTACACCTTATGTAACCAACTTGCCAAAGAATCTCAGGACAGCCACTCACCTGAGCCTGCCCGCTCTCCCCTTGAGAGTGTCCTATCACTTTATAAATTCTCACTTTAATTTCTTAACCTTCCAGTCTCATCGCTGAATTCTTTCTGGGATGGGACAAGAACCTAGAAACTGGTTACATCTACTGGCAAAAATTTGTCAGACTTTGGACCATTGGTCAAACGACGCTCCTAATTGCCTTCACGCTTCAGGCGCCACCATGGTGATCGGGCTAAGTGCTATCAGCTGCTACGGTGATCCCGGTGGAGCCGTTACACCAGCTGTGTTTGCTCTGAGTCGAGGCCCCCCCTCCCCCCACCTCGAAGAGACCGAGAGCGCAGCTTCCGGCCATGGTCAGGGAGAGGCGCTCTCCGTGAGCCCCAGCCCTCCTCTCTGTCTCTGAAGAGGTTCCTCCCAGGGAACCCAAGCATGGCCAGAACCAGGTCCGATTCCTGTGGGACAGCAGGGACCGGAATCCTTCGCTTTCACTTCGTCCTCCAAGCTATCTGACTGTGTAGAGAGAATTTTCAGGAGCAGACAGTAAAGTCAGGATCTCACTCCTGAAGTGCGGCTCCTGAATCCTCACAGGTAAGAAGACTGCAGTCTTCTTCCTTTACTTTATAGCTAAAGTTTCACAGGACGAATTCTCATGGGCAAACTTCCTCTCTTTCCCTGTTCCGAGTGTGACCCTGCCACCCACCATCTTCCCTTTGACAAGTGGCTTCTTCTTACAAATAAATAAATAGGGGAAGGGCCAAGATGGCAGAGTAGAAGGACGCTAGTAGCTCACTCTCTCCCACAAATACACCAAGAGCGACATCCATGGACCCACCCACTCAGAACCCCTCTGAACTTTGACAGAAGTTCTTCAAAAGACAAAATATGCCACAAATCTAGTGAGAGAAAAGTTAAAAAGAAAGAAGAAAAGCCAAAACAGTGTGGGACCGGTCCCGTGGGGAGGGAGCAGCAAAGGAGGACTGGCGCTTGTTCGCTGGGTCTCCCCTCTCCAACGGAGAGGCCAGCGGGACAGAGGGGGGGCCTCTGAGGCTCAGATCTGCAGGGAGCACCCCTTGACCGACAGAACTAAGTTAAATTGGCACAAAGGGTCCCTGCGACACCCAGCCCGAGACGCAAGCTGGCAGGGGTGGGACAGGACAGGCTGCCCAAGCCGAGCGGAGAACTCGGGTCGGCTGCACTGAGGCAGCCCTGAGGGACTGCAGGGTGCTGTGCATCATGGCTGGGAGGGTATACAGAGCAGAACAGCCTGGGTCCCCCATAAAATACAAAAAAAAAAAAAAGAAAAAAAAGTAAAGCAACACTGCTGGTGTGCCCTGGGGGAAGGGGCGCCATAGCCTTTGTCTCCTCAGACCCACGGTGCCATTACTGGCGCGTTCTCAGGTGAAGAAAGGCGGGGCACAGCCACAGGCGCTATATTCTCCGGTGCGCAGCACCCAGGGGAACGCGGGGTCGAAAATCTGAACCCATACCTGGGGACTCCACACTTCACAGCGGGGACTGAGCCCCAGGCAGAAGGGAATATTCTGCCCCAGTGCCTCTGTGAACTTGCGCCTCTAAGACAAATGAACAAGGAGCAGAGCTCTGGCACAGAGCAGGGGCCAGGGCTGGTGTGGCCGTTTTCTCCAAGCCCGCCTACGGAGCACAGACCTGACGCAGAACGGGGAGCAGCCCTGGGGGAAGCGACCTGCCCATCTACCATGCTCGAACGCAACACTGAGTCACGGCGTTGGGAGGGGCGCGCCCTGCCCACCGACTGTGCACTGGGAGCAGCACAGACCTGGGGCGCGACCAGAGGGCTTCTGGAACCAGGGAGCAGAGTTCGCAGAGCAGGGCGACAAGGGCAGGAGCGGCGACAAACAGAACAAAAAGGAGGCCTCGCTCAACAGCCAGGGCAGACTTTGGCCAACACAATACTGGTCACACCCCCAACCAAAGGGATAATAGACAAAAGGCACGGAAGCGAGACTTGGCAACCACACATACTTAAAGAGGACCTCCTGATAAAATTATTAAGAGCACATAGTCTCCACGGGAACACACCCACCTTTTCTTTTTCTTTTTCTTTAATTTTTAATCAAAATTTTTTTTAATTTTTTATTTTTTAAATCCCTTTTAAAATTATCTTTAAATTTTTTTAAATTAATTTTTAAAATTTGTCTCAATTTCATTTTTATTTCTCTTTGGTTTGTTCTTCTGTTATTGATAATGCTGTTTTCAAATCTTTTTTTAAACATTTTTTATTGATTTATAATCATTTTACAATGTTGTGTCAAATTCCAGTGTAGAGCACAATTTTTCGGTTACACTTGAGCATATATATATTCATTGTCACATTTTTTTCTCTGTGAGCTACCATAAGATCTTGTATATATTTCCCTGTGCTATACAGTATAATCTTGTTTATCTATTCTACAATTTTGAAATCCCTGTCTCTCTTCCCACCCCCCGCCCCCTTGGCAACCACAAGTTTATATTCTATGTCTGTGAGTCTGTTTCTGTTTTGTGTTTATGCTTTGTTTTTTTTTAGTTTTTTGTTTTGTTTTGTTTTGTTTTGTTTTAGATTCCACATATGAGCAATCTCATATGGTATTTTTCTTTCTCTTTCTGGCTTACTTCACATAGAATGACATTCTCCAGGAACATCCATGTTGCTGCAAATGGCATTATGTTGTCAGTTTTTATGGCTGAGTAGTTAGTATTCCATTGTATAAATATACCACACCTTCTTTATCCAGTCATCTGTTGATGGACATTTAGGCTGTTTCCATGTCTTGGCTATTGTAAATAGTGCTGCTATGAACATTGGGGTGCAGATGTCATCCTGAAGTAGGGTTCCTTCTGGATATATGCCGAGGAGCAGGATTCCTGGGTCATATGGTAAGTCTGTTCCTAGTCTTTTGAGGAATCTCCATAGTGTTTTCCACAGTGGCTGCACCAAACTTCATTCCCACCAGCAGTGAAGGAGGGTTCCCTTTTCCCTACAGCCTCTCCAGCATTTGTCATGTGGATTTTTGAATGATGGCCATTCTGACTGGTGTGAGGTGATAACTCACTGTAGTTTTGATGTGCATTTCTCTGATAGTTAGTGATATTGAGCATTTTTTCATGTGCCTATTGGTCATTTGTATGTCTTCCTTGGAGAATTGCTTGTTTAGGTCTTCTGCCCGTTTTTGGATTGGGTTGTTTATTTTTCTCTTATTGACTCTTATGAGCTGCTTATATATTCTGGAGATCAAGCCTTTGTTGCTTTCATTTGCAAAAATTTTCCCCCATACCCTAGGTTGTCTTTTTGTTTTACTTATGGTTTCCTTTGCTGTGCAGAAGCTTGTAAGTTTCATTAGGTCCCATTTGTTTATTTTTGCTTTTATTTCTATTGCTTGGGTAGATGTCCTAGGAGAACATTTTTGAGATGTATGTCAGATAATGTTTTGCCTATATTTTCGTCTAGGAGGTTTATTGTATCTTGTCTTATGTTTAAGTCTTTGATCCATCTTGAGTTTATTTTTGTGTATGGTGTAAGGGAGTGTTCTAGCTTCATTGTTTTACATGCTGCTGTCCAGTTTTCCCAACACCATTTGCTGAAGAGACTGTCTTTATTCCATTGTATATTCTTGCCTCCTTTGTCAAAGATGAGTTGACCAAAAGTTTGTGGGTTCATTTCTGGGCTCTCTATTCTGTTCCATTGGTCTGTATGTCTGTTTTTGTACCAATACCATGCTGTCTTGATGACTGTAGCTCTATAGTATTGCCTGAAGTCTGGGAGAGTTATTCCTCCAGCCTCTTTCTTTCTCTTCAGTAATGCTTTGGCAATTCTAGGTCTTTGATGGTTCCATGTAAATTTTTTTATGATTTGTTCTAGTTCTGTGAAATATGTCCTGGGTAATTGGATAGGGATTGCATTAAATCTGTAGATTGCCTTGGGCAATGTGACCATTTTAACAATATTTATTCTTCCAATCCAAGAGCATGGGATATCTTTCCATTTTTTTAAGTGTTCTTTAATTTCCTTCATCAATGGTTTATAGTTTTCTGTGTATAGTTCTTTCACCTCCTTGGTTAGGTTTATTCCTAGGTATTTTATTACTTTGGGTGCTATTTTAAAGGGGATTGTTTCTTTACTTTCTTTTTCTTTTGATTCATCATTAGTGTAAAGAAATGCCACTGATTTTTTAACATTAATCATGTAACCTGCTAACTTGCTGAATTCTTCAGTCAGCTCTAGTAGTTTTTCTGTGGACCTTTTAGGGTCTTCTATATATAGTAACATGTCATTGGCATATCGTGACATTTTTACCTCTTCTTTTCCAATTTGGATCCCTTTGATTTGTCTCTCTTGCCTGATTGCTGTGGCTAGGAATTCCAAGACTATGTTGTGTAGGAGTGGTGATCGTGGGCATCCTTGTCTTGTCCCAGATTTTAGTGGGAAGCTTTTGAGTTTTTCACTATTGAGTAATATGCTGGCTGTAGGTTTGTCATATATAGCTTTTATGATGTTGAGACATGTTCCCTCTATACCCACTTTGGTGAGAGTTTTTATCATAAATGGGTGTTGAATTTTATCAAATGCTTTTTCTGCATCGATTGAGATGATCATGTGGTTTTTGTCCTTTCTCTTGTTGATGTGATGTATTACATTGATTGATTTGCATATGTTGAACCACCCTTGTGTCTCTGGGGTGAACCCCACTTGGTCATGATGTACAATCTTTTTTATGTGCTATTGGATTCTATTTGCTAATATTTTGGTGAGGATTTTGGCATCTATGTTCATCAGAGATATTGCCCTATAATTCTCTTTTTTGGTAGTGTCTTTTCCTGGTTTTGGTATCAGGGTGATGGTGGCTTCACAGAATGAGTTTAGGAGTATTCCCTCCTTTTCAACCTTCTGGAAGAGTTTGAGAAGGACTGGTATGAGTTCTTTGTATGTTTGGTAGAATTTGCTGGTGAAGCCATCCGGTCCTGGACTTTTATTTGTAGGGAGGTTTTTTATTGCTATTTCGATTTCATTTCTAGTGATTGGTTTGTTCAAGTGGTCAGTTTCTTCTTGATTCAGTCTTGGTGGACAGTATGTTTCCAGAAACTTGTCCATCTCCTCTAGGTTATCCAGTTTGATTCCATATAGTTTTTCATAATATTCTCATATGATATTCTGTATTTCTATTTTATTTGTTGTAATTTCTCCATTATCCTTTCTTATTTTGCTAATTTGTGCTCTCTCTTTTTTCTTCTTTGTGAGTTTGGCCAGAAGTTTATCAATTTTATTTACTTTTTCAAAAAACCAGCTTTTGGTTTGATTGATTTTTCTATGGTCTTTTTAACCTGTATTTTATTTATTTCCTCCCTAATCTTTATAATTTCCTTCCTTCTGCCTCCTTTTGGGGATTTTTGTTCTTCTTTTTCTAGTTCATTCAGCTGGTGGGTTAAATTGTTTGAGATTGTTCTTTTTTGAGGAAGGGCTGTAACACTATAAGCTTCCCTCTTAGCACTGCCTTTGCTGTGTCCCATAAATTTTGTGTGGTTGTGCTTTCATTTTCATTTGTCTCAAGGTATTTTTTAATTTCAGCTTTGATTTCCTTATTGACCCATTGGTATTTAAATAACATATTGTTTAATCTCCATGCCTTCCTTTTGTTCTCCTTTGTTTCTCTGTTGTTGATTTCTAGTTTCATGACATTGTGGTCAGTAAAGATGCTTGAGTAATTTCTATCTTCTTAAAATTGCTGAGGTTTCTTTTGTGCCCAAGTACATGATCAATCCTGGAAAATGTTCCATGTGCACTTGAAAAGAAAGTATATCCTATTTTTGGGGGGTGTAATGCTGTGAAAATAACTACCAAATCTAATTTTTCTATTGTATTATTTAATTTCTCTGTTGCCTTATTTATTTTCTGTCTGGAAGATCTGTCTAGTGATGTTAATGCGGTGTTAAAATCTCCAACTATGATTGTATTCCCATCAATGTCCCCCTTTATCTCTGTTAGTAATTCTTGTATGTACTTAGGTGCTCCTATGTTGGGTGCATATATATTAACGAGTGTAATATCCTCATCTTGTATCACTCCTTTAATCATTATAAAATGTCCTTCTTTATCTTTCTTTATGGCCTTTGTTTTAAAGTCTATTTTGTCTGAAATCAGTACTGCAACACCTGCTTTTTTGGCTTTTCCATTTGCATGGAATATCCTTTTCCATCCTTTCACTCTCAATCCATATGTGTCCTTCTCCCTAAAGTGGATCTCTTGTATGCAGCATATTGAAGGTTCTTGCTTTATTATCCAGTCTGCCACTCTATGTCTTTTGACTGGAGCATTTAAGCCACTAACATTTACAGTAATTAATGATAGATGTGTGTTTATTGCCATTTCGAACTTATCTTTGCAGTTGATTTGGTATTTCCTCTTTGTTCCTTTCTTCTTCCTTTTGTGGTTTGGTAATTTTCCTTTATGTTTTCATGGATTTTATTTATTTTTTGTGACTCCCTTGTAAATTTTTGGCTTGTGGTTACCCTTTTTTGTAAATCTATTAGCCCATTACTATAACTGTTTTTATTAAACTGATAGTAACATGATCTCAAACCCATCCTACTGAGAACAAAAAAATTTTAAAAAAAGAAAAAAATTCTATATTTCTCTGCCTCCCTCTCCCACTCTCAATGATTGGTATGTCTTCTTTTATAATTTCGTGTTTACTTTATTTGTAATTCATGAGTTATCACCTTTCCAGTTGTGTTTCTCATTTCTGTAGCATCCTGCTGCTTTTCTATTTAGAGTAGACATTTCAGTATTTCTTTTAGCATGGGTTTAGTGTTGCTAAACTCTTGTAGCTTTTTCTTGTCTGTGAAATTATTTCTCTCTCCTTCTATCCTAAAGGATAGCCTTGCTGGATAAAGTATCCTAGGCTGCATCATTTTTTCATTCAGGACTTTGAATATATCTTGCCACTCCCTTCTGGCCTGTAGTGTTTGTGTAGAGAAATCAGCTGAGAGCCTTATGGGGGTTCCCTTGTAACTCACTCTTTGCTTTTCTCTTGCTGCCTTTAGGATCATTTCTTTATCCTTGACTCTCGCCATCTTGATTATGATATGTCTTGGTGTGGGTCTATTTGAGTTCTTCCTGTTTGGGACCCTCTGAGCTTCCTGTACTTGGATATCTGATTCCTTCTTTAAGTTTGGGAAGTTTTCAGTCATGATTTCTTCAAAAACCTTTTCAATTACCTTTGATCTTTCTTCCCCTTCTGGGACCCCTATTATGCCAAGATTGGCATGCTTTATATCATCCCATAGGTCCCTTATGCTATTTTCATTTGTTTTTATTTGTTTATCTTATAGGTCTTCTGATTGGGTGCTTTCCATTGTCCTGTCTTCTAGGTCACTAATTCGTTCCTCTGCATTATCTAGTCAGCTTTGCACAGCCTTTAGATCATTCCTCATCTCAGCCAATGAGTTTGCCAATTCTACTTGGCTCTTCTTTATAGCTTCAATTTCATTTTTGACATATTTTATATCTCTAAACACTATCTCTTTTAGTTCCTTCAGTACTTTGATCACTTCTTTTTTGAAATCTTGATCTAGTAGGCTATCGATGTATATTTCATTGATTGTTCTTTCAGGGGATTTCTCTTGTTCTTTTAATTGGGAATGGTTTCTCTGCTTCTTCATCTTGCTCATACCTCTCTGGCACTGTGGTTTATGGAGTATCAATTATCTATTGTGGTCCTAAAGGAGTTTATCTATCTAATGCCTATGTAGGAATAAAACTTAGAAAAGAAAAAAGAGAGAGAGAGAGAGAGAGATAAAGAATTTTAAAAGAAGGGAGAAAAAAGGTTTGAAAACAGTGTATAATGATTAATAGAAGAGCAAGTTGAAGCAGAATTTTAAAAAATAATAAAAATATTTTTTAAAATTTTTAAAGGGAGTAAAACTGGGGGTATATATAATTGTTTAAGAAGTAAAAATTAAAAGGGTAATAGAAAATAGAACAGGCAAAACAGATTTTAAAAAAGGGGGGGCGGGGGTCAGTGTTCTGGAGACTGTGTGCTTTTAATGTGAAGTCTTTCTGTCTTCACCGTCTTGGAAGCTCAGCTTGCTGTTTCCAGAGGCCCTCCGTTGGTGCCCTCGTCTGTGCTGCTCCCAGTGCCAGTCAGCAAGCAGATCGCTCCTCCTCCCAACAATGGATCAGGTGCAGCTCTCCTTTGCTGTAGGCGGGCAGGTCACTGCCCCTCCTGATGCCGCAGACTGGCCAGGTAGGAGGGCAGGTCGCGCCCCCTCCCAGCACCACGGTCAGGGTCTGCTTTCCTGCCCGAAAGGTGGGGGGGGCACCCTCCCTCTCCTGGCACCGGTCACTCCGCTGCTCTGTGCCACTGCGCACTCTGCCTCAGGTCGGCGCTCCACAGGCAGGCTCAGGGAAGACCAAGGAACAGCCCTAGGAACAGCCCTGTCCCTGCTCTGGGCCAAAACCCAGCTCCTTGTTTGTCTTGGTGGAGCAAGTTCTCTGAGGGACCAGGATGGAAGGATCCTATCTACCTCGGGCTGTAGACAAGTCTCTGTCTGGCCTTTGAGGCTGCTAAGCCATTAGGTGCAGATGTAGGTTTCACCCCCGCCCCCGCCTGGGTGCTAAGCACTGGAGGATATGGCAGCTGTGCCTGAGCCCTGCCTCTCTTCACCCAAAAACTTTCCGCAGGTTTTCAGAGATGGGGGTATGCACCCTTCCCCCCAGAGCACATCAGCCCTGTTGTTTTATGGAGTGCCCAGGTTGTTCTGCCCTGTGCACCCACAGCCACAGCGCGCAGCCCCCTGTAGTCCCCCGGGGCTGCCCCAGTGCAGCTGCCCGTCCTCCGCCTGCCTCAGGCAGCCTGGCCCTGCCCCCAACTGGGGGGCCTCGTCTCAGGCTGGGTGTTGCGGGGACCCTCTGTGCCCGTTTAACTTAGTTCTGTCGATCAAGGGCTGCTCTATACAGATCCGAGCCTCGGAGGTTCCCCCTCCAACCCACTGGCCTCTCGGTTGGAGAGGGGAGACCCAGCGAGCGAGCGCCAGTCCTCCTTTGCCACTCCCTCCCCGTGGGACCCATCCCACTCTGTTTTGCCTTTTCTTCTTTCTTTTTTCCTTTTCTCCTACCAGATTTTTGGCGTCTCTATCTTTTGAAGAGGACGATGTTCTGTCGGAGTTCTGCAGGTGCTCTGGTTGGCTGAGTGGGTCTGTGGATGTGAGTCTTGGTGCATTTGTGGGAGAGGGTGACCTGCGAGCATCCTTCTACTCCGCCATCTTGGCCTCCCTCCAATCTTTTTTTTTTTTCTTTAAAAATTTTTTTAGTTTTATTTCCACAGCCACTTCAGATAAACAAACAAACAAACAAACATACCCCTTCAGGACCACAGTAGACAACTGATACTCCATAATCTATAGAACTAGACAGATATAAGTAAAATGAAGAGGCAGAGGAACAACTCCCAATTAAAAGAACAAGAGAAATCCCCTGAAAGAATGATTAGTGAAATAGACGTTGATAGTCTACTAGATCATGATTTCAAGAAAGGAGTGATCAAAGTACTGAAGGAACTAAAAGAGACTGTGAATAGAGACAGAGAATACATCAGAAAAGAAACTGAAACTATAAAGAGAAGCCATTTAAAATTGGAAAACTCACTTGCTGAGATGAGAGCTGAGCTAAAGGCTGTAAAAAGTAGGCTAGATAATGCAGAGGAACGAACAAGTGACTTAGAAGACAGGACAACAGAAGTCACCTAATCAGAACAGCAAGAGAAAAACAAATAAAAACCAATGAAAACAATATAAGGGACCTATGGGATAATATAAAGCATGGCAACCTATAAATAATAGGGGTCCTAGAAGGAGAAGAAAAAGCAAAGGGGACCGAAAAGTTATTTGAAGGAATCATGGCTGAAAACTTCCCAAACCTGAAGAAGCAATCAGATATCCAAGTACAGGAAGCACAGAGAGTCCCAAACAAGAACCCAAGCAGACCCACACCAAGACATATTATAATCAGGATGACCAGGGTTAAGGATAAAGAAATGATTCTAGAGGCAGCAAGAGAAAAACAAAGAGTTAGTTACAAGGGAACCCCCATAAGGCTTTCAGCTGATTTCTCTACACAAATACTGCAGGCCAGAAGGGGGTGGCAAGATATATTCAAAGTCATGAATGATAAAAAGATGCAACCTAAGATGTTTTATCCAGCAAGGCTATCCTTTAGAATAGAAGAGAGATAAAGAATTTCACAGACAAGCAAGATACAAGATTAACGTACAAAAATCATTTGCATTTCTTTACACTAATGATAAATCAACAGGAAAAGAAAGTAAAGAAACAATCTCTTTTAAAATAGCACCCAAAGTATTAAAATACCTAGGAATAAATCTAACCAGGAGGTGAAAGACTTATACATGGAGAACTACAAAACATTGATTAAGGAAATTAAAGAAGACTTAAAGAAATGTAAGGATATCCTATGCTACTGCATTGGAAGAATCAATATTGTTAAAATGGTCACACTGCCCAAGGCAATCTACAGATTTAATGCAGATTACCCAGGACATTTTTCACAGAACTAGAACAAATCATATTAAGATTTATATGGAATCACAAAAGACCCAGAATTGCCAAAGCATTACTGAAGAAAAATAATGAGGCTGGAGGAATAACCCTCCCAGACTTCAGACAATACTATAGAGCTACAGTCATCAAAACAGCATGGTATTGGTACAAAAACAGACATATGGGCCAATGGAACAAAATAGAGAGCCCAGAAATGAACCTACAAACTTTTGGTCAACTCATCTTTGACAAAGGAGGCAAGAATATACAATGGAATAAAGACAATCTCTTCAGCAAATGGTGTTGGGAAAACTGGACAGCAGCATGGAAATCAATGAAGCTAGAACACTCCCTTACACCATACACAAAAATAAACTCAAAATGGATCAAAGACTTAAACATAAGACAATAAACCTCCTAGAAGATAATATAGGCAAAACATTATCTGACGTACATCTCAAAAATGTTCTCCTAGGACATCTACCCAAGCAATAGAAATAAAAGCAAAAATAAACAACTGGGACCTACTTAAACTTACAAGCTTTTGCACAGTAAAGGAAACCATAAGCAAAACAAAACAACAACCTACAAAAGTGGGAAAAAAATATTTGCAAAAGATGAGACTAACAAGGGCTTGATTTCCAGAATATATTAACAGCTCATACAACTTAATAAGAAAAAAACAGCCCAATCCAAAAATGGGCAGAAGACCTAAATAAGCAATTCTCCAATGAAGACATATGAATGACCAATAGGCACATGAAATAATGCTCAGTATCACTAATTATCAGAGAAATGCAAATCAAAACTAGCAGTTAGGTATCATCCTCATACCAGTCAGAATGGCCATCATTCAAAACTCCACATATAAATGCTGGAGAGGCTGTGGCAGAAAGGGAACCCTCCTTCACTTTTGGTGGGAATGTAGTTTGGTGCAGCCATTGTGGAAAACAGTATGGAGATTCCTTAAAAGACTAAAAGTAGACTTACCATATGACCCAGGAATCCTGCTCCTGGGCATATATCCAGAAGGAACCTTAATTCAAAAAGACACCTGCACCCCAATGTTCATAGCAGCACTATTTACAATAGCCAAGACATGGAAACAACCTAAATGCCCATCAGCAGATGACTGGATAAAGAAGGTGTTGGTATAGTTATGCAGTGGAATACTACTCAGCCAAAAGAAGAATAAAAATAATGTCATTTGCAGCAACATGGATAGATCTGGAGATTGGATCTTAGAATGGATCTTCATTCTAAGTGAAGCCAGAAAGAGAAAGAAAAATACCATATGAGATTGCTCATATGTAAGGTCAGAAAAAAAAAAAAGACAAATGTACTTATACATAAAACAGAAACAGACTCACAGACATCGAATACAGACTTGTGGTTGCCAGAGGGGAACAGGGTGGGACGGGATAAACTGGGAGTTTGAGATTTGCAGATACTGACAGGTGTATATAAAATAGATGAACAAGTTTATACTGTATAGCACAGGGAAATATATCAAATGTCTTGTAGTAGCTTATGGTGAAAAAAAATATGAAAATTATTATATGTATATTCATGTATGATTGAAGCATTGTGCTGTCCACCAGAAATTGACACAACACTGTAAACTGACTATACCTTAATATAAACAAACAAACAAACAAACCTAATTACCTCTCCCTCCCTCCTCCAAAAAAGAACCCTGATTATCATTGCCTGAGTTCATCTCCCACAGACTGGTTCCCAGAGCTCAGCAGTTGACACCCAAAAGAAAGAAGTGATCCTGGATGAATTTCGACATGTTGTCTGGAATTCAGTAATTATATAGCTACAAGTTGATACCTGCTGACGGTACTCACAGAGTGTTTTCCCTCAGGCGCTGCAAAGTTACAGAATTCCTTCACACCCACAAGTTGAGGAGTTGTTTTATAGCCAACCTTATTCACGGAGTTCCCCAAATATGTGTACAGTACCTTCTGTGCAGCCCTGAAATATGCACTTTTTTTGTTGTTTAATTAAGCCAAAGAGTCACAGAGAAATGGGCACCTGCTTCTTCCTCTACTCCATTCTGGAAACTGGAGAAGTGCCCCAGGCAGAGCTGATGCTCATTCTGTTCCATTAGCGTTTCTCTCATCGGTAGAACTTGCCAACGGTAACCCGCTAGTCCTCGGGCCTTAAACCGTGGTCCCCAGACAAGCAGCATCAGCATCACCTGAGTGAGACTTGATAAAAATACAGGTTCATGGGTTCCACCCCCCAGATCTATTGATTCAGAGGTGGACCCAGAAATCTGTACTTTAATTAAAGTCCACCAGGTGCTTGGTTAAGTTTGAGAACCGCTGGTCTTGTCTACTGTAGAGGACCAAATCACACATTTGTTAGGCTTTGCAGGCCAAAAATTCCTGTCACTACTATTCACCTGTGCTATTGTACTGTGAAAACAGACAGGAACGTTGTGTGAGATAAATGAGCTTGACTGTGTTTTAGTGAAACTTTATTCACAGAAATAATCAGGAGACCAGACCTAGTCCTAGCGAGGTAGTTAGGGAGGCTGGGCTAGTCCTCAGACCGTACTGTATCCTGATACACCCCTGAGAGTTTCAGATGATGTTTTATCTGTCAGAATTTTTATTTCATCCATATTTCTGATCCTGGGGTTTTTGAAGTCCTTATTGTTGGTGGATTTTTTAGAAATTATACTGACCTTCAGGTTAAAAAAAAAAAAAGTAAAACTATACAGTTACGTACAAAGTGTGGTGTCTTTCCCAAAGGCATGGGAAGGATGTCACAGCCCCATTTCACAGTGAGGAAACTGAGGCACAGATGGGACACATTCAGGGCCTGCCATGCTATACTGTCACCCTTTTGCTCCTGGAGCCCAGAAGGCCCCATTTCCATCA
Source organism: Camelus ferus (assembly GCF_009834535.1). Lineage (NCBI taxonomy): Eukaryota > Metazoa > Chordata > Mammalia > Artiodactyla > Camelidae > Camelus > Camelus ferus. The sequence continues at coordinate 16,090,269 of NC_045700.1, forward strand.
GACACAATAGAAACAGTGTCTTTTGGAGTAGCTGAACAGTGACCCAGGACACAGCACATTCAACCACACTGCTGACCCAACCAAGCCGCTTCTAGGAACCCAATTTCATGATCCCTTGTCTAGGCATCTGCACTATGCTGCTACCGCTTATTTGGGGCCACACAAGAAACAATCAAAACATACGAGAAACAATAAACACACAAGAAACAATAAAACCAGACAAAGGAGTTAATTACTGGCTCAGGTATTTCTCTAGATCCATTCTCTAAATGACCCATCCGGAGGTCCAAGCCTGTTTACAAAGCAGCTGGTACTCTTTTCTCACCATGAGTAATGTATAAGTATCTTTCAGCGGGATGCAGATAGGTTTAGTCCAACCAGGATGGCACTCGGGTCTCAGTCTGGAAGAGTTTTGGCGAATAGGATTCCTCTAAAATTGCGTGGGGGAAGTGGAGAATGCAGAGATGGCTCCAGGCCAGAATAAATTATCAAGAAAATGAGAAACTGACGTGCCTGGGCTCTTATACTGAAAGCAAAAGCAGATACTCTACTGATGATAAAAAAGTGTGAAAAGACTTGTAATGTTTTCTTATTGATTTTTGCATTAGATTGAGCCAAGTTGTCTGACAGTTACAAACAGCCTCCAAATTTCAGTGGCTTAATGCAACAAAGGACTTGGGATGTTGCAAATGCTTCTTTCAGGCACCTTCCCTTATGGTGCAGCTCAGGGGCCAGGTTGGTTTAATCTTGCAGGTCTGCCCCTAAAATAAAGCCTCCTGCTGGATCACATGCTCTTGGAGACACAGACAGAGAGCAGTGTGTGGGCTTCCCCTGCCTCTGCTCACAGGTCATCCAGAACTAGACACATGGCCCTGCCCAACTGCAAGAGCCCTGTTGTCCATATGCCTGGAATGGGAGGAGAACCAGTTGTGATACTAGTGATGGTGAAACTCACAATGTCAGTTCCAACATCACATTACATGGCCTCTCTCTCCGGAGCACCAATGGGAGATCAGCTAATATGAGAGCCCAGTGCAGCTTAGAGGACTGAACAAGGAGCCTTTTTTAACAGCCCTGACATATCATGTGTACTAATCAGCAGTGGCCTCCCCAGACACCTATTAAACGCAGATCCCTGGAGTCATAGTCCTCAGCACAGGCTGACTGAGGTTTTACTGCGGTTGCCTCCATCCTTTGTTGGACTCAGTTCAGCTGATGGATACAGACAGAAAGGGTGTCCATGTAAAAGGGCAGAAAGAGAATTAACACCGTTAAAAACTAACACAGAGATGGAAACAAAGACCAGCCAGGCCATGAAGTGCCTGCTGGGTCTGTCTTCTCTTTCCAGTTTCCTTGGCTCTGTCCTTTCAGACAGGACACATCTACCCTCTAGAGTCTCTTGCTTTATCCCACATCAGTAATTCAGGCTGAAAAGATGATATTGGATAAAACCTTGAAAGATAGGGACTCCAGGATTCCTCTTTCTGTACCCATCCACCCCGATCTACTCAGCACACGGTCCTTTCACTAATAAATACCATTGTCTGAGAATCTCTTGTGTTCCACGCATGTTGATAGGGGCTTTATGTGGGATATTATCTTAATTCCACAACAGCCCTATGGGGAAGGTATTATTGTACCCATTTTGTAGATTAGAAAACTGAGAATGAGCTAAGTTAATTTCTGTCCAAGTTTACACGATTAACAATGGCAAAACTGGAACCTACACTCAGGTCTGGTAAGTCCAAAGCCAGCCTATGTTATATCTGTTCTGCTGTGTGGTCTTCCTCATTGTTGCCTTTGTTTTCATTTATCAGACATTCAGAGAGTGCCTACAGCGGGTCCTGAACTTTCACAAGGATCAGTGAGACAGAGAGAGGAGCCCTCCAGCAGCTCACAGTCTAAATCGATGCCACAAGTGTGGTGGTAAAGATGTGCTCGGGGCCCCAGAGGCAAAGGCTGTAATCTACCTGGAAAGGATGGAGATTTCAGAGAAGAGGTAAGATTGACCGTTCCAAGGAGAAAAACTTGGGAGTCGGGGTAGGGAGCAGTAAGAGGGAGAATTTCCATTAGGCACCCTTTTGGGTCCCAGTGGGACAAAACCAGGTCTTGGTGACTGATGGGCCCCTGGTGGAGACTGATCACTGCACTCCCAGCTGCCCATGGCCACCACCATTCCACAGCACACTCCGAGCAGCCCTTGGTTTCAGGCCAGCATGGCCAGGTGTCGGGACTTGGGTCGGAATAAACTCTTCACACGAGTAAGTGTCCATAATGAGGATGTGGCCAAGGCCACTGAGAGATGACTGGAATAGGACCTGAGCCATGGGCCAGTCCTTTTACTCTCCCAGGAGAAACTCATCTGTAAGAGTTTCCCATCAGGTAGAGGAGGGCTGGCTCTAAAGGCAGGGGAGTATTGTAGAGCCATGGTCTCAAGGTGTGGTACCAGATCGGCAGCAGCAGCAGCACCTGGAAATTTGTTAGAAATACAAATTCTCAGGATCCGTTCCAGACCTACTGAGTCAGACACTCTGTGTCCATTTTTAATCTGTGGAGAAATTCCAGCCTATAAACTCTATTTCTTTCCCTAAAAGATACATGAGAACTTGAAGGGCTTACTGGAGTTGGTCATTCAATCCTTATGTGGGCCTAGTCCCCTGGCCCCACTTTCTCCAGGACCAGCCTAGCCCACCTGTTGAGAACCATAAATTCTCAATGCCCTCAGGGAAGCCACCACATGGCATGGAACAATTTGAGAGACAACAAAAGAAAAACTGCTGGGTGTATTTACATGTGAAGTAACAGGCTGTGTGTCTGGGGGAGAAGCTGGAAGGAGGTGAGTGAGCCCCTGATCTCGAAAGCAAAGGGAGAGAGAAGGGGTACCCTGGAGCAGAGGCTAGAAGACCACTTATGAATGGTGCCACAAGAGCATGATCATGATCTAGGCATTGCCATAGGTGCCAAGAGGAGGGGCAGGAGACAGAAAATACAGGAACTCCTGACAAGGGAGCAGTTAGACCGGAGCACCTTCACTTTGCACATTATTGATGGAGCATCTGTGCGAGGCACTATGAAAGCAGAGAGACAATTTAGAGGAGTGTTGAGGATGCAGATTGTGCAGCAGGACTGCCTGGGTTCAAATGCCCACTTGGGGTGATGCTCAGTCGGGGGGACCTGTAGAGCCATGCCAGCTTTGTTTACAGGTAGCGTCTGTTCTGAGGGGGTCACAGCCGTGGCTCTGATTGGCCGGTGTCTGGATCATCCTCATTGTTCCATCTTGTGAATGCCAGCCATGTTGTCACTTACTGCAGAGTTGGACTTAAGTTATTAAGCCTCTCTATACCTCGATCTCCTCCTCTGTAGAGTAGGAGCAGTAACACTACCTCCCTCAAGTGCTATGAGGATTAAATGAGTAAACAGAAGGACTATGGTTAAAATGATGCCTGGTGCATGAATTCTCAACAAACATTAGCTGTGATAACTCTTCTCTCCCAAAGTATGAACGGCGCCTGAGCACAGACCAGCTTTTCTCAGAGTTAAAAATGTCCAGAGTGGCCTGAGTTGGCTAAAAGCAGAAGCTGACTTCTCTTAGGATTTAATTCCAGGGCTCAACACCCACCATCAGCTCAGAGCAGAGGGAGGCTGCTGGATGGCTACAGCTAGTGGGGTGGGGACATGACACCAGCCACAACACAGCCACTGCACACACACAGAAAACCTCGCTCTCCTCCAGAACATGCAGCTGTTCTGGCCCAAATGCTGGAATAGACCCTCGGTGTCCATTCAAATGTGGAGAAATATTTATATCCAATCAAAACTACTCCAGATTGTTGGCTCTTATTTTAGATAAACAGGATAAGCAAACTCTGCCTAAATAAGAACTTGTAATAAATATTCTCTTTTCCTGTCTTTCTAATTCTTCAGAGTCAAATGCTCCAAGTAGAAATGTCTCACAGGGAATGTCTGAAGGATTTCTGGAGGTTTTATTTGGTTAAAAGCAAAAATTCTTTACAGCATACAGACCTTTCCCATATGTGCAATTCTCACAATATGACTGAGAGGACAGTAGGTCATTTGGCCTTAATGTTATCCTAGAGACTTAGAAACCAAGGCCCAGTGAGGGTAGATGGTTAGTCTTGAGGCTCATGGATATTTCTGGTGGACAAAAGAGCATGAAACCGTCACTCTAGAAATAGAAAACCTCTGCTGTCCATTGGCCAATGGGAGCCATTTTTCACAGCACTGTTTCCTAAACCACTCACCCACCACAGATTATCTTGAAGATGCCCACATGCACAGACACCCCCATGCATCAAAGGCAACCACTTGGCTTCAAGAGAGGAAGAGAGTGGCTCATCTTGGCAAAGACTGGGGACCCCTGATCATTCACCTACCACCACCACCTCCCTTCAGTACAAACCACTGAAAGCTGGTTCTATACACGTGGTCATATCTTCTGGACACACAAGAGGGAGTTAGGTGCATATCTCCTACATCCTAAAATAGGTAGTTAGGGATGAGGCAGAATGAGATACTGTCTTAAATATTGAAAAGAACTACATACATCTCTGTAGAGAGACAGTCAACTTCAAATACAAATAGCATAAGATGCAAGTATTAAAATGCGAAAGAAATTGAAGTGGTGACTTGCAAATTTTCCAGCAGACATGAACGGGAAGACATCACTTGCAACCACGGAGAAACAGATCTATACAAAAATAGCCCATATCATGCCATCGCTACAAACAAGCAAATATATCCAATATATTTTGAGGCTTCAAACTACCACAATAATCTCCGTATCCTTACAGAAGTAAATAAATAAATAAAATGAGCTTCCATTCCATCATGAGAAATCATGAAATCAGCTGAAATGCACTAGTTTTATCCTGTAACACTCTCCTAAATTTAGGCCTAAGAGGCTTTGCCACCATTTTGTTAGTCAATTAGACAACGATTTCATGAAAGGAGCCTCATATGCATATCTTTATATTGGTGCTTCTCTACTGGAAGAGGGTAGAACAAGGAATATGGCCAAGGACCATCAACTCTTCCTTCCAAATATGTACAACTCCTTTTTGGTCTTCTGATTCTACTAGGAACCCTAATCCAGACCCGCCATCATTCTTTCCTCCCGTCCTGGACAGCTTCCAGACTTTCCCCTTGGGTTCCCTTGAGTGGACCTCGGTCAGATTGATTTTCCTAAACCAGGCACGAGCAAACCAGTGGTAGCAGCCCAGCTTCTCAGCCACAGGGAGTCACTGCACTGTGGCCCTGCAACCCCTCAGCCACACCAACCGTGGCTCCCAAGCTGAATCTGCCACTGCAGCCGGAACAGCTTGGTCATGACCACTCCATCCACCTTAACCCACCTGAGAATCCTTTCCTCTCCTCCTCACCTTTTCCAAGTGCTTTGAAATCTTAGCTTAAGTTTCAACACAAAGTCTTCCTTGACTCCTCTGGTCTGAAGCATTCTCCTTTCCCAAATTCTAACAGCAATAGAATTTGCTGTGGCTCTGTTTGCCACCAAGTGGGGGAAAATAGTGCAAGAAAGTGAAGCCACTGCACGGAGAGAAGCTGAAATAGATGTAAGTGTAAGAATAGTTCCATCCTTTCTGAAATTAGGCAATAATCCATTTTCATTTATTCAAATGAATAAGTCCATTTTCATATACCCTTCCAATCAGAATGGTCAAAATAAAGACTTTTTAAAAGAAGTGAAGCCAACATTGGCACAAATATTAAGCAAATAGAAGTCTCATTTACTGCTAATAGGAGGGTAAATTGGTCAGTCACTTTGGGGAAATACCAGTAACCACTACAGTTTAGCATAAGCTTACTCCGTGAGCCAGCAATTCTAACAAAATGAGCGCACACATGCCCCAGGGGAGAGGCACTGAGATGTCCGCAGGTGCACTAATTGTGTCAGCCAAATCCTAGAAACAACCCAAACGTTCATCAACTGTAGACGGAGTAAATCACTTCAAGGAATAAGGGCAAGGACTTAAAACACAGCCATGTAAATAAATGAACTTAGCTGCGTGCAACAATGTGGGTAAACCTCACAAAGGTAATTAAATGAAAGAAGCCAATCACAAAAGAAACTGGGTAATGGTTGGAAAGGAACACAAAGAGGTTTCTGAGATTCCGGTCACCCTCTGTTAACCAATGTGGAGGCTGGTTGCATCAATGTGTTTATCTTGTGGAAATCAGTCAAGCTGTACACTTCTGATAAGTGCAATTTCTTTTATACATGTTACACATAAAATACATCTAACGTGTGTGTGTGTGTGAGAGAGAGAGTGAGTGAAAGAGAGAAAGAGCGACAGAGAGAGAGATGCCTTCAACTGGAGAGCAGGAAGTGAGGGAAACAGCCCAGAGACCCTGGGTAATATCCACAAGCACCGAGGGCTGGCCTCTCGGGTGTGGGAGCTCTGCAGGTGCGCCAGGCCCTGCACTGACAGGGTCCCAAACTTGAATCAGTGCTATGTTGTCACCGCCTTACAATTCTTAATAACTTTTGAACCACGGACCTGCATTTCACCTTCACCCTAGGCCCTGTGAATCATGTAGCCAGTCCAGAGTACAGGTTTACTGTCAGCTCCTGGTATCCAGAACCCAAAATTCCTCTAGTAGATCCAAAAGATGGTCATGGAATTGAGTAGACTCAACCTCTGAAGCACTTGTGTGTGCTTTTTCAAGGACACTGGAGTGACAGCTGCCTTCTTTACTATCAAGCCCCAGAGAAGCTGGTTTATTTCAAAGCCCATCGTAGGTCTAAAAGGGGTGGGGACGAGAAGGGGTAGAGAGAGCTGCTACCCTGAGTCCTGAGTCGGTACCTAAATGAATCAGGAAAACCATTTGGGGGGAGGGGGAGGGTATAGCTCAGTGGTAGAGCATACATACTCAGCATGCACGAGGTCCTGGGTTCAATCCCCGATACCTCCATTAAATAAATAAACAAATTTAATTACACTCCCCCTCCAAAAAAGACAACAACCAAAAACAACAAAAACATAGGAAATCACTTGGTTCAGCCAGATACCAGAGGAGACCAGAGGAGAGTATTATTTCCTCATGCTGCTGATACCACATCCCATCAAGGGCCAGATTGATAGCTTGGAGAACCCCTGGACCTGCTTGTCTCAGCTCCCCTCCTCTCCTCTAGGGAACAAGCTGCTCTTGGTGGGCAGGGGGTTTCTGATTCTGCTCCACGGCATGGTTGTTCCAGCATGTGCGGGGAGGGATGAGCGTGCCTAATTCTGGAGGCATTAACAACTCAAGGTTGTGCTCTCCATCCTGGCTTTTACCTGCCTCTCTTTTGTCTTATTTTTCAAATCCTTCAGAACCTGAGCAGGGAAAGGGGAGCTGACCAGGTTTCAAGCCTTCTAGAATATTATTGTACTTTGCCTTGTCTTTAAAAATGGCAGCACAACTCTTGGACAAGGGCCACCTTCAAAGTATCTCATGACCACATCCACATGATAAAAGCCAGCCCCCAAGCTGACCTCTGTGTGGTTGGCTTTTAGGCAGGAGGCCTGCATCAGATAAAACAAGCTTCTCCCTCCCTCCCAATACTAATCCATCCAGCCTGTGGTCCCTGAGTAGCTGGACCATCAAAGTTACTGACTTTCCTTCAGTCCTGGGAGCCCAACTAGGTGGGCTTCTCACCCTGAAGATCATTTTCTGCTGAATTACATCCAATTCCATACACTGGGTTCAACAGCTGATACCACAACCTGACCACTGCCTCTATTTTCTGTCTGAATTTTGCTCACAGTTAATCTGCTGAAGGCCCAGGAGATTTTCTGGGGTTATTTCACATGAAAGGAAGAGCTCTCTGATTTTCAGCAGAGAGTAGATAAAATTCCCAGGGTACCCCTCAGTCAAACAACTGCTCCTGCCAACTCCAGGTAACCAGTCAGGTGTCTGCACTCAATTTCAATTAGCCCCGAGGACACCTTTTCTTCTCACAAGACAGTAGCGATAATAACTTTGTTTTTTCTTTATCTGCTGTCAACCTACAGAGCTCCAAATGTGAGCCATGCCCTTTTGTGACTCATTCATCCTTGGAGAAACTGTCTCTCAGCAGCTCATTTTATCCATAGGATATTTTACCTGAATAATTTCGTATCACCTGCATTCATTCATTTATTTATTCATTATCTGCTTATTCAGCAACATAGCACTAAATGGGCTTCATTCCCTACCCTATTCTCTCTTCACAATCTTTTCTTTGGGCTCATCAATGCCTGGTTCAAAGTGCCATTCCCAAGATGTCTTCCTTGATTAAGTCCATCCTACTCTGATCTGAGTCTTCTGATCCTAACGCTTTCTTCTATGTCCACGCAGTATTAACTGCTTAGTCTGAACCAAACTTCCCAGATCTAACTCTCATGGCTCCCCATACACATATCTTAAATGTACGCAGTTAAAGTCTGATGACATTCAAACGAGGAGGAAGATCAGCAGTGAATCAGAATCTAAAGGGAGGGTTCTTAAAGATCCTTTGCCATTTATAAAAAGCATACCCAATATTTCACTGTATTTCAGATAATAAGTACTTGTATTGATTTTTGTCATACAAACTACATGAAGTATATCTTAATAAAAAAATCCCAGATTTGGGGGGAATATAGTGAAAACATAGTGATTTTCAATGGGGACTTGCCCCTGTAGGGAATGATCAGACCCTGAGCCAGGGAAAGATGGGGTTGCTCTGCCAGTCTGTCCTAGAAGTACCAGATTCATCTCTGTCCCAGAACCTGGCCCATGCTTCACCTGCCTTTGTTCAAAGTCTTTTCTCCACCCGGCACGCCTTTCCCTGCCCTCTGTGGGATCCCACCTGTTCTTAATGAGCTATCTATCACGAATGTCACTTCATGCTCTTAGACTTTCCTAGTTCTCCCGAGTGGCCTGTCCTTCTGAATGCCCTACAAGATGCCTCATCTACAGCACTAACTGCACTGTGGCAAATATTAACCCATTTTTGTCCACCCACCCTCCTGACAGTAAGCTCCCTGGGGGTAGGAACCATGCACCACAAGCATGACTTTTACTCCTGAGCCCTAAGATACAACAAAGATCACTTTATCCTTCCTCTAAACCAAATTCAGTTAGTTCTAAGCTCTATTGCTTAGCTGGAGAAACATTACATTTTAGCCATTGGTGAGTTCCTTCTGACATCTGCCCTCCCACCACCACCATGAGACTATACAACAATGTGGGGTTTACAAGGGAGCAGGTAGCAAGACCAGAGTCTCCTCCTTTGAGTAGGGTGGTGTCAGCCCTGGTGCTCACTGCCCAAGCCCACATGGTCAAGTTGAGGCAGATGGCTCCACTGCCTCCTGCCAATTTCCAGTCTAAAGCCCACTCTCAGCGAGGACTTCCTAACCTTTCCGTCAGGGCAGATCTTTGTCTCTTCTGACCCCCGTCCCTTAAGCCCCCACCCCCATTTGGTTTTGACTGCATTCTAGCATTTGTCTTGGCATTTACCTTGTACACACTTACTCGCCCCAGTTTTCCCCACCCTAGTCTTCAAAGGAGGAAATCATCTTAGTCACATTTGCACCTTGTACTAATAGCTAATGGAGTGCCTCAAATACTAAGATAGTGATTGAACGATTAATCTTCTGTCCTTTCATCTTCAAGCCCAAGAGACACTTCCTAAGACATGAGACCCATCCCATAGCACTCAGCCAAATATTCCTTCCTCAGTGCCTGTCCTCTGTCAGCACAACCTCAGCACCCAGTAAATTTCTTTCTCCTTCATCACAGCTGTTGGTGTCATCATGTGATCCTATTTGCCTGGACCACTAGCCTGCACGTTCCATGAGGGCAAGGACAGTATCCCTCTTTGCTCACTAGATTCTCTGCCTAGGGGCCTGATACCCAGTAGCCATTCAAATAAATATTGACTTAAATAATAAATATTTCCTCCTCCTCCCTTCAGGTCTTCTAGCTGGGCTTGGGTTTTGGACACAGTAGGGTGTGTTTGAAGCTGTGGGGTAATAGATCCCCCCAAAGGTAAAAGTAGAGGCTCCTTCCCCACCTGGCTCCCCCTTAAGAAACAGAGAAAGTGAATCAAGATTCTCACCCATCTCTAAGCCACGTTCCACTGCCTTCACCTCACTTTCATGCTTCTGGTCTGGTTTAGAAAACTCCTTACACTTTCCCCTTTTCTTCTCTATGATAGAGATCCACTCAGACCTGAGCAGAGCTTAAAATTCCCTCAAATGTCCAAATGAAAGCCTTTTAGGGCTCTTTCAGGTCATTCTTTAAATACTATTTTCTACCATTAGAATGTGCAGCAATGGGGATTTTAGTACGTTTGGTTGAAAATAGCAAAGAACTCAGTAAATTTGATGTGCTGCACACCAAGATCTGACATTGTATAATTCTAAGTGAGAGTGACAGCGATGACATTGTAGACTAGCCTAGGGAGCTGTGAGGGATGTGATCCTCGGTGCTGATGGACAAGGTCAGAGTTCAGCTATTTCAAGTTTAAATGGGCCTCTTCTAGTGGGGTCTAGATCTGTACTTTCCTATACAGTAGCTACTAGCCACCAGTGGCTATTTAAATTTAAATTCAATTAAAAATTGAGTTTCTCCGTCTCACTAGTCACACTTCAAGTGCCCAGTAGTCACGTGGGGCCTGTGGCTACCATATTGAACAGTGCGCTGTGTTCCATCCTTATCAGTACAGAAAGTTCTCTGGAACAGCCCTGCTCCAGATGCCTTGAACACACACCAAGTTAAAAAATCATCTCAGCAAGAAGACTTGTACTTAAATAGGAGATATTGCATAAACAACCCCTCTTTCTACTATCTGCCAGATTCACACACAGGGCATCATTATTATGGGATATATGTAGTTTATTATCCCCCCCGAACTAGCTTGCTTGCACTTTCATTGCAGGAGATCGCAATGGGCTGCATTTGAGAGAAAACAGGAGACCCATAAAGAGAGTAGATGAATGACTACTTACCTACTTCCTTTTTCTTCCTCTTTGCCCTCCTGACCATTTGGATATCAAAGTCTTATGACAGGACAGGTAACAGCTCCAAACATAGAGAGATGCTGATGTGGGTAATAAATCCGCCCCCCTCTCCGCCCAGGGCCAGACCTGAGCAGACAGCCTCCCAGGTTGAGAATGAGCAGCAGTCTCACTGAGCAGGGCTGACTCGATGCAGCATATGCTCAGATTGAAACAATTCAGGAGTGCCCCCATCACCAGTGCAGTTTTTGCATTGAAATATGCTTATTACCTAGCCAATATGATGAGTGGGAAGTAAAAAGCCCCAATTCTCCTCCAGAAAAATAAAAATGGCATGCAGCCACCTCTCTATTAACCATAGAAACTGGAGCAATAAAAGCAGAGGCAATTGGAATTCAATACAGATAATTCCAAAGCTTTTCTCTAGCAAGTGACAGCAAGTGAGCTCATTTTCATAGGCTTCAAGGCCAATTCTAATGTAATAAGCGAGAGAGAAATTGTGTAAATGCAACACACCCACACAGTGCTTGACTTGGGAGGAACCAAAGAGGACCAGCCCAGATATCCATTCAGGCTTGACATGCTCCTGCTGAACCCTTAGACTTTGTGTTCGTAAACTCAGCCCTCATTCAGGACCTTTGAGCTTCATGCAAATTAATTAAACTGCCATGCAGCTCATTTGGCCATTATTGAGGTTTTAAAATAATTAAGAGTGAAGGCAACTGATTAAAGCCTTTCCAGGCTGTGGTAGTAGTTTGTGAATTATATAAGCTCCACATTAATGTGACTCCTCTGTGACTGCAGATTAGTGGGGGATATTCATTAAGATGGAATAAAAGGCAACAGTAGCTATGATACCCTTTTGTTTCATGCTCCCTGACAGTTTTCCAGGGTGTTCAATGTGAAGGCATCAAAGTAATACACTGTTTCTATAGCATTTTCAGATAGGATAATATTGTTTATCCCATTTGACCCTCCCACTAATACAATGAGCTTGGCAAGGCTGGTGTTTTTCTCTTTGTTTTATATGAAAAGAAACTGAAGCTTAAAGAAGTTTACTGCCTCACACAGATAACAAGAGAGGGAAGACAGTCAAATACCCAGGCTTGCTAACTCCCAATCCAGTTGTCTTCCAGAACACCATGGTGTCTCTCTTTCTTAAGAGCCATGCTCCTCCAAAAACAGTCCCTCCACCCTCCCACCTTAAGTGTCTGAAATTTCCAAAGAGAAAGATTTGTTACTTTGGTGTAAAGCAAGGATTCTGATATTAAAATAGAGGAGAAGAATTTTCACTGAGAGATGGAAGAATAGAAGTATTTTTGCTGTACTCTCTCCCTATGAATCGCTTAAATTAAAAAAGGAAACAAAAGATAGAGAAATGACACATCTTAAATAAAGCAAGGAAACAAGTGTGTGCCCAGAGCATAAACAGTGAAGCACACCTGCCCATGCTACAAGATCTGAATCTAGCTGAGGGAATACAGTGAGAGTCAACTAACCAACCCACCTCAGACTTCATGGAAGATGCAGATTTTCCCAAAATCAAGTGTCACTAAGAAAGAAAGAACATCAGTCTTCCATAAACCCTTCAAGAGATTTTTGTTTTTAATGGAGAGTGCCTTTTAAATCATTTCAATGCCAGTATAACCTTAGTACCAAAACCTGATGAGGGACATTACAAGAAAGGGAAGTTACATACCAAACTTACCCATGAATCCCAAACACGATACCAGAATTAAAAAATACTAAACAAAATATCAAAAAGAATCCAGCAATATATGAGAAGAAATACATTTGAAATATTTAAAAAAAAATTTTTGAAAAACTTGAGTTAATTCCAGAAATGCAAGGAAGGTTTAAATTTTGAAGCTCAGTTATTCATTCCATTTACAGAAAAAGAGAAAAGTTACGTGGTTTTTATTCAAGGTGTGGAAAAATGATAAAATGTAATACTTATGTATAATAAAATCTTAGAACCCTAGCAATAGTAGGGAACTTCCTACTCTGATAAATGAGATCTACAGTGATCTATACAATGATCTAAAGGCACAAGTCATGCTTAACAATGAAATAGTGGACACTTTCCCTCCAAATTGGGAATGAAACAATAATGGAACTTACTAATTTCTATTCAACATTGTTCTGGAGGTCCTGTTCAGTCTAATAAAGCAAGAAGAAAAAAGGATTAAAAATAAGGAAAACTGCCATAATTTGCATAAGGGACAATTGTGTGCATAGAAACACAAAATAAACTATAGACAAACTATTAGATTAAGAAGTGGGCTTAGCAGTTATGCTGGATAAAATGTAAATACACAAAAACTAATTGTATTTCTACATACTAGGAACAAAGAATTAGAAAATTTTAAAATGTTTAATTATACTATTTATAATAACATTAAAAATAAAATTCCTAGGGAATAAATCTGACAGAGGATGTGCAGTATCTCTGCACAGATACTCTAAAGAATTACTAAGAGAAATTAAATAAGACAAAAATTAATAAATATACATATGTGTGTGTATACACACCACATTTCTGAATCGGAAGTTTCAATAGTGTTAATATGTCAATTCCCCCTAAACTGAACTATAAACTGACACAATCCCAGACAACATCTCAGCAATGTGTACATGCGTGTGGGTGTGTATGATTTGACAAACTGGTTCTGAAATTGATATGGCAATGTAAAGTACCAGGAATATTGAAGAGAAATTCAAAGATGTCTAAAGATGTCAGGACTTACAATAAAGCCACAGTAATCAAATCAATGTGGTACTGGTCCAAGAAAACACAAACAGGAAAATGGAACAGGACAGCAAGCCCAGAAAAAGACTCATGCAATATGAACACTTGACTGATGGCACTGAAAACAGCAGAGAAAAGACAGTTCTGTCATTGAGTATTGCTGATTAATTAGATATCTATCTATCTATCTATCTAATAAACAATCCCTACCTCATACCATGCAAAATAATCAAGTTCAGATGAATTGTTTATCTAAATGTGAAATATAAAACAGTCTAAAAGATAAAAATAGTAGAATATCTTTATGACCTTGGAGTAGGCAAAGATTTCTGAAAAGGACACAAAATTGACTAACCATAAAGGAAAAAATAACAAATTAGACTAAATTGAAAATGACTGTTCATGTAAAGACTTCATTCTGAGTATAAAAAGACAAGACACAAAATGGGAGATTTTATACTACATATAACTTAAAGGGATATATATCCAGACTATACAATGAAATTCTAACAATAAATTTAAAAAGCCATTTATCCAACATAGAAGCACGCAAGGTACTTGAATGGGCACTTCACAAAAATGAATACTTAAATGGCCAATAAACACATGAAAATGTGCCCACTTGTATATCTTCTCTGGTATTTGAAAAGATGCTGAACATCACTAATCATCAGGGAAATGCAAACCAAAACCGCAATGAGGATCACTTCACACTAGTTAAGATGGCTATTTTATAAAGTGTATAATTCAGTGGGTCTTGGTGTGTCTGTGTGTGTGTATGTTATATATATTTGTGTGTATATATATTATATATTTGCATATATATAAAATAAGTGTTGGTAAATATGTAGAGAAATTGCAACTCTAATGTGCTGTTGGTGGGAATGTTCGTACAATGGGGCGACCACTACGGAAAACGATATGGAGTTCCCTCAAAAAATTAAAAATCGAATTATCATATGATGCTGCAATTCTACTTCTATTTACCCCCAAAATTGAAATTAGTATCTCAAAGAGATAGTTACACCCCCATGTTCATTGCCACATTATTCTCAATAGCCAAGATGTAGAAACAATCTAAATGTTCATTGACAGATGAGTTTATAAGGCCAATGTGGTATATACATACAATAGAATGTTACTCACTCTTTAAAAAGATGGAAATCCAGCCATATGTGGCAACATGGATTAAACGTTCAGGACAGTATGCTAAGTGAAATAAGCCAGTCACAGAAGGACAAATATCGCTCAATTCCACTTTCATATTTAAAAATCATCAAACTCCACAAACTTATTTACAAAACAGAAAAAGACTCACAGTCATACAAAATAAACTTACAGTTACCAAGGGCGAAAGGGGGTGGGGTGGAGGGATAAAGTGGGAGTTCAGGATTTGCAGTTACAACTACTATACGTAAAACACCTAAACAACAAGGTCCTACTGTACAGCACAGGGAACTATACTCAATACCTTGTAATAGCCTGTAATGAAAAAGAATATGACAAGTAACATATATATATGTATAACTGAATCACTCTACCGTACGTCAGAAATAAACACAACATTGTAAACTGACTATACTTCAATAAAAACAAAAATAAAAAATAAAATCATCAAACTCTTAGAAGCAGAGAAGATGATGGTGATTGCCAGGGACTGGTGGGTGTGGATGATGGGGAGCTGCTGTTCAGAGAATATAAAGTTTCAGCTTCTCAAGAAGAATAAGTTCTAGAGATCGTCTACACAACATAGTGCCTATAGTTACAATACTGTACTGTATGCTTAAAAAATTAAGAGAGTAGATCTCATGTTAAGTGTTCTTACCACAATTTTTTAAAAAAAAAAAAAAAAGGAAAATGTGCCCAGGCTCATTTAATAGAAATACCTATTAAAGCTACAGTAAGATAACACTGTGTAAACTTTAACATAAATTAAAGAGCCTGACAAAACCGAGTTTAACAGGAATGTAAAGCAACTGAAACTCTCACATGGGCTAAGAAGAGCATAAATTTGTACAAACACTCTGGGAAATTGTATGGCACTAGTCACTAAATTTAAACATATGCAAGTCAATGATCCAGCAATTCCTGTATACATGTCCAAAAAATAAAACTTAAAAATAGAAAGAGAAATCCATGCTCATGTGCACCAAAACTTACATGTAGCAAAGTTCACAGAATCATTATTCATAATAGCCCCCAGTGTGATAACAAGCCAAATGTTCATCAACAGTAAATTAAAAAAAAAAATTTTCATGGTTTGTGATACAGTGAATTCAATAGAACAAAAAATGCTTAACTACAGCTACGTGTGACAACATGGATGAATCTCATGTGCATGGTATTGTGGAAAAGAAGTCAGGAAGGAAAACATACATAATGTATAATTACATTTATAAAATTTCAAAAATGGGTGAAATTAATCTATGATGTTCAGATTCAGGTTGGTAGGTACATTTAGGGAAAAATAGAAAAGTTATGGAATGGACAGATATACAAACTATACTTTTAGGATGCTGGAAATGTTCTCTTGACCAGGTTAACAGTTAAACAGGTGTGTTCACTTTGTATACTTAGGGTTGGTGTAATTTTCTGAGTGTGTTATATATACTTAAATTTAAAAATACAGTTCATCATCATAAAAGTCATAGCCAATGTCCATTACATTAAAGCCAGTAATCTTTCAATTAAAGATCCAGAGGCAAAGGCAGTTAGCAAAGAGGCAGAGGACATCTCTATTACAACCGAGTTCAGTTCTGTAGGAGGGTCAGAAGAAGAGAACCTGAAACCCTCCCTGTTAACTAGTCCTGGTCGTTCTATATTTGATACAAATTCTTTATCAAGAAATAATTGACATACCTTAAAATTCACCCTTTTAAAGCATACAATTCAGCGGGTTTTGGTATATTTATAAAATTATGCAACTATCACACCATCCAATTTCAGAACATTTTCTTCACCTCAAAAAGAAGGCTCATGCTCATTGTCAGTCACATGCTACTATCCCTACCCCAGCCCTTGGCAACCACTAACCTGCCTTCTTTCTCTTTAGATCTGCCCATTTTTGACATATCATGTAAATGAATTAGTATGTTATGTGAACTTTGTGACTAGCTTCTTTCACTGAGTATACCATTTTCAAGGTTCATTGATGTTGTAGCATGAATCGGTACTTGATCCTTTTTACAGCTGAAAACTATTCCATTGTATGGATATACTACATTTTTAAAAATCTGTTCACCAGTTGATAGATATCTGAGTTGTTCCCACTTTTTGCCTATTACATACAATGCTGCTGTGGACAGTTATGTGTGGATATATGTTTTGAACTCTCTTGTGATATACTTAGGAGTGGAATTGCTGGATTGTATGACAACTCTATGTTGAGCATTTTGAGAAACTGTCAGATGGCTTTCCAGGAGGCTGCACCATTTTACATTCCCACCGGCTCCAATTTCTCCACATCCCAGTTAATACATGTTATTGTCTGACTTTTTTTATTCTAGCCATCCTAGTGTGCGTGAAATGATATCTTATTGTGGTTTTACTGGCATTTCCCTTTATGACTAATGATGTTCAACATCTTTTCATGTGTTTACTGGATATTTGAGTATCTTCTTTAGAGAAATGTCTATTCAGATCCTTTGCCCATTTCTTAATTAGCTTATTTGTCTTTTTATTTTTGAGTTATAAAACTTAAATGTAGTCTATACATAAATCCACTGTCAGATACAAGATTTGCAAATACACCCTCCCATTCTGTGGGTTGTGTTTTCACTTTCTTGATGGAATCCTTTGAAACACAAAAGCTTTTAATTTTGATGAAATTCCATTTATCTGTTTTTTCTTTTGTTGCTTGTGCTTCATGTCATAGCTAAGAAGTCATTACTTGATCCAAGCTCACAAAGATTTATTCCTGTTTTCTTCCCAAAAGTTTTATAGCTTTAGCTCCTAAATTTAGGTCTATGATCTATTTTGAGTTAATTTTTGTATATAGTATGATAGAGGGGTCATTTTTTAAAGCTCTTTGTTAAAAGGACTGTTCTTTCCTCACTAAATTGTCTTGGCACCCATGTCAAAAATCAACTGACCATAAATGTAAAGTTTTATTTCTTCACTCTCATCATTTTACATTGATCTATATGTCTACCTTACACCAGTACCACATAGTCTGGATTACTGTTGCTTTGTCCTAAGTTTTGAAGTTGGGAGATGTGAGTCCTCCAGCTTTTTTCCCCCCTAAATTGTTTTGGCTATTCTGAGTCTCTTGCATTCCCATATGAACTTTATGATTATCTTGTCAGTTTCTGAAGAAAAAGTTGGTTGGGATCTCGATAGGGATTGCACTGAATCTGTAGATCAAGTTGAGATTTGCCATCGTAACAATGCTGTTTTCTAATTTATGAGCACAAGATCTCTTCCCATTTACTTAAGTCTTTAAATTTATTTCAGTAAAGTTTTATCATTTTTGGTGTAAAATTTTTACATTACTTTTGTTAAATTTATTCCAAAGTGTTTTATTCTTTTTGATGCAATAGTAAGTAGAATTATTTTCTTAATTTCGTTTTGGGATTGTTCATTGCCAGTAATAGAATTATAGTTGACTTCTGAGCATTGATCATGTATCCTGCAGCCTTGCTGAACTAATTAACTCTAATAATCCTTTTGGTGTGGATCTCCTAGATAGCTTTTTTTTCCTTTCTAACCTGGATGTGTTATATTTCTTTTTCTTGCATAACTGCTCTGATTCGAACCTTCAGTACAATGTTGAATTGAAGTGTTGAGAGTAAGCTTCCTTGTCTTGTTTTTTAACTCAGGCGGAAACATTAAAGATTTTAAACATTAGGTATGATATTGGCTGTAGGGTTTTCACAGTTGTCCTTTTTCAGATTGAAAAAGTTCCCTTGTATTCCTAGTTTGAGTGTTTTTTTACATAAAGGAGTGTTGATTTTGTCAGATACTTTCTCTGCATCTACTGACAGTATCATGGAGTTTTGTTCTTTGTTTTATTAATATTGTATTATATTGATTGTATCTTGAACAAAACTTGCATTTCTGGGAAAAATCCCAGTTGGTCATGGTGTGTAATCTTTTCTATATTGCTGGATCAGTTTGATAGTATTTTGTAAAGGATTTTTAGCCTATATTCATAAGAGATATTAATCTATAATTTTCTCATGTTATCTTTGTCTTGTTTTAAAATGAGTGTAAAATAGAGATTAAAAAAACAATAGAAAAAAAATCAATCAAACCAAAAGCTGGTTTTTTGAAAGAGTAAATAAAATTGACAAACCTCTGGCCAAACTCACAAAGAAGAAAAAAGAGAGAGCACAAATAAGCAAAATAAAATGAGTGGAGAAGTATTTTCTCCTCTTCTGTCCTTTGCAATAATTTGTGAAAAGTTGGCATTAATTCTCTTTTAAACTTCTGGTAGAATTCACCAGTGAAGCCTGGTCCTGGGATTTTCTTTGGGGGAATTTTTTTTATTACTAATCCAACCTCAGTATTTGTTATAGGTCTACTCAGGTGTTCTATTTCCTCTTGAGCTACTTTTGGTAGTTTTTTTTCTTTCTAGGAATTGGCCTCTTTCATCATAGTTTTCTGATTTGTTGGCATGCAACTATTGATGGCCTTATAATCCTTTTTCTTTCTGTAAGGTCAATAGTGAAGCCCCCTCTTTCATTCCTGATTGTATTACTGTGAGCCTTCTCACTATTTTTTTCATCGCCTGTCTAGCTAAAAGTTTGTCAATTTTGTTGATCTTTTCAAAGAACCACTGGAGTAAGCAAGAAGGAAGATTTGTTTACCCACATTGTAAGGCTTCCTGCGTAGAGATGCCCCGAGTAGTTAATTCAGCAGCTATGATGACATGGGGGATCCAGGTCACTTCTGTGTGTCTGCCCTGTGCTACTCATGTTGGGTTGGCCCTTGCTTGCCCCCTCCCCGTGGCTTCCACATCTGCAGGTGTCCATTGTGTCCAGGAGAAGAGTGAAAATATATATATATTTTTTCAAGACTCTTCTGCAGGCCCTCTTCCACATTTCATTGCCAGATCTGAGTCCTAATCTAATCTCTAACAAGGTGAATACAATGATCGTGATGGGTATAAATTAATTAGGACACATAGAAGGGGATGAGACCTGAACAAAACTGTAGCAAGGATGAAGGAACTCTGTAGACACTGTCTGGATTTGAAACAGGTAGTTAAATGAATATACTAACTCTAATTCCTAACAGATTTTTAAATAATTTTATTTATGAAGATTTTTAAAGTTTTTTTAAGAAACTCTTATGCTGGAAGAACTTTTAGCTAAAGTTCAGCTATTACTTGAGATTCTTTTTCTTTATTCATATTGATAATCATACATTATATTTTAGTAATATGCATACTATAATCCCAAGTTTAAAAAAAAAAAAAAACTAAGGTAACCATCTTTTTTTGATTAATGGAGGCACTGGGGATTGAACCCAGGACCTTATGCATGCTAAGTAGGCACTCTACCACTGAGCTATATCCTCCCCTCTAAGATACCCATCTTTACTAAAATGTGAATAACCCAAGGAGCAGTTATGTTACGTAAATGTTTACTGCCTATAGTTAGTATTTATGTCATTATCAGTCATTGATACTTTGTCAAAATTAGACCAGATTAACTGATCTGTCATATTGGATAGCAAAATAGAGCACAGTTTGAGAAGGAAAAATAGTTCAAAAAGTTTAAAGGCCTGAAAGAATGTTGTGGTTGTGGAGGAGGCATGGGAGCGGCTCTCAGACATCAAGGCAGTCCTCAGAGCTGTGTAGGAAGGGCCCGTGAGGGCTGGACTGATGATTTTCCTGTGCTTCTTCCTACTAAATGCACAGAAAGCCTCGTGTGAAACACTCGCGATCTGGACCCTGGTATCTACTTAATATTGACAATATGGCCTTGGGCCAGAAGTTGATGATACAAAGATGAATATGACTCAGCTCCTGCCCTCAAGCCCTCACAGTCTAATAGGAAAAATGGACTCGTAAAAAGCAATTTCAAGTGCAACAATAGAGGTGCAGTAGTATGAGCTGCAGCAGTTGCCCAGGGCGGGGAGTGATTAATTCCGTTTCGAAAGGCAGAGACAACTCTATAGAGAAAAAATTAAGATCAAAGGATGCGCTCGAGTTCACCAAGTGTCCAGTGAAAGAAAAGGCTTTGCAGAAAGTGAGAACAGAGGTTTGAAGCAGGCTGGCCTGCTTGGGGAACTGCAAGACAAGTGATGCTGATGCAGCGGGGCAGTGGGGGGAAATAAAAGCAGAGCGGAGAGAGGCACTAGACCTCGGAGCACATTCCTTGCCTTACTGGGGACAGTGAAGCTTAGCCTAGGGCTCTTGGGAGTTTCTAAATAAAAAAGTGTCCCAATCTGCATTTTTAGAAAAAAAAGACCCTTGGTGGTCCTCTGGAGAACATATTGGAGCTGGTCAAGATGGGAGGCCAAAGACGCTTCAGGATGATGATGCAGGTAATAGATGCTGGAGCCTGAATTAGGGACGTGACAATAAGAAGAGACAGAAGTGAGAAAGCAGTTCTTGACTGTGAGGGTTGATGGAGAGAAAGTAGTAAAATATGAGCTGCAGGTCTCTGGCTTGAGCAACTAGGTCAGTGTATGCTGGAAATAAGCTCAGTCCAAGGCACGTTGACCTGAAGGCATCAGTGGGACAACCCAGTGAGGATGCATGCTGGGGAGCTGAACGTGGTTCTCAGCCCCAAATATGAATTTAGGAGACTTCAGGTGGCATCTCCTGAATCTCCAGGGGAAGGTCATGTTGCCTGGGGAGCAAAGAGACAACGAGAAGGGAGAACACAGGGGCCTCCACAATTCAGGAATGGGTGAGTCAGGTCCCCAAAAAGACTGAGCAGGAGCAATCAGAGAGATCGAGGGGAGACAAGAAAAATCAGTGCATCCAAATATAAAGGTTGAATACATTCTTTGAAGGAAATAATGATCTCTGTTTAAAAAACAATTAAAGAAGAGAAGGAAGAGGAGGAGGAGGAGAAGGAAACACATTCATGCATCATTGGCAGAGAATGATCTGTAAGTGTCCAGAGCTCTGCGGCTGGTTTCCCTGTCTTTTTTCCAGGGAAGCATGGATGTGGTCAGATGAGGTCCAGGTATCCAGGATTCTGGAGGAAGGAACAGCAGAGGCTGTCTTGCTTCTAGGGACCATTTCTTCCCCACCCTGGCTAGAACAGGGAAGCTTTCCTGGTCAACTTTGCTGAGAAAGTACAACCACATATGGAGGTTTCTGGTACCTAAACATTAGGGACTTTTCAACCTACTAATGTTTCTGCCTCATGAATAGTCCTTTTCCTCCATCTGATGTCTTGAGAGGGAGAAACCTGGGACCCTCCTAGAGGCAATGGAAGAGAAGCCCAAGCAATTGCCTTCACTCTGATTTTACTTTGCTGTGAACTGAAGATGGAAGATTCCTGTAGTCTGAAGCCCGGTCTCTAACCCTGCTCGCCCTGCTGTGTGCAGCTGGATAAGTCTGTGTAGAGACACACACAGCCTATAGGCACAATGAGGACACCATCCTGATCAACTCCTTGGGGAACAGAGAAAAGCAGACTTTTACCAAGAGCCAACTCAGTGCCAGGTTAAAGCTACATGCCTGTAAGCTCCTCCCGTGGCCCCTGAGGTGTGTGGTTTCTTGCCTATTGGAGAAACTCAGATGTGCATCCTCCCTAAGACCGCCTGACTTTAAGTAAACAGCAGAGACGGGGTTTGGTACCAAGTCTGTGTGACCCAAAATCCATGGGTTTTCCCTATGTAAATAGTCACTTTCTACTCATTTTTAAAAAAATTTTAATGGCTCCTCATCCTTCAAATTCCAATATGCAGATGAGCTTTAGATAAGAAAGACATGTGTCTCTGGAAAGTTGTATACAAACTGAGATTTTGTAGCTCAGATTTCAAGTATCTTAAATTTCATGACAAATCCTCTTTCTACATCAAAGACCCCCTTTCACAGAGCAAAGGGCCAGTCCCTAATTTATCTCTAGTTTCATGTGTCAAGTCTCCTTAAAGTGCAGCTCACTTCTGCCACGAAAGAAACTGTACACCCTGTCAAAGCACCACATCCAAAGTCACACTTTGTTTACAGTGAGAGCGAAGAGGCAGCGCTGGGGAGCCATCAGCGTTCCTGGAGCGAGACGCCAGCGTTCCCCTCTGCTGCCTGCAGACACACTCCTCCTCACAGAGGAGCTGGTGAGACCCCAGGCCCTCCTCCTGACCCCACACTGTCAGGTCAGAACAGAGTTGTTCAGAATTGTTCCTACACATCCTTGGAACCTTTGGAGGAGGCACATAGAAGCCTAGATTAGCACAGAGTTGCCCCCTCTTCCGGTCACGAGAGCCTCTTAAGCAAGAGGGGCTGGAGACTGAGGTTCATCTTTTGATGTGTCTGTGAAACTACAACTTCTCAGCTCATTCTTTTTTTTTTTTTTTAAGCTGTATATACTTTTTTTTTTAGCTGTGTATACATTTAAAAATTTTTTTTATTGATAGTCGATTTATAATATGTTAATTTCAGGTGTACAGCAAAGTGATTCAACCATAAATGCACACTCATATATATATATTCTTTTTCAGATTCTCTTCCATTTTAGGTTATTATAAGATACTGAAAATAGTTCCCTGTGCTATACAGTAGGTCCTTGTTGTTTATTCTATATATAGTAGTTTATATCTGCTAATCTCAAACTCCTAATTTATCCCCTCCACCGACCCCTTTCCCCTTTGCTAACTATAGTTTGTTTTCTGTGTCTGTGAATGTATTTCTGGTTTGTAAATAAGTTCATTTGTATCATTTTTTCTAGATTCCACGTGCAAGTGATATGATATTTGTCTTGACTTATTTCGCTCAATATGATAATCACTGGGTCCATCCATGTTGCTGCAAATGGCATTTTTTTTAATTGATAGATTTTATTTTTTTAGAGCAGCTTCAGGTTCACAGAAGAATTGAGCAGAAAATACAGAGTTCCCACATAGCCCTCCACACCCACACGTATATACCCCCCTACCCTCAATATCCCTATCAGTGTGGCATATTTGGTACAATCAATGAACCAACATGGACACATTATTATTAACCAAAGTCCATAGTTTACATTAGGGTTCACTCTTGATGTACATTCTATGGGTTTTGACAAATGCATAATGACAAGTAGCCACCACTGCTGCAAATGGCATTATTTCATTCTTTTTTATGGCTGAGTAATATTCCAGTGTGTGTATATGTGTGTGTGTGTTTTATGGCTTGATATGTGTTGCTTTAAAGGACAGAAAAACAGTGGCAAAGAAGTTTAAAGTTACTTAAAACTGTACCTTCCTTATCCAAATTTCAGTTAATACAGGAATAACAACGGCATTTTATGCCAGACGTTATAGAGCAAGTGTAAACCCTAACTTTGTGTCACAGAGCAGCTAGTGAAATAATGTATATACATCCTGTACTTGTTTCCCTCACCATTTGTCACAGCTGGGTACGAGCTGGCAATACAATATGGAGGCAAGTTGAAGGTCCTGAGTCATTTTCATAGTAAAAAGATAGCAAAGCAAAAAAAGGGCATAGCCAGTCAAGGGCTTCATGGGTTTCCCACAGCCCTGCTCTGCTCTGCCTTGGTTAACACTGTTATTTTTACTATGTATCACCAAATGTAACAGTATTATTACCAATGGATGCACTCCAACCGAAAAAACTAAAACAAAACAAAACAAAACAAAAAAACCCAGACTGTCCATAAATGTGCTGCTTTCCTCTGAGGCCCAGTGCCCTCTTCCATGACCAACAGTTCAATGAGACGATCATATAATGAAATGAGTAAGCAATCCATGCTATTCTACCACTCCACAAGGCCACACACCACATCTTTTTTATCCAGTCATCTGTCGATGGATGTTTAGGGTGCTTCCATGTCTTGGCTACTGTAAATAGTGCTGCTATGAACATTGGGGTGCAGGTGTCTTTTCGAGTTAAGAGTTTCCTCCAGATATATGCCCAGAGTGAGTTTGCTGGATCATAGGGTAACTCTATTTTTAGTTTTTTAAGGAACCTCATACTCTTCTCCACCATCCCTTTAGCCCATTCTTAACTCCTTAAGTCTGCAGGCAGATTTCTCCTTCCCTCACCCTACCCGACTGGCCAGGAATTGAATAGGCGAATTTGAGGGCAAGTGTGGGCAGTTACTTCCGTGCCCTTTTGTCTTTCTACAACCGCCCTGAATTTCATGAAGGGCGTGCGTATCCCTGCATACCCAAACGGGCTGAGCCCGAGGTTACTGGGCAGAGATGCTGTGCTCTTAGCTTGGGCTGAAACTCCACAGCAGGCTCACCTTTGTACTGGTCACCTACCTGTCGTCTCTGAAATGTTTCCAGGCTTCTCCTGGGCATGGGTATGATTGCCCTTGGTGGCACTTAGAGTTAAGCGTGGCCATGTGACTTGCTTTGGTCAATAAAATGCCAGCAGAAGTGACATGGGTCATCACTAGGTGGAAGCTTTATGAGCCAGTGTGATGGGGAAACAAGCCTTGAGCCCAATCTGTTGTCAGCCTGGGTTCCTAAGAGAAGATGTTGAACAGAGCTCCCTGCCAGATGCCAGGGGACGTGAAGCCAAAAAAAAAAAAAAAAAAAAAAAAAAAAGTCCAGGATGTCATGGGAGTTCTTAGGAAAACTCCTCAAGGGAGGGGAGGCTAGTCAGGGAAGCCTTCCTAGACAAGGTTGTGCTGATACCGAGTAGTAGTGGAGGATGAGTAGTGGTACCAAGGCAAAAGGGCTGGTGGTGTGGAGGGGAAAGGAGGCATTGCAGGAAGAGGGAAGAGCATGTGAAGACCCAGATCACCAGCCAGAAAGTGAGGAAGGAAGGAGGGAAGAAGACGGGGAAGGAGAAGAGTCATCAGCAGGTGCCCGACATCATCAAAGGCCTGGCTTATCTAAGAGCTCCTTCCTTCCCAGTAAACTTTGGTACCACCCCAGCTCCAACCAGAGGAAAGGGAAAAGGGGGGGGGGGGAGGTATGATGGAGGAGAATGAGAAAAACAGAAAAGTGGATTTAAGGAAAAGAGGACTGGAAAAGAGGACCAGTAAAGAATAGGAAGCTAGAAAATTCAGACTAGAGGAGACAAAATGAAACAGGATACAGTGGGTGGAATAATGACCCCAAAGATGCCAAGTCCTCACCCCTGGAACTTGTAAATGGGACACACTTTGGGGGAAAGTGTCTTTGCAGATGTGCTTAACTTAATGTTTTTTGAGATGAGATTGCCCTGGATTTTGCAATGGCCCCTAAATGCTGTCAAACATGTCCTACTAAGTGACAGGCAAGAAGAAAACCTCAGCAACAGGTATATATAAAATAGATAAACACGTTTATACTGTACAGCACAGGGAAATATATTGAATACCTGGTAGTAGCTCACGGTGAAAAAGAATATGAAAATGAATATATGTATGTTCATGTATGACTGAAGAATTGTGCTGTACACCAGAAATTGACATAACATTGTAAACAGACTATAACTCAATCAAAAAAAATAAAAATAAAAATTCAATGCAGAAGAAAAAAAAGAACAAGAACAAGAAAACCTCAGCAGAGAGAGCTATATGACCACAGAGGCAGATTGGGGTGATGTGGCCATAAGCCAGGGAGCACCTGGAGCCACCAGCAGCTGGAAGAGGCAAGGAATGGATTCTCCCCTAGAGATTCCGGAGGGAACACGGCCCTGCTGACCACTTGATTTTAAAAAGAATACATTTCTGCTGTTCTAAGCATCCCAGTTTGTGGTCATTTGTTCCAGCAGCCACAGGAAACAAGTATATAAGATGACAGAGAATGTCTCCTCCATCCATTTGGCCATCCCTTAAGTAAACAGCTGCCTTAGCCTCCCAGCCTCCTACACAGCCAGCAAGCATTCTTTGTGCTTTCCTACCTCAGGGATTCGCTAAGGCACCGGACTCTTTTCCTTTCCCTCCATTGGGCCAGGCTTCACCCCTGTGCTCCCTTCCCTCTTCCCCTTCCCTACCTCCTCCCTCCCCCTTCCCCCTCCCCAACCCGCACTCCCCTTCCTCTCTCCCAGCCTCTGTGATGAACAGAACTGCCATGCTGTTGGCTGTGTTGCTCCACTGACTTCAATGGTTTTCATCTCTTAAAAGGCAAAGAACCCATAACCACCGCCAAGTATTTTGTTTAGTGCCAGACTCAACACACAAGATTTGAATGCGTAAAAGGTCATTGATAAATGTTTGCTAACTGACTGCTAATTTGGACTTGGCAATTATTCCTGTAACAACCGTTTACGTAGCTACCTGTTATGTCTCAGGCACTAAACAAGAAGAATAATAGTAACAGTCGCTGTAATTAGTGAGCTGTTGCCATGTGCACTGGAAATATTTATTTAATCCTCACCACCGTATTACAGCAGTCTATGGTAGCATAGTAACCCTCACCACCATATTATTGTCATCATCTCCTTTTTATACATGAGTCAGCTGGCCAAGAGAGGTTAAGTCATTTGTTCAGTGGAACCCAGCTAGCAAGCCTCAGAGCCAGAGTTCAAGCCCAAACCTGACAGGCTCTCAAAACCATGCTCTCAATAGGATCTTTTTGGGGAAAAAAATCTATACTGTTCTAAACGGCCGTTTCCTTGGCCACTGTTTAAGTTGCCTGAGTTTCCCAAACATTTGTGGGTATTCCTTAAATATCATGAGCCCAGGTTTGCCAGAGTCGCAATTCCAAGGCCTGAAATCAACCAAATTGTCCACTAGGTGGCACCAAAGAAGTGTGTCTGAGACCCAAAACCCAGCAAGCCAAGGGCGGTTTTCTGCTCTGAGGTGTTCCTGGAGGTGAACTGCACACAGATAGAGAGGCTAAGCTGCCCAGAAGGAAAAAAGCCAAAGATCAAAGAAACAGAGTGAAAAACATGTTTCCTTGGGGGTCAAATGCTGATGGAAAAAGATAGCAGCAAATCCTCAAGCTTGCATTTCAGTGAAAAATCATAATCCTGAGAAAAGCAGACTATTTAAATACATGTGTTTACCAGGAGCACGCAGAAATCCCTGTGGGTGCTCAAAGAAAAGAAAAATTATAAGCACAATCACCAACAGTGAGGATGTCCAAACTCCTTAACAAGTCCTTGTTGAACCGGCAGCTCTTGAACAATTCAGCTGCCTCGGAGCCAAAACGCATAGCGACAGCCATAAATTACACTATAATTAACATCACACGCAGAGCAAAGGGAACTTTGAAAATATTGCACTTAGCATCTCAAAGGAGTCATAGATATTCTTCCCATGAATGAGGACATTGTCAAATTATTTATCGAGAGCCAGCTGTGCATTCTCTGAGATGTAAAATACCTAGAGATTGCTGCGTGGTTAGTAGGAAGAATGACAGCTGAGCGAGCAGCACCACATCCCTGACTTCAGGGCCCTGCTGGAAGCCTGGCGTCTGCGTAAGAGCCGTGTCCTGCACCGCTGATACTGAGTGTGGTTCATAAAGTGCTTTTCATCTGTGAATGGTTTGCTACCAGTCCACGAGGAGATAAGAACAGAATGAGAGTGAGCATTAGAAACTGGCAATTTGGGCAGTTTGACCTTGCCATGACATCCCAAGCTGTGATCAGCTCAGCAGATTTGGACCAGTAGGGAGGTTGCAAACTTGCCGGTGAGTCACTTGTGGCAAGAGATACAAACTAGACCTGTGCAATAAATCCATTTATTGATCTGAAGCAGATTGGAAATGAACTGGCCCCCCGGACAGGTGGTTTGAGAAGCATTGTCCCAAGGCAGATATCTCCCGCCTGGTTCGCCCAGTGCCCTGCCTTGAGAGGTAAAGGTTGCTAGCTGGGTGGTGATTAAGGGCGGGGCCTTTGAAGTTGGGGAGAACTCGATTCAATCTCCTCTATCAATTATCAGCTGTGTGGCCATAGGAACATTGTCTAAATTTTTGGATCTTTAGTTTCCTTAGTACTAAAATGGGGCTTGTAACATGTACTTTATAGAGTGGTTGTGAGAATATAAAACAAGATAGATGTGGTGAGACTGAACACTCAGATGGTTCTTATACCTTTTTCTCAATCTCTCTCTCTCTCTCTCTCTCTCTCTCTTCCCTATTTCTCTTTGTCTCTGCAAATAATATCTTGTATCTGTTTGGAGAGTTTTTGAAAATAAAGCCCTCTTTGTCCTGTTGGCCTAAAACAAATAGTTTGCCAGATATTTCTTTGGCAAAGATGGGTTTATTCAGGATCAGCAGAGAATTGCAATGCAGGGTCTGCAACCATGGTGAGACACATGCAAGCCTTTGCACAGCAAAGGAAGAGGAACTCTTTTATAAAAGGGACAAAGGAAGTTTAGAGGGCTATCGTAAAGAAAGGGTTCATGGCTTTTCATTGGCTGAGGTGTCGCCAGGAAAGAAGAGGAGTCTTTCTCTTCCCGATTGGGCTCTGCTCTCATCACAGGGAATGAAAGCTCCCCTTCCTGGTCTTCCAACACTATTTAGTTGAAATTTCTGTTTATTAACTTTTACATTTCCTCCTTCTGATCAAGAGCTTTCTCTGAAAACATCACTGATCAAGAGTCAGGTTTTCTAGTTTCAGCAGCTTTTTGTCCCTCAGTGCCAGGAAGGATCTTTCCTAGGTGCGGTATCTCATGTCAGAGGGAGAGTACACAGATTGGAAACCTATTGAGATCACATTTGAGTAAAAAGGAGGGGTATGAGGGAGAATTCACAGGCACTTTTTAATCCGAAGTCCACATGTTATCAAGATCATAGATGTTGGAGATCATCTGAAGCAATAGGTCATCATCAAAGATGTGGGGAGAAACTTCCAAAAGGCCTGGTCCCTATCTCTAGGGAGAGTTGTCTCATCAGTTGCCATCTGCTTCAGTTCCAGGAAACCTTTACTCTTAGATCACCAGGTGATGTGCAGGTCCAGTCAGGGGTCAGTGCTTTCTCTAAGTGTGCCAGGTGAATCAAAGAGTCTATTCCTTGGAGTTTGGCAACTCAAGGGCTGGTTTGCAGTACTTGATAGGGGCCTCTTCAGTGAGGTTGAAGAGAATTCCTCTGGAGATATCTTTTCCAATAGACAAAACCTCCAGGTTGCAAGGTATGATGCTTAAGGTTTTCATCTCCTGAGAGTGCACTAGGAAAAGATTGCATGACCAAAGTATGGTTATTTTCAATAGAAGCAATTAGACCTTTGCAATATTGGAGTATCTCTTCTCTTATGAGTTGTAGGTCAAAAGAAGAAGGAGCTAAGTCCATTGGGTGTTTTCTGACTACCTCAAAGGGTGAAAGTTTATAAGTTCCAAAGAGGTTGAATCTGAGCTTTAGAAGGATCAACAGCAATGCTTTTGGCCAAAGTATTTAGGGCACCTCTATAAATTTTCCCAGTTGGGTTTTAACAATGCCATTAGTGCATTCGATTAAACCAGAGGATTGAGGGTGGTAAGCTTAATGAAAGTGTTGCTAAACTGGCCAAACAGCGCAGACTTGTGGAAGTACCTGGTCAGTAAAAATGAGTTCCTTGATTGCTATGAGGTTCAAGGGGGAGGTCCCTATGTAGAGATAATCTTTTCTAAAAGCACTTTAGCTATAGAACAGGCAGTAGCCTATCTGCAAGGGAAGGCTTCAGTCCAGTGTGCAAACATACAGACCATGACTTAACCATATTTATAGCCACAAGATGGACAAAGTTGTATAAAACCCATTTGCCAGACCTCAAATGGTCTATTAGACAGTTTAAAAAGCCTGGAGCAGTAAGCAGTCCCCTCTGTGTTGCACTTCAGACAACTGGGGCAGGTGAGGGAGCACCACTGCAGCCGTGTTCATGTTTCCGCGCTGATACTGATGCACGAAGGCTCTCATTTTGTCAGCAGACCAACAGTCTAGTGCATGTCCAGTGGCCAGGAGTGGGGGTTTCAGGACTGGGTTGTTATTTGGTCCAAACAAAAGCCCTTTTTTTTAATTAAGCCAACAATTGTTGAATTTCCAATCTTGTTTTTCCTTTTCTGAGGCCAATTGTTGGGCTTCTCCAGCCAGTTTTTCTAACTTATCATTTGGGGAAATATCCCTTTGGACTGCAACAGAGGTTTGGCTGCTGTTGGTCCCTTTAAGGACAGCATTCTCTGCAGAAATATCAGCCAGTTGATTTCCCCTTGTGTCCAAAGAGTCAAGTTTAGAATGCCCCAGAATCTTAATAGCAGATGAACTGGCAGGTAAAATTACTGCACCCAATAATGTTTTAACATGGGGGCTATTTTTAATTTCATTTTCACTGGATGTAAGGAAGTCACATTGCTTCCACAACATTCCAACCTCGTGAGCTACTCCAAAAGAATCTCTACCATCAGTATAAATATTGGCGGTTTTGTCCTTGTTTGAAGCCCAAGCCCGTGCAACGGCTATGACTCAGCTTGTTGGGCTAAAACAGCCGCAGGTAAGATTTCTGCGTCAACATCAAAAGCAGCATGCCCAGGGCAAGGCTTGCCATCGCCACCTTGTGACGAAGAACCATCGGTAAACAAGGGGAAGTCAGTGTTACCCAGAGGAATTTCCCGCAGATCATCATAAGGAGTCAGGTGGTCTGTCAGGGTTGAGCAGTTGTGAGGGGCTTCGTCAGAGAGGCAGGGGAGAAGAGTGGCAGGGTTTAAGGTTACTAACACGATAAAAGAGTTATGTGAGGGGTCGTTAGCCGAAGGACTTCCTAGGAAGTGAGGAGGCCTGGCTGAGAAATGGTGAATGTGATGAGAGTTCAGAAGGGTTTCTACTGCTTGTGACACAAAAAAATGGGTAAAGGAGATCCCACAATAATTTTCTCAGTGGCCTTAACCAAAAGGGCCGTGGCCATGATGGCTCTAAGGCAAGGGGAGTGCCCACATGTCGCAGGGGCCAGTTAGCTGGCTGTAATACCCTACAGGTCAGTGGCAGTCCCCGTGTCTTTGGGTAAGTACTTCAAGGGCATCCCCTTCCTTTTCATAAAAAAAAAAGAGAAAGGAAATCTGATCATTGGGAGGCCCGAGGGCAGGTGGGCTCACCAAACTCTCCTTTTAAGGCTTTAAAGGCAATGTTGTTCTGGTCTTTCCATAAAATTGATTTGGGGTTTTTATTGTTGAGTAAAACATATAGAGGTTAATAAGAGAGAAGTTTGGATTCCAATTTCAGCAATAACGAACCAGCCCCAGAGAACCAGGCAGTTGGCACTTAGTTTTGGGTTTGGGGAAACTTAGCACAACATGAAGTCTCTATGGATCTAGGTGTAGCCCTTGTTTCTAATCAGATGCTCTAAAATTTGAACCTGGGATTGGGCAAACCACTTTTGTTTGATGACTGTATGTCTCTTTAAGGACGAAAGCTTTATTAAGTGGATGCTGTCTGCCTGTGAAGAGGCTTGGGAAGGAGAGCAAAGAAGTAAATCATCCACATATTACAATAAAGTAGAACTCTCAGAGTACATTGTATCATCCAGATCAGCCTTCAGGATTTGTAAGAAATAAAAAGGACTCTCAGTAAAACCCTGAGGCATTACTGTCCAGGTGAATTATTTTTCTTCCTAAGTGAAGGCAAAGGTTATTGGCTATCTTCATCAGCTAGGAAGGCTCTGCATAAATCAATTACAGTAACAAATTTACTTCTGGTGAGAATGGACATTAGTCATGTATGAGGGTTAAGGACAACAAGGTGTTGAAGGATAATAATAGTGTTTGTTGCTCGGAGGTCCTAGGTGAACCTCCACCGTCTGCCCTCAGGTTCCTCTCACAGGGAAGATGGGAGCGTTACAGGGGCTGGTACAGGGATACCGAGGCATTGCGCCTTTGATCTTCTGTTATGGCCATTATGCCTTGAAGGGCTTCTTTACTTATAGGGTATTGATTACTCTGGAAAGAGGTTTTGAGAGATCTATTTGAATCTTAATGTGAGGTGCACTGTGAATTTTGCCAGTATCAGCTGGAGATTTTGCGCATAAGGAGGGTGGCAGCTGATTCAACAGGGACAAGTGATCAGTTTCCAGAATCAGCTCTAGTACCATCGGAGACAGAACAAATGAAATATGTCAAAGGGCCATTTTAATTTACCTGGTTCATTAATTTGATGACTACTGCCCAATTCTACAATTACTTCCCCCTTTGGGAGAAAGTCCAATATGATACTTGGCCTAATAAATGAGTAAGGACAGAGAAACTAAGCAGAAAAGGGTGTGTGTCTCTCAAAGAGCCTAAGTGAAAGGGAGTGGTTTCAGAGAGAGGAACCTCTTGAGGTTCATTAGAGATCTGACTGTTTGAACTGTTTTAGTACTCAGAGGCTGGGGCTGTTTTACAGTAGTGGGGCCGAACACCAAGAATGTGACCCTGGTGTCAGGGGCTGGAAGAGACTCACTCCCAATCTGGAGAAATGTTTCTCCAAGCTGCTTAAGAAGGAGGATTAGGAAGAGCCCCTGCAGTTACTCAGAGCCCTGTTGTTGAGAATTGGAGGGCGCTGGGAAGGCTGGTTAGAGGGCTGAAGGCACCTAAACACTCAGATGTGTAACAACCTCTTTTTCAAGGTCTTGGCTCTGCAGGAACATCAGAAACTTGAAGGGTTTTGGTTTCACTTCTGAGCCTTCATCTGCTGGAGCTGAAGATTAGGAGTTTTGGCAGTTTTCCTTTTTGGTGACTCACCTAGAGTGTGCGAGAGCTGGTTTGCCAGATTCACTAAGTCTGGAGTGGACGTAGTTTCCCAGTCTGTCCTGGCCTTTTTGCCAGAAGGGAAAGGTCCCAGTCCCATTAACATAGAGATAAAAGCTACCCGGGTGAAGTCAGAATCTGAAGGAAGACTTGAATTTTCTTGAAAATCAATCTGAAGTCAATTGTAATAGTCATGAATCCATTATTTGTTAGATTTTTGTGTGTGACAAGGCTGAATTTTGTTCCAACAGGCTTTGGAAAAGCCCTAGGAATTGCTTGATGAAGTCACCTAGCAATTGCTTGAGGCTGATCATGTAATAAGTTCTAGAGAATAATAATTATTATAATAATTCTAGAGAACGTTCAGAATTTTCCCAGTTAGCTGTTGTTCATCCAATGTTGGGTCTGGCCTTCACCCACAAGCATATGAACTAGCTGATATAAGTCAGAGAAACCAGATAGGCAAGTTTAAATG
The DNA here is from genome assembly GCF_009834535.1 of Camelus ferus. Taxonomy (NCBI): domain Eukaryota; kingdom Metazoa; phylum Chordata; class Mammalia; order Artiodactyla; family Camelidae; genus Camelus; species Camelus ferus. Next base: position 16,124,178 of record NC_045700.1, read on the forward strand.
ACTGTATTAAATTTCTCAGCAAATCTGTGAGGATTTTTCAGTTATTTGGGGATAATCTTTGACTGTGGTTTGCAGTTCAGCTTTAGTCCAGGAAATATAAGAAATTAAGGATTTAGCCTCTGACTCCTCAGAAGGCTTAATTTTAAAAGGACAGGTTCTGACATGTTCAGAGAAAAGGGGAGAGTTTCAGAGAAAAGAGGAAGTTTGGTGAGAGATTTAGTATGAGGGAACTGAGGGTACAGAGGAGGCAAAGGCAGGGTAGAAGGAAAAGAGGGAGATGGTGCCAGCGACGTAGCCTGAGACAAGAAGCCAAGGAGGAAGAGCCTGAGGTTTTGAGAGCCATTTTTTCTTTCCCTAATCTTCTGTTTGCCTCAATTATCCTTAAAATCTTACATTGCAGAGAGGCAATTTTAGGCTACTGATAACTTTTGGAAGTTTCAGAATACCAATTGAAATGAGCATTCCAGCCCTGAAATTTTTGAGCTATTGTAGCCCAATTTCAGTTTTAAGCAAATTAAGTTGGGAATTTCCAGAGTTCCCCATAATGGCCATTGATATTCTCAATCACCTTTGGTCAGGTCCGTCCATGTAGTTAGAAATACCCATGAGAAGAACCACAGTTTATAAACACGAAATTGGCCAGAGTCCCTGGTGGGGGTGTGCCCTCAAATATTTAGATAACTGGGTTCCCATTTCTCAGGGGTTTTCCTCTAGAGGAGAAGAACAATGCTCAAACAGCTGGCAACACAAACAGCTCAACTGAAACAGCTTCCAAGCTAATACCAGCCAGTTCTAAGGAGATGGCTTGGCCTGGGAGGAGCCAGCCCAAAAGCTTTTTCTGCCAGTTTCCAGAGAATAGCCCCTATTCCAAAGGAATGAGCCGGTGGCTGAACTGGCACAGTTAAACTGAAGCAGCCCCTGTTCGTAAAGGAATCGGCTGGAGGCATCTCAGCCACCTTCAGTTGAAACAGAAACAGACTTACAGACGTAGAAAACAAACTAGGGGTTACCAAAGGGGAAAGGGAAGGAGGAGGGGCAAATTTGGGGTGTGGGATTAAGAGATACAAACTACTATGTATAAAATAAGTAAGCAGCAAGGATCTATATTGCATAGCACAGGGAATTATGATCATTATCCTATAATAACTTTTAATGGAGTATAATCTGTAAAAGTACAGAATCACTATGCTGTACACCTAAAACTAATATAATATTGTAAATCAACTATACTTCAACTAAAAAAATTTTTTTAATCAGATTGAGGTGCCAAACAAGTACTCACCTACAGAAAAAGGCTTTAACCAGAAAGAGGAAAGCTTAAAATAGATCCCAAATAAAGCCTGGAGGGGTTCAAACACAAAGAGGGCATGAGCTTAGATTCAGGAGAAAGATATATCTTCAATCTCCAGGCTTGAAAAGAGAAGCAGGGAGTGACCCCAAGCTCAGTGGTGGGTCCTGCACCTGTTTGCTCACCAGCCCCAGAGCCTTTGGCAGTCTCTGTGCTCCCAGCACAGACCACCAAAACATTGACCAGAAACAGACAGACTGCCAGACATTTCTCCAGCAGAGATGGGTTTAATTAGGATTAGCAGAGAACTGCAATTCAAGGTCTGCAACCATGATGAGCCCCACGCAGATCCTTATGTGGAGATTTGCACGGGCACTCAGGAAAACATTTTTGTTTGTTTGTTTTTTTGTTTGTTCGTTTTTTTAAGAAGAGGTAGCACTTTGTCAAGGAGGTAGGATCTATACCAGTGCTTCTCATCCCGGAGCAAATTTGCTCCCCGAGGAATATTTGCCAACGACCGGAGACATTTTTGATTGTCACAACACGGGTAGGGGGTGTTATTGGCAGGGTTACGGCCAAACATCCTACGGTACACAGGACAGCTCCACCACAAAGAACTATCCAGCCTGAAAGTGGAGGAGGTGCAGATAACAGAGGGGTGTTCTGGTGGCAGAACAGCACAGTGATCAAGAGCGTGGACTCTGCATTAAGAGTGTGGCTGAGACCCTCCTTCTGCCACTTCCTGGTGACCACAGACAAGTGGCTTGACCCCTCTAACCGGGGTTAGATAATCGTAGGATTTATTGTGAACCAACCTAAGCTGATTTCATCTCATACATTTCTTGGGTTCCTTTAAGGAGATATGGGTAATGGAAGATGGTTGAGGTAGGGAAGAGCTGGCCAACTCCTTCTCTCCACCGCCAGGTTACAAAGGAAGGAAATCTCAAAATCCTCCCATACATCGAGACATTTATTAGCAAGCAAACCCGAAAGAACTCATAGTACTTGTAAGATCCAGGAAGTTCTCAGCCCCTTAATGTTCCCACCCCCATTTGCCTGGCAGATCCACAGTGACCGCTGAGGCAGGGATTCTGTTCATGTTATAATTGGCATCAGGCACCATAATCTTCTTCCTTCCTCATGCTGGACACCAGACAGATTAGGGATTTAGCCCTCTTGAGTTATTCCTAAGGATTCAGGCTACAGGTCTTTCTGGTTCTTGATACCCAGCTCACACAAAGGTAGGGAGCATTTCTAAAATATTTTATGCAGCCCAAACATCTTGAAGGTTTTTATTTCCCCATTGAAACACATTTCTAACAGTTGCCATGCTATTTAACAAGCCACTAATTTCACCAGTAAGGAAACATTTCTGACATTCGCTGAGCTCATAGGCAACACATCTGATCCCCACGGGGAGGCAGACAGCAGAAGCCTGCCTTAGCCCTGGTGGAGGCCTCCTGAATGGAGTGCTCACAGACCACACTCTGCGTGGGGCCCGCGTTGGAATGTCACCTGCACTTCGGCGACTGTTTAACCACAGTCACACACGTACAAGAACACATTGTCTGGTTCGAAGATTTCAAGCAAACCACAGACAACATAAGAGAACTCAGAGAGATAACATGTGCCAAGTGTTCAGCGCTCTTTCAGAGTATTAGTAAACACAAAAATATGTTTGCTATTGGCGTAATCATTTTTTAAAGCCTTCTTCAGCTCCTTGAGGAAAGGCAGGAGAGTTTTAAGCTCTAAGGGTAGGACAGGAAAGGAAGGTTATGGCATTTGTTGAGCAACTCCTGAGAACCAGGCACTTCATGTGCTTTTTGGCATTGAACTGGCACAACCACCTGGCTAGGTGGCTTGATCATCACTACTTTCCATTAAGAGGAGGGCGACTCAGAGGGATCAGGCACCTCAGCCAAGCCCACAGAGCCAGCAGGTGTCAGAGCTGAGACCAAAACTCTCTTGGATGGGAAAGTCTGCCATCCCAGAATTGCACTTTGAATGTCCGGTGACAGGGAGATGTTGAAATTCAGAAGGATCAGGAAGATAAAGCCAAAGGAATAGAAGGCGAGTGGGAATGACACAGAATCAGTGCTGGAGGCTGCCAGCCAGCTCTCCACAGGGGACGAGGGGCCTGGTCAGACAGAGAGAGAGCTCACTGCATACTAGCCAACCCTGGGAGTTGTCAGAAGGTGGGCTCTCCCAGAAGCAGGACTGGAACCAAAGATTTGGTCTAAGTGACAAAACACCAGTGACAGGGTGGAGGCAGGCAGCAGGTATGGATGGGAGGAGGTGGACTCTGGTAGCCACACCAGTCAGCACTGGCCACGGCTCCTGGGCAGGCCTTAAGCTTCTCAAGCTCTTCTAATTCTCCCTGTGGTGATGGCGCCAGCGTGCTTGATCAGTCCTCTGAACACACTCAGAAGCTGAGGGACAGACACACACAGGGAGGAAAAGGACCCCCAGAGGCTCTGGGCAGGGCAGCAGCAGCATGCACCGTGGTGGTCATCCCCCGGCATCCAAAGGGGTTCATCCTTTGAAACCTAGTAAAATCTAAATCCTTCCGTGGTCCAAGTAGCCTCTGGACTGGCCCTGCCTAACTGTGTAACTCAGTTCTCCTACTCTTGCCTCCCTAGTCCCACTCCAGCTACACTGGCCTCTCACTGTCCTTCAGTGATACCAGGCACACCCCAGCCTTGGACCTGTGCCAGTCTCTGCTCAGGACCCGCTTCCCTGGAGAACAGCCTCCCTCCCTGCCGGCCTTGCCCCAGCTGACGCCTTCTCCAGGAGACCTGATCACCCTTTTTAAAGTAGTGCCCCTGCCCCTCTTCCATTCCCACCCCTCTCCCGCATCCCCATCCCTTTCCCTGTCACCACCTGACACTATGTTATGCATGTTTCTTTGTTAACTTGTTTATCACTGGCCTAAGGACAGAGAAATGTAAGCTCCATGAGGGACAGGACTTCTGCCTGCTTTGATGACTGCTCCTTCTTCAGTATCTAAAACAGCACCTGGTACAGAGTCGAGGTCAATAAACACTTGTGAATGAATGAACGAATAAAATGAACAAAAGAACAAATGAATTCAGAGCATATTCCCTAAGGCAGCATTTAAAAAAATTTTTTTAATTGAAGTATAGTTGATTTACAATGTTGTGTTAGTTTATGGTGTACAGCAAAGTGATTCAGTTATATATATATAGATATTCTTTTTCAGATTCTTTTCCATTATAGGTTATTATAAGATACTGAATATAATTCTCTGTGCTATATAGTGTATCTTTGTTGTTTATTTTACATATAGTAGTGTATATATGGTAATCCCAAACCCTAAGGCAGCATTACTGGAAGTCAGTCTAAGGACCACCTAGATCAGAATTCCTGATCTAGGGAATTTATTATAAATGCAGATTCCTGAGTGCTTCCTGATGGGTAAGGAGAAGAATTCTTAAGTTTCCTTCAGTAACCTTAACCTCCCGCTGCCCACAGCTCTGCAGAGGCCTCCAGAAGGTGCCAGGTGGGGTGGAAGGAATAACTACTTGGCCACCCGGAGAGGATGGGCACTAGGCACCAGGGTCCCAGCCTTCCATCCCAGAACCCGAGCACAGCCAGGAAGCAGCAGAGCTGTCCAGTTCAAAGGATATTCAAGGGATACATTTAGAAAATGTAGCTATTAGGCCATCCGTGGCAGACAGGATGTTAAAGGACCCTCACTGCTTTTCAGACACTGCCTGGGCCTTCGTGATTCTGTGTCCTCTGGGAAGGGAGGGTCCCCAGTACTGACTGAGATTGAGGCTTAGAGTCCAATGAAAAAGAGCAACTTGATGTTTCAGTGGTTTTTACAACTTACTATAAAGAAGACAAATTAATAATATCTACATCATTTTAGCTTTCTTATACTATGAATTCTTTCATTTATTTGTCAGTAGTTTTAGTATCTTATTTTTACTCTAAATTAAATTTAAAGGGTATTTAAATACTTCTGAACCTCATACTAACACATGTATTTGAACTAAAAGATGAAGTCAGACTATTTCTGCCACCAGGATCAGATTTAAATTGATTGAAAGAAAATAAATCCATGGAGAGAGCTTTTAAACTGCAGATTCCTGGGATCCATCCCAGGGCCACTGATCAGAGTCTCTGGTGGTAGTGCCCTGGAATCTGCGTTCTTTCCAGGCATCACACAGAATTCTAATACCTTCTATGAAGTTTGAGAATCCCTGTGATATGTGGCCTCAGGGTGAGTGGGGGTGTTATAATAAGCGCCCCTATGCTCCTGGGTACTTGGTAAGGGACACTGTGACTTAAAGCCTACCTCCCTTTCTCTTAGACCCTGAAATGGCTGTTTCCCTTCCGGCCAAGAAGACCCTGTCTCTAGAGGCCTGACTGCTAGAGGGGGTCAGCAGCTAAATAAACCAAGTGGAGGGAGGCAGGCTTGACTTTATAAGGGAAAAAGAAGAGTCAGGGACCAGGAGGAAAGCAATACAAATGTCAGATAATAAAGGTTATATTAACTGAGAATGATGTCGCTCAAGGTTTCTTTAAGATGTGGTAGAAAGAGTAAAAGCAGGCAGCAAGAGCTGGATCCAGAGAACATCTCTGGGGCTTAAGGGGAAGCGTACGCGGCTGTGATGGAGATGCCGTGGGTTCTTGCCCTTGGCTCAGCCAGTCTGGGTGTATCATCTCCACTGTGTGCCTAGGGTTCCTCGTCTGTAAAAGATGCATCGCTATCCCTGTGCTTCCTCTTGATGTTTGGAAGGGTAGCCTGGTGGAGGCCACTATCTGAGAGAAAACTCACCATGAGTCACCCTGCCTGTGTACTTGGGGTCCAAAGGGTGGAGCAGGAACAAGCCTGCCCAAGGTCTGCTTCCCATTGCTTGACCATGGCAGGTACAGGACCACTAAGGCTTTGGTCCTTCTCCTCTTTCTACCTGGACCAGTCTCTCTGCACCTCCATGTTGACTTGCAGTTGGGGTTTTGTTTTTTGTTCTGCATGGAACATTCTTTTCATCACCTTCTCATCATTCAGATCTCAGCTCACTCTCATCTCTTCAGAAAGACCCTCCCAGGCCCCCAATCCGATACTGCATCCTCAACTCTCCATTATGTCATCTTCTTGTAGCTTTGTCTTAGGAGACTTACCACTCTCGGACAACATCTAGTCTGTCCATTCATTTGCTAGTTGACTGTCCACATCCTCACTGTCATGTGAATTCCTTGAGGTCAGGGGCCCTCTTTTCCTATGAGAACATTCCCTGAAATGTAGCAGATGTCTGTAAATAACCCATAGAATGAACAAAGGAGCTTACTTGTCCCTCTTTTTACCTCTTAGTCTTCCTCCTCTCTGTTCCACTCCTACCTCCACTCTCCCCTTTGTCGCTTTCAGTCTTTTTGTCTCTGCCCTTTCCCCATCCTCCATTTTTTCCTCTAGATCCCAGTTTTGTAAGAGTTTCCGCCAGATGGTGCTGGAAAAGAAGGTTTTAGGTCCTTCCATTCTTTCTGGAGGATATTAGGTTGAGTAATCCAGCCTCAGTGGGAATCTTTTTGAGGACAATCAACGTTTCTCTGGCTAATGTTGCTAAAAGTAGAGAGTTGGCTTAAAGAGTTGAAGTGTAAAGAATTAATTATTGTACTGGGTTAGAATGGAATTAAGGACAAAGCACAGTGCCCAGGAGGGGAAGTCAAGCTGGAGAGAATATGTGAAGAAAGAGGGTAAATGCTGACCAAACGATAGCTACAGGGTGTTTTGGCTGCAAGCAAAAGAAGTTGAGTTTGGCTAACTGAAGCCAAAAGCAAACAAAGAAAGGAATTTATGAAGATGCTGAGGTACTAACTGGCTCAAAGTGTAATGAGAACAATCAGCCTTGGGAAGGATGGGCCTGGCGGGGTCTCAGCTGTTGAAATTCACTCCAGAGCCTTCTTCTGGATGTTGCACTGGGAAGATTAAGCTCCAGATGCCTTCGGTTCTGATCCTGGTCTGAGTTCACTTAAGATTCGAATTCCAGGATAGGAAATCTGGGTCACACCTTCTCTTTGGGGAGGAAGTGGAGTTAAGTACAATGTCCGAGAGTCTCCAAAATAATACAGAATGCGGCAGAAGTTGAAATCTCTATCAGTTTTTATTGCTGCTATAACAAATTACCACATACTTAATGGCTTAAAATAACACACATTTATTATTTTACAGTGCTGAAATCAGAAGTCCAAAGTCTGTCTCAGTGGGCTGAAACCAAGGCATCAGCAGTGCTGGGTTCCTGTCATCAGCTCTGACAGTCTTACACAACACAAGGTAATCACAGAGTGCCTCTCCCATCACCTTTGCCCTATAAAGTAACCTGATCAACGGAGTGATAAATCGTCGTATTCAGAGGTCCTGCCCACACTTAAGGGGAGGGGAATATACACACCATCTTTGTGTCTAAAATGTACCTGTTAGTAAGTAAGGTGAGGACAGGCGGGTAAACAGATGGTAGAACAGCCTAGGGGGTATGGGCCCAAAGGTGTGTATGAGACCTCCTGGCAACTAGGGTAAAAGTGAAGGAGGAGGAGAGGAGAGAATGGGGTTCAGAAAGGAGGTGAATTCTGAACTGAGATTTGATGGATGAGAATTGGTCCCTGATGGGAAATGCACATGAAAACCAGATTCATGTTTCTGGGTAAAAGACGAATGCTTTAATCTAGACCGCAGCTGAATTCCAAAAGAGCCTGAAATTAAACCTAGGCAGAATTAATCATTTAATCAGCCAGTGACTGACTACCTTGACTTCCTTTGGTGATTTAAGGGGACTTAGACAATGCATCTGGCTCTCATTTCTAAAGCTTGCTGCCTTTTGAAATTCTTCTTATTCAAGAAGATGACTAGTGAATTATCAGAATCTTTTTGCTAAAAAAACATGCCACAGAGGAGCAAGCATATGTGGAGTTGCTGGAGGAAAAAGAGTCATAATACTGTCTAGATAGTACGGTGGTTGAACTCACCAATCAGCCAGTTGCCCTGGGCTTGTTAGTTCCTTCTTAATCTTATACCACAATATAGAACTGCAGGATGGCATGAAATGTGAAAAGGAGAGAAGGGAGGGAGGGAAGATTATTAAAGCAAGCACAAAATTGAAAGGGAGCAAGTAGAAAGCCGTGCATGAAGTTCCAGCTGGCTGGCAGTGACTGATCACCACTCTGTTCGCTGGCAGAGGTGTGGAGCTGGGAGGGATGGGGGCCTTAGTCCCCAGACATTCCTTTGGCTTCTGCTCTAGGGTTGGCCCAGCCTAGAGTTACCCAAGCCTGAAAACTTAGAGAATTCACAGGGTTTTGTTTTTTTTTTTCTGATTTGTAAATGTTTATCCAAGTAGTACATGCACACATCTTTTAAAAACCAGCTTTTACAGAGGGATTGGTAATGGAAGACAGCATCTCTGTCCCATGCTCCCCACACCCCCATTTTCAGTTGTTTGGGTAGTTCCTGTCCTACCTACAAAGCTTGTGTTTATATCACTCTTGTTTTGTGTACTAATTTGAGAAGAGATCTCCTGACTCTCTTTAGTAGGAAAAGATTTTGCTCACCTATAACGATCATCCCAACCCCTAACTTCCATAAAGCTTTATTACTGTTTGTACTTCCTCTATTGAGGAAGTTTGTACATCCCACAACCTTTACTTCTTGTTCCATTGTCCCCAGACAATAACACCTCTTGACTTTCTCCCTTGCATTGGAAGGATTTTTTAACAGGGATGCTGACAGATGAACATAGTTTTACAGGATGTTAATAGATGGGCCATAAAAAAGGTGTACATGTATAAGTAAGTTTAAGAAATCCTGGGTAAATAAATGGAACAAGTTTCTCTACAATGGATCATTTCAGAAGCTTTGATGTGCAAATATACACTGTGAAACTTCAAAAGGGCATGTGATGTGTAGCATTTCCCAACTGTTAATCATAGGAACTTACTTTCTTCACAGAACCTCTATTAATATCTTAGAGAAATGCTTGTAAAGAGGTAGAGGAGGCCATCTCCTGTTTGATGGGATGGAAAGAGCATCAGTTTCCTTTTAGCAAAATGGGAATGACCTACTCATATGCCGACCCTATTCTAAGTGCAATTACATAGCACCCTGTGAGCTCTGTACTAACAGTACCTCCACTTATAAAGAGGGAAACTGAGGCATAGACACTACAAATCATTTGTTCAATATTCCACAACCAGTTAAATGGTAGAGTCAGGATTCAGAGAGCTCAATGTTAGAACCCTGCAACTATGCTATCCTGTCTCCCCCATGGATGGACATGTGACCTGAAATGAGAGCAGCATAAAAGGACTTCTCAGTGTGGTTATGCTTCTGAGCCCAAGCTCGTATGGCTTGCTGCACAACACTCCAGTAAATTGAGAGATGAACTGTTGGGACAAAGGATAGTGACTTTATTCGGAAAGCCAGCAGACTGAGGAGATGGTAGACTAGTGTCCCAAAGAACCATCTTACTCGAGTTAAAATTCAGGCTTCTTTTATACTAAAAGGGGAGGGGGTGTGGCTGGTTGGTTGTTGCAAACATCTTGGTGCCAGAATCCTTTGTTCTTGCAGCTGTCCACCTAGATCAGGCCACAATGTCCCTGCAAACCTCCAATAAGACAAATGTTATTCTCTGTTCTGCAACTTTTTATATCTGTGTGAATGGAAAAGAGTTATAGTGTTAAAGGTCAAGCCTGGGAGGCAGAGCATTTCATGCTATAAGCAACATTCTTTTACAAAAGGTACGGAGCCAGCCTGACTCAGCACAGGCAACAGAGCACAAGGGTCAGTGCTAAAGGAACAGATCCAATATGGAGTTAGGTTGTTTCTTCTCTGTTACAGTTGGGCATTTTAACTAGATTCAGCCATTTCAGCCATTTCTGTAGTCATGATGCTGTCTGTTACCTCTGCAGAGCAGGTTATAATATACCAACGACACTTACATTCATTGTCTCATTTAAGTTTCACCCAACCCTGCCTGATACTGGAGCTGATGAGGCTACAGAGGATGAGTGTGCTGGTCAACTTAACATAGCTAATCAGGGACTAAAATAACCAGGAGTTTGCGTTATTACTGGCTTTATCCAAGTGAGTAGGGTTTCCAGATTAACCAAATCAAAACATAGGACTCCCAGTAAAACTGGAATTTCAGATAGAAAAATGAATAACTTTTTTTAGCATAAGTGTGTTTCCTACAATATTTGAGACACCCTTATACTGAAACATCATCCATTGCTTATCTGAAATTTTTGTCAGTGTTTTATCTGGTGACCTTACAAGTGAGAACAAAGGCTTAGAACACAGGATTGAGTGAAAGAAGAGCAGGGGGTGCTGGGGGACCTGGAAGCCTGGTGACGCTACTTCTGTCTCTGAGCTCCCCAGCCATGTGTGCCAGTGGTGGAAGGTGGACAGTGGGACACTGCTTCTGTCAGCCCCCTGCACATCCAAGGAAGCCTGGAGTGGCAGAAACACAAGGCCAGGCACTTCTAGTCACAGAAGTCCCTTCTAGAGCTCCCTGAAGGGTAACCCAATTGCGATGAGGTCTAATGGTGGGCCCATGGTTTCTCAGGAGGCATCCACAATGGTTCCATCTGGACCTCTACATCAGCAGCCAGCTGCAAAGCACTGAACTGCCCAGCATGGCCCAGGGACCCAGGGACCCAGTGGAGTTTATATTCCAAATATCCACAGAACAGGGCTCGCAGCCCTTGGAGGAACTTGGGGTAAAGGTGTCCAGGGGCCCCAGCAGACACAGCTCCAGGCAGTGTAGCCCCAAACCTCTTTTTCACACTTAACAGTAAGTGTTGCTTTGTGGCTAATCTTCTCTTACTAACAGCCCAGTTAGCAGCCCAGTGAAGGCTTTGCCATGCATGCTCTGTAAAGTAGAGCTTCATTGTTATTTCCAAATACTTGATATGCAGAAGATAGTTTGCATTTGAACTCTAGTTGCATTATTACAGAATAAAATTTAATGTACCATTTGCCAATAAAAGAAAAGGAAGCATTATTAAGGTTTTCAAACATAACTTTAACTCTTGTAAATGTTTGAACGGTCATAAGAAAATGGTTTCAAATATTTTATCACCTCTGTGTGAAACTCTGTTTTCAATGGTGATGATGAGAATTTGAGGAGAGCACATTAAAAAGCCAATTAGGATGTGCTTGTAACCATTTCAACCTAAACCTTGGTAGAAAAGGCCATGCTGACTTCCTCTCCCACTTGGGATGTGGAATGTCACAAGAGAACATTGCTGTCACTCTAACAATGAGAACAAGTCAGATAATCTGCAAAATTGTAATTTTTTAGAGCCTGTAAGAGTGTTCAGGTTGTAAAGAAACCTAATGAACCAAAATCGAAAAAGTAACAACGACTTTCATGAGAGCTGCGTTCTTCCTTGGCAGCACTGTGTATGGAAGAGGAAGCTGATAAGGAAAAAACAGCTGAACCTTTCGTGCAGTTTTAAAGGGATTTAAATCCCCGTGAGCTCAGACACAGAAGGTCTGCCCCTACCAACCAGATCTTCCCACGAGCCTTCCCTGAGTGCCCACAGGGTGCACTGGGGGTGTGGTAAGATTGCTGAAAGGCCCCCAGTGCACAGGTGTGCGGGGACTGCAGAGACCGAGCAGGAGAGCTGAGGGGACTCCAGCAGCTCTCCAGTCACGGTGCTGAGCATGCGGCAGTAGCTGAACGTCCCTGAGGGAGGGGCTGGAGAGCTGAGGAGAGCTCCTCTCTCTTTCCCCACGGACAGGTGGGCAGAGCCCACTGGGGTCCAAGGAGAGCTGGGAGAAACTCCACAGACACTGATGGGCCTTCCCTTACCAAGTTCAGTCCTTCTTCCTGCCAGGGGAGGAGCTGGAAAGCTGAGGAAGCCACTTCACCTAAAACACAGGTGCATGGGGCCAGCTGCAGTCCAAGGGCAGAACAGGGATGTTGAGAGAAACCCCTTCACTTAGCGCCAAGTACAAGGCAGGGGCCTGGGCAGGTGGGAGAGGGCAGGATTGCTGAGACAGGCGGAAGGCAAAGCAAACAGAGGCTGCTAAAGTTAAGGGCAGGAAAGCACTGGTAAAATTCCCCCAGGCACCCATTCGCCAAGTCCTGCTAAAGGACAGGTTCTGATTCCTCCTTCAAACAATGTGAAGCATGTGGTGAGCTAAATTCACCTAAAGCAGCAAAACTTTCAGACCTGGGTCAACAGCCGATTAGATTGTCTCAAACCATCTCACTAATGGCCCACCAGACAAAAATGGTCTACAGTTTTCTAGATGTCATTGTCATTTCCTTCAGACTCTACTATCTACTGATAATTTATCATGTCTGAATTCAGTCAGAGTCAAGCAAACGTGACTCTTCCTTAAACAGAAAATAGTAAATAGAACCAAACCTAGTAAATAGAATTGCTGTTGGAGTTATCAGACAGGAGTTTTAAAATAAGAATGAATATATAAAGTGAGAGAGTGGGAAAAGTGAACAACAAGTTTGAACAGATGGACAATTTCATAGCCAAATGGAAATGCTAGGAATGAAAAATATATCGGAGACAAAGCATTATTTCAATTAGTTTATCTGCAGACTGAACCCAACAGAGGAAGGAATCAGTGAAACCTTGAACACAATCAGACAATTCATTTTTGAACTCTGCAGCCAAGATAAATGAGATATACATATGTATATAATATCTCACATATATGTATCTACATATGTATGTACATATATAGTTGTTCAAATAAACATATAATTTGAGTCCCAGGTAAAAAATTTGAATGACCTAAAATTTTTTAAAATATATGAAAGATCTCAACCCATAATTCCATAAGCTCAGCAAACCTGAAAAAAGATAAACAAAGAAATACCAATAAAAGCAGCATTAGGTACATCATAATCAAACTGCTGAAAACCAAACATAAAGAGAAAATCTTACAAGCCATTAGAGAAAATAAGACACATTGCATAAAGGGGAACAATAATAGAAATTACAGCTCGCTAGAAACAGTGGAGACCAGAAGACAGTGGAATGACATTTTTAAAATGTTGAAAGGAAAAAAAAATCAATCTAGAATTCTAGGTCTAGTGGAATTATTTTCTGAAAATAAAGTAAGGCAAAGTAAAGATACTTTCAAAAAGGAAAAAGTGGAGGGAATTGTCTCAAGCAGAACTCTTCTGTAAGGAATACCAAAATTAATTATTTTGGCCAAATTAAAACAATACCAGATAGACATCCAGTTCTTTAGGAAGGAAGGAACACCAGAAAGAGGAAACATGTTAGTAAATACAAAGGACGTTAGAACACAGACACATATACACATTTTAAAGACTATTGATCTTTCAAAGTAACAATAAAAAAGTAATAGAATGATTTTTATTGTAGATGTGGCAAATTAAAGAAGCATATTTTAATCTCTAGGTTGATGACTAAAAAATAATGAGAAATAACTAATGATAATAACTAACATGGAAACTAAAAATGAAATGAATACCTAAAAATACTTAATTCACACCAAAAAGAGGCAGAAAAGGAGGAGCAAAAACAAAACAAAACAAAACAAAAGAGCAGATGGAGCAATATAAATCAAAGGCCACTATGGTAGCTTAAAACTCACATGTATCAATTAATGCATATGGATGAAAGAGCCAAATTAAAAGCCAGAGATTGTCAGACTGGCTAAAAATTAACAGGACCAAAGTGTATTATTGTTGACAAGAAACACACTTTACATATAAAGACACAGAAAATTTAAAGGTAAAAGAATGGAAAATGGAAAAGGAAATGCTAATCATTAAAAATCTACTATTACTGTATTTTATAACAAAAGCAGACTTCAAGATAGAGCATTATTGAGAGAGAAAGGCATTTCATAATAATAAGAGGGTCAGGTGATCAAGAGAATATGACAATTTTGAATACAACAGAACTAAATAAAATTGTACATAGATCCACAACTATCATCTTCCAATACAAGACTGTTTTGTCTACATTGAGAATTTGTTGTTTAGTGTAGCCACCTTTGTTAATAATCTTAGCTGGATCTTCTGGATAACTAGCTGCACCTTCTACATCAGCACTTGCTGACTGATTACGCATTTTGATGTTATGAAGACGGCTTCTTTCCTTAAACCTCATGAACCAACCTCTGCTGGCTGCAAACTTTTCTTCTGCAGCTTCCTCACCTCTCTCAGCCTTTCTAAAACTGAAGAGAGTTAGGACCTTGCTCTGGATTAGGCTTTGGCTCAAGGGGATGTTGTGGCTGGTTTGGTCTTCTATCCAGACCACTCAAACTTTCTCTGTATCAGCAACAAGGCTATTTTGCTTTCTTGTCATTTGTGTGTTCACTGGAGCAGCACTTTTAATTTTCAGACCAAAAGTTTCAAAAGTTCTGAGACTTTTCCTTTGCATTCATAAGTTGGCTGGCTGTTTGGTGCAAAATGCCTAGCTTTCAGCCTACCTCAGCTTTTGACATGCCTTTCTCAATGAGCTTAATCATTTCTAGCTTTTGATTTAAATTGAGAGACATGTGAGTCTACCTTTTACTTGAACATATAGATGCCAATGTAGGGTCATTAATTGGATTAATTTCAATACTGTTGTGTCTCAGGGAATAGAGAGGCCTGAGGAGAGGGAGTGAGATGGGGGAACAGTGGAGCAGTCAGAACACACAACATATTATGCTTGATAAAAGGAGCCAGACACAAAAGATTACATAATGTATTATTCCATTTATATGAAGTCCTTTCCACAAGAATAGATCAAGGGGCCACTTGTAGGGGCAAAGCATTGACTGATTGTAGGCACAAAGAAACTTTTTAGAGCAAAAAAAAAAGTTCTATGTCTCGATTGAGGGGTATGTGTTCACTTGTCAAAAATTATCAACAATGTACTAAGATCTGCATATTTCACTGAATGTACGTTATGCCTCAATAAACTTTCCCGTAAATAATGAAGCTATGTTCACAAAAGCAGGCTTAAGTTTTCAAAAAGCTTGAAGTGTTCTAAATTGACAAGGTAGTACAGATTCAGTATTTAATATCTTCTACAGTGTAAGTACTTGATTTTTATTATATATTTTTTTTCACCAAGCCTTATCAAAATGCTTCAGAAGGCCCTGCTGTTTGTTTCAGTGTACCCTGCAAATATTACACTTTCCACATGAGCCACAAATACGAACATGGGACACACTGGTCTACCTGGGGTTGAAGCAGAGAGAGGGTTGGGGAGAGACACGTGTTTGGGAGGCAGGCTGCGCAAGAATGGAAGGGGTGTTTAAGTCAGAGCGTTGCTGTAAGGATTCAAATGAAATGGAGTCCGTGAAAGTAAAATGGGATTGTGCATCTATTGTTTCTAGCACGATTCCTGGTTCCAAAGCAGGTGCTAAATTAATAGTGCTTCCTCTCCCTCTAGAGCACTCTTATTTCAGGGCAGTGTAGATTGCGTCTCTCTATAGGGAAACCTACAGCTTCTATTTGGGAAAATGTATTTTTCATATCTTTATTTCCTGTAAGAAAAGGTTGGAATTGTCATGGGACCCAGGTTTTGCTGCTCTTCAAAAATGAGCTTTTTTTTTTTTTTTTTTTTAAGAATATTCTGAGTCTTCATAGCTCTGGCCTTAAACTGTATGTGACTAAGGGGCTCAGAATTCATTCATTGATCATTGAGCAGTCAGGGGAACCGTGAAAGGGCAGTCTTGCTGCAAAACTAAATATTTTGTCATAATTAAGATGACAAGAAGGAGCTTTTCAGAATTATAAAAAGACTCTTCTAGACAATAGAAAGTACTTAATTTAAAATACCAAAGTTGCAAATTCATATATTTATTAAGATAGCAGGTATTCAGGAAGAATTATTTTTTTAAGTTTCTTCAGGCAGTTCTTATGACTTAATCTCTCAAATTAATTTAGGAAGAGTGTGTCACTGATGAAAATGTCTTTCAAGGCAGTTTTAAGCCAGTAGAATCTAAATAAAGGGTTCTTTTTTTAATAGTACTACTCATTTTGCCTTGGGTTAATTATCAAAACAATGCCTTGAGTGTCATTTCATGTTTTGAACAGGAGGCCAGGAGAGCCAGAGTGGGGGTGGGGGTTTCTTGTTTTTTGTTTTTAGTGTTTATTTGTTTTCATACTTGTGATATATTCTATATTTCTCCACCATTTAACATTAATTATCTTAAATTTTTTGAAGACATTTTTGGAGCACCCACAATACATCACATCAAACATATTTCTGCATTGAATTTTCACAGCCTTCCTCCTTCTTATTTTACAGATGGTGGAGTCAGGGAGCAACATAAAAGGCTGATATATTTACTTACCCAGGGTCCACAGTGGATAGAAAATGGAGCTGGGCTTGAAGTCTTGCGCTGTCTACTTCCCCATGGTTTCTGACATCCCACCCTGCCCCTGTGCACCCTGTGCTCCAAGAGGGAATATGAAGGAGAGAGGCCACCATGATGTGAGCACCGCCTAGCCTTTTTGGGGCACTTGTGCCAGGCAGGGAGACCTCAGAGCACTGTGGCTGAGGATAGGGCACCCGGCAGGCACACACTCCCATCAGGGCCCTCCTGGTGGTCTCTCTGTCCACCCTCACAGCAGGGTTTCGGTGATGGTTGATTTTTCCTACCCGTGTGCACTTAGGAGAACTTCTGGTCCAGGATCCCTGCCCCTCAGCAGACACCCACTAACAGCAGCCCCCTCCCCCAGCAGACACTAGCTTCACCCACTTGTTTCTCTGCGAGCCGAGGAGAGTGAGGAGGAGCACCAGCCACTGGGCTGTGAGCATGGGCAGGACCTCACCATCCTAGCATGATTCATGCGGCACAAAAGGAACACTGGAGAAAAGACCTCACACTCAACCGTCTGTTGCAACACCATGAAACGCCCACCATTTTGTTCCCTCCTCAAGGGCTTCCTGGAATTTTTTCTGTTTTGACTGGTTTAAATCATTTTTCTTATAAGCTAAGTCCAATGTCTCAGCTGACTCAGGAATTAATGAACTTGTTGAACTTTTGAAGAAGACCAACAGATCTGGCTTTTTAACCTTGGGGTTGAGGGCATTTAAGCCATTTAAAAAGTTAGTCCCAAGGATAATTCACATCTTTCCTAACCTTTAGCTTTTCATTTATCCCTGATAATTGGAGTTTTACAAAATAGAAAATGAGCATGGGGAAGGAAATTTACTGGCATTAAGACTACTTACCTACTGGGGTTAGCAGGTACAAGCAACTGTATATAAAATAAATAAACAACAAGGTCCTGCTCTATAGCACAGGGAACTACATTCAATATCTTATAATAACCTATAATGAAAAAGAATATAACTGAATCACTATGCTGAAACTAACACATTATAAATCAACTATACTTCAACTTAAAAATAAATAAACAAACATTATCACTCTCATTTTTTCTTCACAACAACCAGTAATATTGACACTATTATTATCTCCATTTCACAGATGGGAAAGAAAGGCTGGAGAGGACAAGTAATTTGCCCAAGGTCACATAATTGGTCAGTGGCAGTGCTGGGACTGGAACACGGGCCAGATTGACACCAAAGTCCACTCAAGCCTCCTTCTCTGGGGTTCTAATTTTAACCCCAATCTGTCTAACTCCAAAGCAGACAGACTTTCCACTGCCATGTTTTCTAACAATAAATACCAGTCACAGGGAGTTAGTTACTCACACAGATGGTTTGAACAGTGCAGCTAACTCGATCCAGCCTTTCTTTCATAACCCCAATAGGACAACACCTTTCAGTGTTAGGAGCACACACCTGAAGTTTCTCAGACCCGTTCCTACATTGCCTCTTGTTGACTGAGTGACCTTATAGGTGTTACTCAACCTCTCTGAGCCTCCACTCCTGACTCCTTGAATGGGAAAATAATAGTACCCACCTCAGAATATTGTTGTAGGAATTAGTTGAGAAAGTGTTGGGAAAATCTTGATTATACACAATAGCAATTATTATAAGATATTACCCCACCCAATAAAGATAAAATATACCCCAAAGTACGTTTAGAACAAAATATCAGCCATGCTTTCATCATAATGTCACCATTATCTAACTGGGTGACCTTGGATACGTTACATAAAGTCTCTTGACCTGTGTTTATTCATAAATAGGAACAGGGTGAGATGGTTGTTAAGTTATCTTCAAACACTAATCTTTGATAATTCTAGGAGTGTGTATGAAATTGCTTTGTAGTTTATAAATCACTGTAAAATGTGCAGTATAGGATCTCTTTCTTTATCAAGGAGCTGGGACAGAGAAGAGTGGAACTGACACCTATTGGCAGCATTTTATGTGTATTATTCCACTTCTCCCTCACATTCTTCCTAAGGGGTTGGTATTTTAAAACAAATGTTACAGATGCATCTGAGCTTCAGAGAGATAAAATGACTCGCCTTGGTTTGCACAGTTAGATGAGAGGGGATAGCTCGCAAAGTCACATCTACCGAAAACCTCAGATTCAGCCTTGGAAGTAGTCCCTGGAGATTCACCAAGCTCAGGAGGGACTTTGGGAACCAGGAGGAAGTATGTATCTGTGGCCTAAGCAGGTACCTTGCCATGGGCAGGGCTTTTCAGGCCTTTCCCTTTTCCAAGTGTCGCAGCCATGGAGACCGAGGGAACCACTGGGGAAGGAAAAGGGACATGCAAATTACAAGGCAGCTCTACCTTCTGCTGGGTGTCCAAATGTAGACCACAAGCTCCAGGAAGCAGGAGTGCCCATCCACACCAAAACGAGGGTTACAATATTCTTTGAAAGAATTTGCTGTTTCCCCTAAAACAGGGATACTGTCGTTTAGGAACATGTTTTAAAACTTAATTTACCATTAATACTGCTTCCATTTTGAATTAGCTATGGGGGACACCATAATTTCTTTAATTTATAATTTAAATAATGTACAAAAGTAGGGCACTAGAAAATTTTTTAAAATAGATTTTCTTTTTAAAATCAGTTTTTAGGCTCAAAGCAAAAGTTTCAGACAGTTCCTGTGTAACCGTTGTCACCACACATGTGGAGATTTCCCCATTATCCACATCCACACCAAAACGGTACATTTATTACCATTGATGAAGCTACACTGACACGTCATTATCAACCAGAGTTAAGAGTTTACATTAGGGTTCACTCTCTCTTGGTGGTGTTCATTTTATGGGTCTGGACAAATATAGAGTAACATGTGTCACCATATAGTATCCTGCAGAGTAGTCTCACTGCCCTAAGCATCCTCTGTGCTTCACCTATTCATCCCTCCCTCCTAGCCCCCTACCCCTGGGAACCCCCAATCCTTTGTAACTCTCTCCACAGCATTACCTTTTCCAGAATGACATACTGTTGGGACCATATACTATGTAGCCTTTACAGATTGGGTTCCTTCACTTAATACACATTTAAGGTTCCTGCACGTCTTCTTACAGCTTGATAGCCCATTTCTTTTTAGTGCTGAATAATAGTCTGTTGTCTGGATGTATCATGGTTTTATCCATTCACCTGTGGAAGGGCATGTTGGTTGCTTCCAAGTTTTGGCAATTATGAATAATGCTGCTGTAAACATCGTGTGCAGGTTTTGGTGTGGCCGTAAGTTTTCTTCTCCTTTGGCTAAATACCAAGAAGCACACTTGCTGGATTGCATGTAGGAGTACGTTTAGTTTTGTAAGAAACTACCAACTGTCTTCCAAAGTAACTGTATCACTTTACATTCCCATCAGCAATGAATGAGACTTTCCTGCTGTTCCACATCCCTTTCAGAATGTGTTATTGTGTTCTGGGTTTTGGCCCTTGCAATAGTTGTGTAGTGATATCTCATTATTGTTTCAATTTGCCATTCCCTAATGATTTCAGAGGTGGAATGTCTTTTCATATTCTCTTTTGCCATTCGTGTATCTTCTTTGTTGAAGTATCTGCTAAGGTCTTTTGCCCGTTTTAATTGGTTTACTTGTTTTCTTACTGTTGGGTTTTAAGAGTTCTTCGTGTATTTTGGATTATAGTTCTTTATCAGATGTGTCTTCTGCAGATATTTTCTCCCAGTCTGTGGTTTATCTTCTCATTCTCTTGACACTGTAAGTTTTTTAATTCTTAAATCCTCTAAGGTTATAACTGAGGCTTAACACCATCTCCATTCTGAGAATAGGAAAATACAAGGACCTTATCACTAACACTGATGACTTCCAGCTCCCAAATACCAAAAGTGTTAACAAGAAAAATTCCCTGAAATTTAGATCCTATGCCAATATCTACCAAGTGCTAGTAATGCACACAGATGGCCATGGCCGTCTTATCTTAAATGTGCTGTGAAGGAACCTGGAGAACACCGTGCGAGCAGACTGCTGACTCAGAAAGCTCAGACTCCTGCTGTAAAATCGCCCTCACGTTACATCAGGGGCTTAATCTGAGCCCTAGCTCTCACAGTGACTATTTCTAGAAGTATAGGTGAGGAGACCCTGAAGACCCTGAAGTCTGTTTGGCAAATAAGCATTTAGTATTATTTCATTCCAATATGAATAGAATGGATATGAATGGTCATAAGATAACCATTATGTTTATGACACAAATGAGTTATAAATACATATACATTTCTCAAGATAGTTATTATCTCGTAGATGCTATATGGCATGTATGTAATTTCAAACTGCCCTTCTGGTGAGAGAAGGCAATAAATCTTGAGAATCACTGTGTTAATTGTATCCATAAAATCTTAGATTAGGGTGAGAACTTAGAGCTTATCTTATATAATCTTCCTCTTACGTACAAGAATCAAAATAGCCTAGACAGGAATTCTGGCTCCAAATTAACCGGCTTTGTGACCATCGGCAAGTTATTTGATATCCTTGGGACTTTGCCTTTTCTTCTGTAAGATGAGTATCCTAGACTTTTGGTTAGACATGGCTGATGGAAGACACATGTGCATCTTCACTGTCTCCTGAAACCCTTGTTAAATTGCAGCAAAGAATTTTTTACCCATAAGAAACAAAAGAATGAACAAGGGAAAAACATGGGGAAAAGGGCTTGCAAGCAGAGAGAAACTCTCTCATTTTCTTCAGGGGAAGAAGCCAATTCACAACACACAGAACTTCAGAGAGTTTCAAGAGTTAGAGGGGACGCAGCACTCCTAACAGTGCGAGAATGGGACAGGACAGAAATTGAAGAATTAGTAAGGAAGCGGATGAACTCCTGGGTTCCCTTTCCAGCCACGTGTAGTCAGATCTTCCTTCACAAAGCTGAAGACTGGAGGAGAAATTGAACCGAGGGACTAAGAGATGCCAGGAATAGCAGAAGATAGGCTGCTACGCTAAAAACAAGGGGGCTGGGCAAAAGACTACTTTTTGGATGGTGAAAGTCCCCAAGGCCCCTGTGCTAATCAAAATGATTGCCTCCTCCCCCCCAAAATGCCCAAGTCCTAATTCTCAGAACCTATGACTGTGTTACATTACATGGCAAAGGGGAATTAAAGTACTAGATGGAATTAAGATTGCTAATAAACTGACCTTTCAACAGGAAGATTATTCTGGATTATTTAGTGAGCCCAGTGTAATCATGAGCATCCTTAAAATGAAAGAGGGAGGCAGGGAGTCACTGAAAGGAAGATGTGACTATGGAAGAAAAGCACAGGGATGCAAGTTTGCTGGCTTTGAAGATAGATGAAGGGGGCCATGAGCCAAGGGATGTGGGTGGTCTCTAGGAGCTAGAAAGGGCAAAGAAATGGCTTCTGCTCTAGGGCATCCGGAAGCGAACAAAGTTGGACACCTTGACTTTATTTAGCCCAGTCTGACCCATGTCAGACCTCTGTCCTACAGAACTGTAAGATAGTAAATCTGTGTCATCTAAGCCATCAAGTTTATAGTTATTTGTTACAGCGGCAACAGAAAACTAATACGTCCCTCCAGGATGCAATAACAAAGTGCACCTGTGTTATTTACAAATACAGAATAAATTCCAGAAGAAATAACTAGAAAAACTAAATACGGTTGCCTCTGGGAAGAGGGAATTGGTCAGGGTAGAGTAGATAAGGGGTCTGCGTGTTTCTGTGTAAGTCTTGCAAAAGCATGTAAACTTTAAAATTATGTTGCAGTATTATGGTGAAAAAAATACAACTAAAGAAAATACTAAGTTTCTTAGAAGATTTTGACACAGTCAACTTAGTCTACCCAGGTACTGGGAACCATGTTCTGAACAACTGAATTAACCAGTTACTGCCCAGCCATCCTGTAACAAACAAGATTGCTCTGTGTCACAGTATTCTGTGATGTGTTCTTCATTTTAAAACTATTTCTTACAATTTAAATATTTAGTTGTGTATGCTTTAAGTGTAAATATTTGCATCATCATATTTATGAAATCATGAAATATATAGTGTCTACATGAGCGCAACAGCATTTTTTTACAGTTGTATCATTTGGCTAGTGGGACATCTTATGTTTCTTGGTCCCTGCCACGTTCATCCCCTTATGATCATTACTAACATGTGGTCTTTGGCCTGAATCTCAGCATTCTATAGATTTTTGATACAAAAGATGGATCTTAGAGTAAGGCTTCAACCATATTGAAGCGTTTCCTGTTGCAAACTATAGGAATTCCAACAAAGTAACCATAATAGGAATGATATTTATTTCTATGTTTCTACTATTTTTATCATAAAAATAATTTGCTATTGGGACTTGAAAAAAGCCATTCCAGAGTGATAAACTCTAAATTCAGGTTCCTTCTGCAGGGTGAGGGTCAGAGAAGAAGAAGGGGATTACAGGAGACTCCCATGTGTTGACTGCACAGCTATGCGTTTGCTCTATTTTTAATATTGTCTAAAATATTTTTAAGAGGCTACATTCTCATTAATTTCCAATATATGCTTTAAAAGTGAAATGGTATGAAATTAATTTAAGTGCTGACAGCACTACCTTGCTTAACAGATCTTACAGTACAACGAGTATCCTGCCTTCATCCGATCACTTTGAGACAGCGGCCACTTTGGCAATAGCAATATTCGCGTGCCTGCAAATGTGTACCGTCCACACACATGTGAACACCTATCTTGAATGCAAATCACAGTGTATTCGTGCAGACTTGTTTCACTTGTGTTAAGAAAACATCTTAAAATGCTCCTGAGGTCGTTAGTTTCCATGTGAAGTCATGCTATGTGGTCAGTTCATTTACTGCAGCCAGCTGTAAAGGCACCTACCTGAATTTCAGCTATGAGATCTTTCAGTGCAAGAAATGTGATCTAGTTTTAGAAGCAATGCTACTTCTGCTTTAACCCGCATAAAGAAATGTTGATTAGTTTAATTATTATCAGTGTATAGGGAATTGGAAACAGATTTAACATTATGCCGTCACTAAAGCATAATTAAAGGATTTTTTCCTTTAGCCGATGTTACCAGAACTATCATTTGTCCTAAGCATTAATTTCGAAAAGAAATTTCACAAATTGCAATATTTCCCTTTTGTATAGATGTGAATGAATGATTTAACTTAATTTCATTTTTCCTCTGATTTCAAGCCCTCCTTACACACTTTCATTAAATAACTTAATTTATTCAAATGAGAACTAGCCCCTCTAATTCCATCTTGTATCCCTCAAGAACACATGTTCCTTTGTTAGGCCAACTCAACCACCTGATGCTGAATATTTAATTTGAGGAGCATCTCCAGCATCTGGCATTAGCTGTCAGTCTCTCTGCAGCTGGTTTAGCTAGGATCTTTGTATATTTATGTTTAGTTTTTTCATTGACATTTTATTAAAAAAAAAAGGTGTGGGGAAAACTAGGAAGAGAGAGTGTAAAAGGTTAGCAACAAGGATGTGTCGTAGCAGAATTTTTATAGTATCTGGTAAAAAATAAAAGCAAAATTTATTAGATGGTTATAGAAAGTGTTTTAAAGCTCAAAAATTTATTTTAGAATGTATTGTGATAGATAAGATTTCCTTATTTTATAAAGAGTATGGTAAGTTGGGTGAGTTATCAAATTTAGATTATCTTCCAAAAGAAACAATCCATTTAGTTTGCTGTTAAGCAGACCTTTAACTGGTGATTTGGAGCAGATAATATTAAAGATTTTGGGATGAGTGGAAAGTGTAACTGTTTATCTGGCCTGCCTATGAAAGATAATATATAACTTCAAACTAGGGAACATTTAAGACAACAAATGTCAGTTTTCCTACTAAATAATAAATGAAAGGTCATTATCCACTATGTCCTGAAGACACCACAGGGAGCTTACTGGGTAAACATAACTGAATTAATCATAATGGAAATGAAAGTGTTATAACTTACACACATTTAAAAATCTGATAGGTCACCATTTGCTGTAGAAGTGAGTCAAAACTGAAAACTATTTATCAATTTAAAATAGCTATGAAATGGTAAAATGGCAAATACTTATGACTAAGATTGACACTAACTTAACTGTAGTGTAATTCCACAAATAATCTTTTGCATTTCAAAATTATCAAAATATTGCCCAAGGCACAGCATTTGGGAAAATTTTTAAATGCAAATGGAATACCTATTTTCTATGATCATTATAAAGATCAAATGTACAAATTTGTGTAAAGCATATATCAAGCACAGCACTTCACATATGTAAAGCGTTTGATAAATTATAGCTGTTAGCTGCTACCTATTTTGTCAGACAACCAAATAAGTGAATATCCAAGTTCTGATCCAACCTTCCTATTGATGGAGACCTTGATCCTTCGTTAGCTCATCCATTCCATTGTTGGATAACTGCAAAGCCTAGAAAGGCCATTTTTATACTGAGTCAAGATCTTCAACTTCCTGCTGCAGGTATCAGTTTTGTCCATTGGAGCAAAACAGAACATGACAACCCTTTAAACGTATCTACATAGCTGTATCCTCCTCTTGACAGTCATCTGTAGAAAGCTGAACCTAGAAATGACCGCAGTAGTCCAGGGAAAAGCTTAAGATTAGGGTTACCTAGAGATTCAGGAGTTTATGATTACCCCACCCTTACACTAGTGTTGGAGCTTAAGTGTCTGTGTTATTACTCAGGACATTTTAAATTGCAAATGACAGAAACTTAATTATCTTGAGTTAAAAAAGAATTTATCAGGTTCTATTAGGTTCTTAGACTAGAATGATACTGAGAAAGGAGGGATGGAGCTGAGCCACAGACACAGCTGACTCAAGGAACCCAAATATAGACAAGTTTCTTTCTCCATCTCTCATCTGTTCTTATCTTTGCGAAGACATAGCTGCGTACACATCCAAAGCTTTACCTCTCAGAACCCAGGGTTTCAAAGAGAGACTGGCTTACCATTCTCTGATTTTGAAATAATCATATTTTAAAATTAATAAATCAGAACTTAGAGATGAATTCTCACTCTTGAGTCAAATGTGCGCTCCGGGACCCCTCCACTGTGGCCAGGGAACCAGGTCTTGTTGTGATTTAAGTGCTCTTGTTGCAACCATTTGGATTCCGTGAAGGGGCTATTTGCTGTACAGACAGGCCTGCAAGTGTTTACTACAGAGTACATTGTTTTAGGTTTCATTTTTTAACTAGCAATTGATTAAACCACCTTTTCCATTTATATTTAAACTGATATGTATAGTCCCACGTGTCCCATTCTGCACTTGTGATATTGGCTACCTGAACCTCTGACATCATTTATGCTGACTGAATTTCAGCACATCTTTGCAGCCTATTGAAATTTCATGTTAGAATTTCTCATTCAACATATGTTACTAATGTATTAAAATTGTCCATCTGAAGTCTGGCTTTCACATCTTCACAAGTAGATAATAAAACGGACAGAGTCACAGACAGAACCTTGTTGCAGTCCATCAGAAACTCCTTTCAGGGCTGACATGGGTCTGTCCATCCATACCTTTTCTGTACAATCATTCAAACAGCCATGATGTCTTAGAAACGAGTCTTTCCAGAAGCCCGTGGATGTAAATGTCGGAGACACTGAGGTTAAAAGGTTCATCATCTCCTCATCCCACAGGAGAAAATTATTTGGGGAGCCGTGTTTCTGCAACACCCAAAAATAGGGAAATTCTTAAACAGTGACCTGAAACGCCAGTTTTCCCCCTCAAAGAGGAGGTGGTGCCTGAAATACTTTGTAGCGTTGTACAGATCATTATCTCGACAAATCATTTTTCTGGTGAAAAGAGAATTCAGAAAGAAATTTCCCAGAAATGCAGTTCTGACAAGAAGGACAAAGCCTCTAAAGCCCCAGATGGAAGGGGGGAGGGGGTGCAGGCACCTTCAGTACAACGCCCAGCTGCCGGCCCAGGACAGGCACAAATCTCAGCCGTCTCCACCTGTGCTCTCAGATACCCTCAGCTCTCAAATGCCAAGTCATGCTTGGAAAGCTCTGATTCCCCTGAATATTTTCTCAACAGACTTGGCTGATACTATTTTATTTTCCAGTTGCTTCCCAGTTTTTAACTGGTGTGTCAAATTGTGTTGTTAGTGGAGTGAATGAACTATGCCATCCGTAAACAGTTACCTTCAACCCAATTTTGATGCAAAACATTCCGTTTACTGACTTATCCTTTCATTCATTCAGCAGCATTTACTCAATGCTGCATTTACACACATTTGAAATGTGTCACGCTCTGAGGATAGCTCAGTTCTCAGAACAGACACAGTCCCTGACTTTGAGCATGGAACCTCAAAACCCTCTTCTTCAGCCCAGTAGGTCTGCTCACTGACCACTGAAACTTCCAGCACTTTCCTGACCACCCCCACCCCCACCCTAGCATTCTCTCCTATCCATGGTATTCTGTTTAAATCATCTCATAGGATATCTCTCCCTCCATAAGGCTCCCACATCAACCCAGCCTGCAGTGCTGTTTCTGCTGTCTGAGTTCTTGTAACTGAATTGCTTGCACACTGACAGACAGCTATCAGCTACATTTGATAGATGGAAATGAGTTTTAATTAGAGTGGGATAGATCCATGTTCAGATCCCACCTCAGTGACTTACCAGATTGTATGGTCATAAATTATTTAACATTTCTGAGCCACGTCCGTCAAGTGAGGATAATGCCAATTTCACAGAGAAATAATTGATTCCATATGCCCTGTTTTTATCCAAGCATCCAGTTCCCTACCAACAGTATACAGGAAAAAGAATAGGACTTGGACTTAGAACATGAATGCTTCTATACACCTTGGCTTTGATCCATCAGAAATTTCACCTAATATCTGTGAGTCTCAGTTTCCTGAGAAGAAAATTAGGGAAAATGATTAATTCTTATTACTTGAAAAGGCTATTGTGAAGAGGAATCAAGTTAATGTATAGAAAAGTCCTTTATGAGCTAGAAAGTATAGGACACATGGCAGACTGCGTCTTGATGACTATTTTGTAGGTTTCCTAACCATTAACTAGATTATCGACCTAACTGGGTCCGTGAAGCTATCTCCTATTTCTCTCTTGCAACTCTCCTATTCCTACAGTGTACAGAAACAGTCAGCAGTCCTGACAGCTGAACACACACACACACCCCTGTTCATATTCCGTTTTAAGGCTTTTTATAAAGTATACTATGGATGCAAAAAGTACACGAATCTTTTTTTAATTGAAGTATAGTCAGTTATAATGTGTCAATTTCTGGTGTACAGTGTAATGTCCCAATCATGCATATATATACATATATTTATTTTCATATTCTTTTTCATTAAAGGTTATTACAAGATATTGAATATAGTTCCCTGTGCTGTACAGAAGAAATTTGGTATTTTATCTATTTTTATATACACAAATCTTAACCTCACTTGATGAATTTTTATAAAGTTCATTAGCAACCACCCAGCTCAATTTACAAAACATTACCAGAAACCCAGAGCCTCTACCACAATACCCCACCCACTCAAAATTAGCCACCATTCTGAATTCCATAACCAAAGAGTAGTTTGCCTATATCTTAGTGCTTAATATAAATGAAATCATACAATATGAACTCTTCATATCAGGATTATTTCACTTAACATTAGGAATGGAGAGTCACTCTTTTTTATTGAAATATATTTGATGTATAATGTGTAAATTTAGGTGCACAACATGTTAATTTGATACATTTATATTGTAATATAATTTCCATTGTGGTGATAATTAGCACCTCTATCACATTATATTATTATTGCTTCTTTTTAGTGGTTGGGATAATTTTATCTCTTTTTATTTAGTGTTTTATTCTCTTAGCAAACTTGACAATTAAAATATGATACTGTTGTCTGTATTCACTATACTGAGCATTAGAGCTCTAGGACTTACTACTCTGCAAGTTTGTAGCCTTAAACAGCCTCTCTCTCACCACCCTACCCCCTTTCCCTGGAAACCATCATTTTACTCTCTATATGAACTTGGCTTTTTCAGATTCAGCATATGAATGATGTCGTACAGATTTGTCTTTCTCTGTCTGACTTACCTCATTTAGCATAATGTGTTCAAGGTCTATCCATGTTGTCACAAATGGCAGCATGTCCTTCTTTCTCATGACTGAATTATAGATATATAGACACACAGCATGTCTCTTTTATCCATTCATTCGTTGATGGCACTTAGATTATTTCCACATCTTGGCTATTGTGAATAACACTGCAGAGAACATGGGAGTGCAGATATCTCATCAATATCCTCTTTTCATTTCTTTTGGGTATACACCCAGAAGTGGAATTGCTGGAGCATATGGTAGATCGATTTTTAATTTTTTGAGAAAACCTCATATTCCTTTCCACAGGGGCTAAACTGACTGACATTCCCACCAACAGTGCACCAGGGGTGTGATTTCTCTGCATCCTCACCAGCACTTGTTACGTCTAGTCTTGATGGTAGCCATTCTAACAGTTGTCAGGTGCTATCTTCTGGTTTTGATTTGCATTTCCCTGATGATTATAAATGTTGAGCGACTTTTTGTGTATCTGTTGGCCCTTTGGATGTCTCCTTTGTAAAAATGTCTGTTTAATTCCTCTGTCCATTTTTAATCAGATTTATTATTGAGTTGTATGAGTTCTTTACATATTTTGAATGTTAACTCCTTATCCAATATATGGTTAGTAAAAATTTTCTCCATTCTGTGGTTTGCTGTTTCATTTTAATTGTTTCTTTTGCTGTGCAGAAGCTTTTAAGTTTGATGTAGTCCCATTTGTTGATTTTTGCTTTCTTAGCTTGTGATTTTAGTGTCATAACCAAAAAAATCATGGTCACAACCAATGTTGAGGAGCTTCTTATCTATATTTTTTTCTAGGAGTTTTATGTTATCGGGTCGTATGTTTAAGTCTTCCATCCATTTTGAGTTAATTTTTGTGAGTGGTGTAATGGGTTCAATTTCATTGTTCTGCATGTGTTTATCAAGTTTTCCCAGCACCATTTATTGCAGAAACTATCCTTTCTCCATTAGGTATTCTTGGTGAGTATTAGTTTACCACGTATGCAGGGGTTTGCCTCTGGGCTCTATTCTGTCTCATTAGTCTATGTGTCTGTTTTTATGCCAGTACCATCTTATTTTGATTTCTATAGCTTTGTAATATAGTTCTAAATCAGAAAGTATGATATTTCTGACTTTGTTCTTTCTCAGAACCACTTTGGCTACTTGGGATCTTTTCATACAAATTTTAGAATTGTTTTTTCTATTTCTGTAAAGAATGCCATTGGAATTTTGATAGTGACTGTGTTGAATCTATAGATGGCTTTGAGTGTTACGGACATTTTAACAATGTTATTTATTCCAATCTATGAACATGGATATCTTTCCATTTGTTAGTTTCTTCTTTGACTTCTTTCAACAACATGTTACAGTTTTCATCTCATTCACTTTGTTTCTGTGTGTCCTTAGAATTGAAATGAGTCTCCTGTAGGTAGGCATATACTTGACCATTATTTTTTTAATCTGTGTATCCTTTCTGTGACTTTTGATTGGTAAATTAAATCCATTTACATTTAGAGTGATTATTGTTATGTAACAACTATCTTATTGTTTGCCTTCTGTTTGTTCTGTATCTCCATTTTTTTCTTTTCCCCTCTGGTAAGCCCTGTCTCTCCCTATTTTATGTTTCAAGGATCTATTCTAGATTTTTCTTTGTGGTTACCATGAGGCTTACATAAAACAGTCCACTTTATACTCCTTCCCTTTTATACTTTTGATGTCACAATTTGCCTCTTTTTATGTTGTGTGTTCATAACAAATTCATAACAAATCTGTAGTTATTTTTAATACTCTTTTCCTTTAACCTTTACACGATAGTTAAGTGGTTAACACCCCAATCTAATATAGAGTTACAGTTTTTTGACTCTGTTTTTGCCTTCACTAGAGTGTTGTGTACCTTCACATATTTTTATGTTGCTAGTTAGTATCTTTTCATTTCAGCTTAAGTAACTTCTTTCAATATTTCTTGCAAAGCAGGTCTAGCAGTGGTGAACTTCCTCCATGTTTTGGTCTCAGGGAGCCTTTATTTCTCCTTCGTATATGAAGGCTAACTTTGCAGAAACTATTATTGGCTGGCAAATTTTATCTCTCAACCCTTTGAATATGTCTTTCTACTCTCTTCTGGCCTGTAGAGTTTCAGCTGAGAAATCTGCTGATAGTCAAATTGGTGTTCCTTTGTAGGTTACTTTTTTTCCCCTGGCTACATTTAAGATTCTGTATTTATTACTCTTTTTAAGAGTTTCACTATAATGTGTCTTGGAGATCTTTGAGCTTTGAAATAATCAGGTGTTCTACTAGCTCCATGGACTTTTATGACCAAGTCTTTCCCCAGGTTTGTTTTTCAAATATACTTTCTATCCTCTTCTCCTTGTCTTCTTCTTCTGATGTGCTGATTATATTTGCCTTTCTGATCAAAGCCAATAGATCTTGTAGGGTTTCTTCACTTTTAAAATGTCTTAGATCTCTTTCCTCTTCTAACTGAATTATTTCTGCATTTCCATCCTTTATCCTTTCTTCCATCTGGTCTGCCCTATTACCAGTGCTCTCTATTGCATTCTTCATCTCATTCGCTGAGTTCTTCAGGTCCAGAATTTTCTTAATTTTAATCTCTTTGGTAAAGAACCCCTTCCATTCATTAACTGCTGTAGCTAGGCTGTCACTTAGCGCTTTTGCTCTCCACTTCCTCCATAGCAGAGGCCACTGAGCTCCACCTCCTCTACTAGAGAGGTCTCTGCTGCTGCTGCCACCAAAAACCCAGCCTGTGCAGTGTTACCCTGGTGAGGGGGGCCACCTTGCCAAGTTCCTCCCTTTCCTCTGTATCCAAACTGGTCTCTGTCCCACTGCAGTGCCATGCTGGACTCTCCCTTC
Organism: Camelus ferus; assembly: GCF_009834535.1. Classification (NCBI taxonomy): domain Eukaryota; kingdom Metazoa; phylum Chordata; class Mammalia; order Artiodactyla; family Camelidae; genus Camelus; species Camelus ferus. The sequence continues at coordinate 16,155,718 of NC_045700.1, forward strand.
AGACAGGATGGACTTCCACACACTCTCCCACACATACAGGTATCTCTCTAGGCATATGGCACTCTCTAGGTTCCTGTTTCTGCAATCATGGTGAGTGGGATGGGGCAGGCTTGCTGGCTCCCTTGGAATCTCAGCTATTACAAATGCCCTGACCTTTCTTTTTTTTTTTTTTGTCCAGATGCACAGGTAGGCTAGAAACCTCCCAGCTACCTTTGTGTAATGTGGAGAAGCACTTTTGTTCAGTTATGTATGTCTAGTTGGTTGTTAAAAAAGGAGGAAAGAGGAGTAACTTATGCCACCATGATGCTGACATCACTCCCAGAGATTCACTGTTTGTTGCATGTAACAGTGGATCATTATTAGCATTGCTCTATGGTATTTACTGTATAAAGTACCAAAAAAAATTACGCATTCAACTATTGACTGAACACATATTGTGTCAGTTCAGAGCTATTTCAAACAGTACAATAAACATTCTTGTACATTTTCGGGTGCACTGTGTTTATATATCTGTTGGATGAATACATAGGAGTTGAATTACTGGCTCATAGGCTATGCATATGTTCAGCTTTAGTAGAGACTGTCAAACATTTTTCCAAAGTGATTGTACCAATTTACACTTAATTTGACAGCAATGAATGAGAGGTTAGTTGCTCTACTCCCTAACTAAGATTTGGGAATGTCTGTCTTTGTTTTGGCTATTCCAGTGAATGTGTAGTGGTGTTACATTGTCCTTTTAATTTGCATTTCCTGATAATTTATGAGGCTAAACATGCTTCATATGTTTATTGGCCATTTGGCTATCCTCTTTGACTAAGTGACTATTTAAGTAATTTGCCTATTTTTATATTGGATTAACTATTTCTTAATGATTTTTAGTTCTTTATATATTCTGGATATGAGTCTTTTTATCTGAATTACCAATATATTTAATGCTGTGTGGTTTATGTTTTCTTTCTCTCAATGGTATCTTTTGAGGAATAGGAATTTCCTAATTTTAGTGTAGCCTAGGTTAATATTTTATGATTAGTATATTCTGTATCCTATTTAAGGAAACTTTGTTTACCTAAGATAATAAAGATATCCTCTGATTTTTTTCTCTTTGTTTAACTTTTGCATATATAAATCTACAGTCCACCTGGAGTTGATTTGTGTAAGGTGACAATAAGACAAATTGCCTACATGGATATCCAAATAACCCAGCACCATTTATTAAAAAGAGTATTATTTCTACACTATACCACAGTGTCACCTTTGTCAAGTATGAGGTAGCTCTGCAGATGTGAGACTGTTTTCTATTCCGCTGGTCTTTTTTATCTATTCTTTTGCAAACTTCAATCTGTCTTAATTTTAATAGATTTATCATTGTCCTGACACCTGATAGTATAAGTCCTCCAGCTTCTTTCTTTTATTAATGATCTCCTTGACTGTTTTTGACCTCTTACATCCTTATATGAATTTTAAAATCAGCTTGTCAATTTCTACACAAAATCTACTGAGATTTTAATTAGAATTGTGTTTAATCTAAAGGTTAATTTAGGAAAACTTTACATCCTGTTTTAGTTCTTCCAGTCCACAAAAATGGGGAAAAAATAGCTTCTTTATTTATTAAGGCTTTTGAAATTTCTTTTGGCAAAGTTTTGTAGTTTTCAGTGTAGAGGTCTTGATCATCTATCATTAAATACATTCCCGGACTTGAAGGGTTTTATGCTAATGTAAATTTTATCTCTTTTATTTTAATTTTATTTGCAACTTTTTTGTTGCTGGTACATAAATGTATAATTGATTTCATATACCGACCTTGTATCCAGTGACCTGGATAACTCACTTATTAATTCTAGTAGTTTATCTCTAGATATTTTTTAAGATTTTCTGTGAATAATGACAGTTTTATTTTGTCTTTTTCTAAAACTTATGACTTTTATTTCTCTTTATTGCCTCATTGCATTGGTTAAGACCCTCATTTTTCTTTTAATAGAAGTAATGTTAGAATCCATATAATGTTTCCAATCTCAGGAAGATAGTTTTAAGTAATTCACCATTAAATTGACTTCTCTCCCTGGTTTGCTAAGAGCCTTTATCATAAATCAACATTGTGTTTCATCGAAAGTTTTTTCTCTAGTTATTAAGATCATAATTTTATTTACCTCCATTTTTCCGTAAATGTGTTGAATTATATTGGCTATTAATGGTAAGCTATTATTAGCATTCCTGGAATAAACTTCATTTAATTGTGATACATTACCCATTTTATATATTACTGAATTCTGTTTTCTAATATATTGTTTAGAATTTTTACATATGTCTTCTTGCTATCTATTGGTCTGTAATTTTCCTTTCTTGTAATTTTCATAACAATATGGCTATTAAGGTTACAGTGACCCCATAGAAATACTCTCTCTATTCATTAGCTGGTATTAATCATTTGTTCCTCTTTTTACGTCAGTCTTGCCAGAGTTTTATCAATTTGATTCCTCTTTTTCAAGGAACAAACTGTTGATTTTGTTGATTCTCTTTATTTTGTCTTATATTTCTCTTCTTTCTGCTTTTATTTTTATTATTTTTTCTTTCTACTTTTACATCTTTTATCTGTTTTATGACCTATTGGGATCTTGATACTTTTAGAATAAATTTGAACAGGTAATTGTATAATATCAGTAATTTCCCCTTGGCTCGTATTTGGTGCAAATGTTTTATTATCTTTTTTAATTTTAGCTTTGCTGTTTTTCACCATACAACTCATGTTCAACTTACGTAGGTTTGAATCTGCTCCTTTGTGACTACTCCTGTCACTTCAAAATGGTAGCAGTATTCGATTCTTTCCTAGATGCGTATTTCTTTTTGTTGTTGTATGGTATAAAGAAGGCACTTCCCCATAGAAATATAATGCAAGCCACATACGTGATTTAAAATTTTCTATTAGCTACATTCAGAAATCAAAAAGAAATAGGTAGTGGGGAGGGTGTAACTCAAAGTGACAGAACACATGCTTAGCATGCACATGATCCTGGGTTCAATCCTCAGTACCTCCTCTAAAAAGTAAATAAATAAATAAATCTAAGTTCCCCCCCCAAAAACAAAACTAAATAAATAAATGAACCTAATTTTTAAAATAGCTAGTAAAAAAAGAAACAGTTACAATTAATTTTAATCATATAATTTATTTAACTCATAACCAAAATATAGGCAGATTTTCTTTTCATGGTTCCGATATACATTAATTTCAATCACCACCATTTAATTAAATAAAACTAGTCTTCAGGTAACATGATTCAAATATCAGTGATTCTGGTATAGTAACTGTAATTGCATAAAATACAAACTTCACTGCTAGACTTTCAATCCACACACGACTACACACACAGCAGATGGGCACAATTATCAGTGACTAGTCAGCATTTCTTTTAAAGTCTTTTGGTGATTGGTCACTGCATACGTGTCACTCACTTCTTGCACAGACAGTAAAGTGTGTAGTTGTGTTACCTCCCTATCTCTCAGTGTTAAACCCACATGACACTTTATAAAAATGAATAATCTAATGAGGGAACTGACTAATAAAGGTAAGAAGTCAGGAAAGAAACAAAGATATGTATATATATGTGCTGTTAGAAGTGAAAGCAGATGTGATTAGAAGCTGAATGACTGTGGAAATGTGAACAGTACCCCGGCTCAAGAAACTCTAGAGAAGCAGCCTCAGGAGCTTCGTGAAGGCAAACATATCAACAGAAATGAGCAATGAGGTTGTGACGGAAAGGATGCAGATGCCCCAGGAGTGACACAAGAAATAAAACATCACACCAAAGAAACTTTCAGAGATATTTCACAACATTGAGAAAGCAAAGGATAAAATGTTGGAAACTGATCTCAGAAAGGAGTGTGATAATTCACCAAGGTCCATAAAAGATGTTCACTCCACATTGTGTTACACAACAAGGCAGCAAGCAGTATTCAAGTTACTCTTGATAACTTTATTAAAAAGGAAAAAGAAAACTTTAATTCTCAATGTTCCTAATATTTTAAATTATTATGTACCAAATAAATTAGTTTCACCACTTTTTACATTTTTGTGTACATGTATAACTGATAGTAAGAATGTTTAATATTTTGACAAAAAAATTTAAAGGCTACACAATGGTCATAATTTCCCCCCATTGATTGTTTTGATCATTCATATAGTTTTGGTTCACAAAGTCACCTTTATGGTTCTGTACTGTCATGCAAAACAAGGACCACCTGTATTATCATTTCACCATATGATCAATGTAAAAGTTTGGGATACATCACATTCTTTTTTTCATACTAAGGCTTCAAAATATGATGTGTATTTTATTTTTTTAAACATTTTTATTGAGTTATAGTCATTTTACAATGTTGTGTCAAATTCTAGTGTAGAGAACAATTTTCCAGTTATACATGAACATACATATATTCATTGACACATTTTTTTTTTTGCTGTGAGCTACCACAAGATCTTGTATATATTTCCCTGTGCTATGCAGTATAATCTTATTTATCTATTCTACATATCCCTGTCAGTATCTACAAATTTTGAAATCCTAGTCTATCCCTTCCCACCCTCTCCCTCTGGCAACCACAAGTTTGTATTCTATGTCTAGGAGTCTGTTTCTGTTTTGTGTTTATGTTCTTTTTTTTTTTCTTTAGATTCCACATATGAGCAATCTCATATGGTATTTTTCTTTCTCTTTCTGGCTTACTTCACTTAGAATGACATTCTCCAGGAATATCCATGTTGCTGCAAATGGCATTATGTTGTTGGTTTTTAAGGCTGAATAGTATTCCATTGTATAAATATACCACACCTTCTTTATCTAGTCATCTGTTGATGGACATTTAGGTTGTTTCCATGTCTTGGCTATTGTAAATAGTGCTGCTGTGAACATTGGGGTGCAGGTGTCTTTCTGAAGTAGGGTTCCTTCTGGATATATGCCCAGGAGCGGGATTCCTGGATCCTATGGTAAGTATATTCCTAGTCTTTCGAGGAATCTCCATACTGTTTTCCACAGTGGCTGCACCAAACTGCATTCCCACCAGCAGTATAGGTGGGTTCCCTGTTCTTCACAGCCTCTCCAGCATTTGTCATTTGTGGATTTTTGAATGATGGCCATTCTGACTGGTGTGAGGTGGTACCTCATTGTAGTTTTGATTTGCATTTCTCTGATAATTAGTGATACTGAGCATTTTTTCATGTGCCTATTGATCATTTGTATTTCTTCCTTGGGGTTGCTTGTTTCGGTCTTCTGCCCATTTTTGGATTGGGTTGTTTGTTTTTTCTTATTAAGTCGTATGAGCTGCTTATATATTTTGGAGATTGAGCCTTTGTCGGTTTCATTTGCAAAAATTTTCTCCCATTCTGCAGGTTGTCGTTTTGTTTTACTTAATGGTTTCTTTTCTGTGCAGAAGCTTGTAAATTTCATTAGGTCCCATTTGTTTATTCTAGCTTTTATTTCTATTGCTTGGGTAGACTGCCCTAGCAGAACATTTTTGAGATGTATGTCAGATAATGTTTTGCCTATGTTTTCTTCTAGGAGGTTTATTGTATCTTGTCCTATGTTTAAGTCTTTGATCCATTTTGAGTTGATTTTTGTGTATGATGTAAGGGAGTGTTCTAGCTTCATTGATTTCCATGCTGCTGTCCAATTTTCCCGACACCATTTGCTGAAAAGATTGTCTTTATTCCATTGTATGTTTTTGCCTCCTTTGTCGAAGATTAGTTGACCAAAAGTTTGTGGGTTCATTTCTGGGCTCTCTATTCTGTTCCATTGGTCCATATGTCTGTTTTTGTACCAATACCATGCTGTTTTGATTACTGTAGCTCTATAATATTGTCTGAAGTCTGGAAGAATTATTCCTCCAGCCTTTTTCTTTTCCTTCAGTAATGTTTTGGCAATTCTAGGTCTTCTGTGGTTCCATATAAATTTTATTATGGTTTGTTCTAGTTCTGTGAAATATGTCCTGGGTAATTTGACAGGGATTGCATTAAATCTGTAGATTGCCTTGGGCAGTATGACCATTTTAACAATATTGATTCTTGCAATCCAAGAGCATGAGATATCTTTCCATTTTTTTAAGTCTTCTTTAATTTCCTTCATCAGTGTTTTATAGTTTTCCATGTATAAGTCTTTCACCTCCTTGGTTAGATTTATTCCTAGGTATTTTATTACTTTGGGTGCTATTTTAAAGGGAATTGATTCTTTACTTTCTTCTTCTTTTGATTCATCATTAGTGTCAGAAATACAACTGATTTTTGAACATTAATTTTGTACCCTGCTACCTTGCTGAATCCTTCAATTATTTCTAGTGGTTTTTGTGTGGACCTTTTATGGTTTTCTATTTATAGTAACATGTCGTCAGCATATAGTGACACTTTTACCTCTTCTTTTCCAATTTGGATCCCTTTGATTTGTCTCTCTTGCCTGATTGCTGTGGCTAGGAATTCCAAGACTATGTTGTGTAGGAGTGGTGATCGTGGGCAGCCTTGTCTTGTCCCAGATTTTAGTGGGAAGCTTTTGAGTTTTTCACTGTTGAGTACTATGCTGGCTGTAGGTTTGTCATATATAGCTTTTATTATGTTGAGATATGATCCCTCTATACCCACTTTGGTGAGAGTTTTTATCATAAACTGGTGTTGAATGATGCATATTTTTAGACTTACAGAACCACTCAATTAGATTAACCACATTCCAAGCGTTCAGTAGCCACCTAGGCTAGTGGCAGCAGCATTTAACAGCACAAGTCTAGAGAAGTTGAAAAGTGTTGGTGTTGCTGGGAATATGAGTAACTGACTAGAAACTTGCTGTCCAAACAGATCAGTGCTTAGGAGGGGAACAATATGGAAATACACTTTCTCCCTCATTGGTAACAAAGGCACTGACATTACTTCAGCTCCCTCTGGAAGAAAGGCTGAGAAAATTAGCCTGGAATTGCTCTCATAAATTCACTGCAATCAGCCTTGTTGGAACGATAATGGAAAGGAAGAAAGAACTATTCTTCCAGGGAAAATACTGGCTCCTTCGGGCCCCAGGTGAGCTGAAATAGCTCGACTCATCTTAGCTCTGGGGCTGATTTGTAAGAGCTTTTGGGTGAACACATTATCTATGAAATATAGAGACTGAAGGCCTCTGAACAGTGCGTAGTCTGCTTGGAGTTTTGAAAATACTTTTGCAAGTTAGTGGAGTCAGCAAACTATTTATTTGATTTCCTCCTCAGTCTCACATTCTGGGAATTCCCAGTAGCCTAATAGGACTGGCAGCAACACCTGCTTGGCTGTTGGTTCGCAGGCACTTTTCTTCCTAATATTCCCCAAATGACTACCCTGCCTATTGTGCTAATATCTGTAGATTTTTCTTGGGTGAACAAGATTATAACATCTATTCCTCTATCTTATCCCAGCTCCACCTGACAATTGGCCCATAAATATTTGTACATAGTTAACATCTGAAGTTAGATGAGGGGTGTGTATGTGTTTGTGTGTGTGTGTGTGTGTGTGTGTACTCAGGCTACTATACATTCTAACCAACTTCTCACTCATTAAGAAAAGAATATAGCCATGTGGTTAAAAGCACAATCTTTGAAGGCAAACCAAAGTGAGCTCAGATTTTGACGCTATCACTTCCTAGCTATGTAATCTTAACATATGTTACTTAATGGCTTTGTGCCTCCATTTCCTCAACTATGAAATGGGAATAATAATACCACCAACTTCATACAGTTGACATAGGACTTAAGTGAGATCACACATGTAAAGTGTTCATCGATGGCTGTCACACTGTAAATGCTAAAACAATGACCAGTCTTCATTGTTGGTGGTGGTATTATTATCATTATTTTGTTATTGTTATTTTTACTGTTACAACTTTTGCTTTAAAGGAGCAAAACAAAAACACATAGCAAAAGAAAAAGAATCCAACTTCACAAGTTGTATTAAGGAGTAAAGATTTCCTTGGACCAAGGGCATCTTGGCAAAAGACCATATCCTACCCCAACAGCCTGCAAAACTTTTCGAAAGTCGTCTTCACCATTGTATCTTCTGATAGCCCCTCCTTCAGGGCAAATCCCTCTGCCTCTCCCCAAAGCTCCAGCCTGTACCTGCATCTTCCGCTCTCCTTTCCTTCCCTCACTCCTTTCCTTCCCTCACCTTGACTCCAGACTCTCCCCTCTTTTTCTGTTCATTTCACTCACTCTTTGACTCAGTGGTACCTTCATATGGTACAGAATTTTAGAGACACAAAAAAGTAGAAATAATATATTTCTCCCATCTCTAACCCCTACTACTCTCCAGCTCCGCAGAAGCAACTACTGTGATTGGGAATATTCTGTTTATGGACAACAAATAAACAAACACACACACAGAGTTTCTTTTTTAAACCATTGTACTTTTCAATTAATAAAATTTGGAGATTCTACCCTGCTAGTACCTAAAAAGTTACCTCATTCTCTGTAACAGCTGCATTGTTTTCCATTAGATGGATAAACCATAATTTAAATCATTTTAGTATTTTATTATCATAAATAATGCTGCAATAAGTAACTAATTAGCTATATAATCTTAGCCATCTATAAGATCAATTCCTAGAAATTTAATCTTTGGATCAAAAGGTGGGTACATTTTTAATTTTTATAGATTTGGCCAAATTACCCTCCATGAAGGTTTTACTAACTTACACTCCTGCTGGTAATGTAGAAGAGGGTCAGCTTCCCCAAACACTCAGCCCACATAGGTTGTTTTAAATTGCATGACCTTTTCCATGCTTTTACTTAGGCAGAGTAATCTCAGCTTCTTCAATACAACATCTCCAGCAATTTATCCTCATGAAAAAAGTGGGGTTTTTTTGTTTTTTTTTTTTTGCCTTTTCTATGTTTTCCCCCAGTGGAATCTTTGCCATCCACCTGTGGCCTCCAGAGTGGCTTCTATCCATAACCCTGGACCCTCAACCCTCCTTTTCCTCCTCTGTGCTTGTGAGGATTTCCTCCACATTACCCATAGGGTCTGCATTGTCTGGGTCAGTCTGCTTAGGGCTAGGAGACCTCAAAGTGGCCTAGGAACAAATGGCTTGGGTCAGGGTGAGACTTCCATCCCCTACTCAGAGTCTGAAGCACCTGCCAAGGGAAGTAGACATCCTTCACCAAATCCATTTCCTTGGCGATTTAGCCAGATGCCATTGACTGAATCATGGCATATGTATACATGGGGATACCATACAACCCTAAAAAATGAATGCACACCTGCATGCATCAACATGGATGGAGCTGAGATATATATGCCAAGTATAAAAGCAAGTTGCAGAAAATACATACAGCATAATACCATGTCTGTTAATTTCTAAAATGAGCAAACCAAATTATGTCGTATTTATTAATATATACATACATGGTAAACTATACAAATTGTAAAAGAATGATAAATAACAGAATTCAGGAACATGGTATCCTGAGAGCAAAGGGATGAGGCAGGATGCACTGATCAGAGAGTCAAGGTTGGGGGCACACAGGAGCCTCAACAGTGCAGGGGATGTTCTACTGCTTAAGTTACATGAAGGGGTCCTGGGTGTTCATTTTATTCTCCTTCTTAATAACTTCTATGCTACTCATATGCTTTTATATAGCAACTATTTCATAATCATTTTTAATGGAAAACTTACAGAAGAAGTATAAACTGGAAAGATGGACTGGTCATGATATATAAGTAAGGAAAAACAGACAACAAAACAGTGTGTACATTCTGATCCTGCTTTGAACACACACACCACACACATACACACACACTAACATTCTAGATAGATATTGACCAAAATGATATCAATAAATATGTGCATTGTGGAATTATAATTTTTTAAAACTTTTCTTATTTTTCTGATATGTATTTCCCAACTTTTCAACAGTGAACATTTTTTGTAATGAGAAAATATTTTGAAATATTTTTAAAAATAATATAATGTACTAAGTTCCATGACCAAGTAGTTAATCACAGTTAACACTGGTTGAGCTTGCTCGGTGCCAGGTTCTGTGCCAGGTGCACTGCAGCCATTTTCTTACCCAGTCACCATGAAAGTCTGTGTGATTGGCAGTAGTGTCCTCGTTCCGCAGAGGAGAACCCAGAAGTGAAGTAACTTGCTCACAATCACATGGTTAGTCAATGATGGAGCCAGGACCGAACTCAGTCTGTCCTCCTGCTTCGGCTGCATGCACCTCCCACTGGCCCGGGAAAGCCCAAGGAGCTGCACAGTGTCAGTAAGTGTGAAGAGCCTGAGATTTTTGCCTTTACTTTTCAAGCTTATAAGTTAATCAGTTACGTTTTCATGGGTGTTGGCAGGAGACACGAGACTCCTGAGTTAGAGACAAAGGTCTTCAGGCTTCACGGCCAGGAAAGCATGAGCATCCCGTTGGTGTGCGTCTGTTCCTCCTGGCCCCACCCTCAAGTCCCATGGGCCACATGAAAGCTGGCACACTTGGTGGGGGGTGTTGCAAGAGGGGAACACTGAACTTGGGGGATTCACCACATTCATACAAGCTGGAAGGCAGCCGGCTCTTTGCGAGAGCGGTTACCTCGTCCCTCAAGCTGCTCAGTGCAAACACAGTCCTGAGAAATGTGTCAAGAAAAGATCAGTCAGGGCCTCGAGTCCTTGGCATGCCCAGCAAGCGTGTGCAGGGCCCACGCAGATGGTTCCCTAATGTCTACTCAGGACTCCTCGAGCTGCAAACTACAGAAACCCCGCCTAAACTTGTTTAATCAAAACAAAACAGGAAAAGAAGATATGAAAAAAATATCCACTTACAAAACTCCCCTCTTTCTCTTTTTCTCTCTCATCTCCTTTCCTGTATGTTGTCTCCACTCACTGACAAGCACGTCCCTTGTGATCACAACAGGGCTGCCTATGGCACCAACCACAAAACAGAGCATATCTATTCCAACCCTCCTAACAGATGTCCTGGAATCAAGTCTCACTGGCTACGTTTGGCCTGGACTGGGTCATATGTCCATTCTTAACCAGTCACTGGGTCCAGGGGACACACTGATCTAATTGCTCATACCCAGGTCCAACGCCCCCTTCCAGAGCCAAGGATAGGGGCAGTCCCACCCATTATATGGACCAAGAGTGGGATTTTCTTTCCAGAGATCAGAGTGCTGTTAACAGAAGACAGAGGGCTAAATGCACAGCGGGACAAAATATTCATTGTGCCCAGGAATGGACTATCTCTAAAACATCACCTATAACAAGCAGTAAGCTATCTGGGCTGACAAGACGAAACATCAGCAATTCTGATAAGATTCGCAAAGTTGCACATAACTCAGTGGTACTTCTGCAGAAATGGTGCCCAACCGCTGGTACTGTGACTTCTGACATTTGAGGCCATTATCAGAAGGTTGGAGCAGCTTAAATGCACCCAAATGCAGTGCGCATGGGGATTTGCCAATGCAGAAAGGAGGAAAAAAAACAAAAAGAACAGAGAAACTGTTTCAAGCTAATGACTTTATAATTGATTGCAATGCCCTCTTTCAGTTTGAAGCATCTTTGCTTCTAAACTCTCCAAAAATGAAGAACCAGGAATCATGTTCCAGTATGACCAGATCCAAGGGGAAAGTTAGTCTGCAGGAAAATGATCTAGGTGCCCAGGGTTACTTTTGTAAGAACACAGTATTTCGGATGGGAAGGGAGTTTACCCTTATAGTGGCTTAAAATCCTCAGCTAAAGGTAGCAGAATCAAAAAAGTTTGCACTGCCGCCACTGTTTGGGCTAAGTTGAGGCCTTTTAGGAAAAATGATGGTTGGCCAACTTCTCCTTCATAACTACCTCCACTGCCACCGCTACCACCACCACCACTTTCCATTCTCAATGAAATAGCACCTAATGTGTTGTTTGGCCACTGGAGCTGCTCCCTTTGGGATCTGGCTTCATTGCAAGAGCTGCCCTTTCAGCTCCACCTCTCTGCCTGGGGTTCTCCTGTGTAGCCTGGGATGGAGAAGGTAACTGTCACACTCTGGGCTTGGTTTTAGGAAGCCCTTTACTGCCACCTCACCTCACTTCCACTCTACAACGCCCCCATCAGGAATAAAGTTGGAGTTTTCATCTTCAAAAAAAAAAGTAGCACCTAAATTTGTGACAATGATAAATGATGGCAGATGAGAAGCACTGACTCAGAGCTCCCCTTTCCCCCCAGAAGGGATTAGAACTAAGGACGTCACTCACAGGCAGTCCCTCCCTCCTAGCAAAGATGTCCTCAGTAAAGCCCTGTTCAGTAGAAGCGAGGGCAGAATGTGAGTGAGCATGTGAGGCACACATGAGTATAGAGTGGGCACCCCAATATAAATAGGTGTTGATTCAAGCTAAATTCAATAGCAGAACAGCCCTGCTTTCTCATCTTCACTGCGGGATGCTATTTTTCCAACTTCTGCCAACCAACTACGTGAAAATGCAAATATCGTCATTTCAAGAAAATAAACTTTTGTAATTAAGGAAAATGCTTTGGCTAGAGGGACATCACAGACCTCACAAGCCATTATTGCTCGTTCAGTGATCTGAGTCTCCCATCCCTCCCGTCTCACCACCTGAAGTCTAATTAACAGAATCCATGCCATTATCACCAGCTCACATTTATTATCATGGATGCCCATTGCAAAGAAATTCTCATCCCAGAGCGAGAGTACTGGAGGGCAAGGACCATGTGCAAGTTATCTATTGCTCCATGACGAATACTGCCAAACTTAGCAGCTTAAAACAGAAAACACTTATTATCTCATAATTTCAGAGGGCCAGGAATCCTCGTGGCTTCTCTGAGTGTCTCTGGCTCAGAGCCCCTCCCAAGGCTGCAATCAAGGGGTCAACGAGGGCTGACTCATCTGCAGGTCCAACTCAGGAAGAAGCCAAGCTCCCCTACGTGGCTGTTGGCAGGACTCAGGTCCTCACTGGCTATTGGCCAGAGACATCAGTTCCTTTTTACACAGATATTGATGGAGCAGCTCACAACATGGCAGCTGGCTTCCTTCAGAAGCTAGAAGAGAGAATGAGAGAGAATGAACAAGATGAAAGTTATGGTCTTATTGTAACCTAATATTAGAGGTGGCATCCCATCACTTTTTGCCATATTCTCTTTGTTAAAAGTGAGTCACTAGGTCCAGCCCACACCCAAACTGAGAAGATTCACAAAGTCATATGTACCAGGAGGTGGGGATCACCTGGGCCTTCCTAGAGGCTTTTTTCTTAGTGATGGTGTGCAGTGTGCCCTGCTCCTCATAGAGGGCCAGGCAAATGGGGGGCTCAGTAATACTTGTTGTACCAGGATTAATCCAGTCCAAAGGATTCACAGCAGGTAGAGAAGGATATATACAAGGAATAAACAAAGAATGGTGTAGTGAGTATGAACTTCGTTCCACCAACTCAAGCATATAAGAAGTATAAAATTTTCTATAACTCAAGTTTTATTTGAGCCCACATCTTGCCAGGATGACAAAAATGTAACCTAGATCATAGGAATCCACTTCCCCTTTGTCCAGGGTAGTTTTTTTTAATTCAAAAGAGATTACTTAGTGCCAAGGCCATGGGGGCAGGGGGAGAGAGGAGGGCGTCTCCTGCTGCTTGAGTCACAGGTGTTGGCTGAAATGTGCCTCATCCCATTTGCTCCTCAGTCGCCTGTCCACATCCTGAGATTCTTGTCCATGTGGCCCTTTTGGAGCTGCACTTCCCTGGTCTATTTATGACCCACTATGAAGTTTCTGAGCCAAAATAGGACACAACATCCTCAGCCAGGCTTTCTGTGGACCATCTTGTGAGATATTCTGCTCAGACATATCCCATCTCGGTTCTTGCAGCCTCCCAGGACTATGGCCATGGAAGAAGGTTGCAGAACCTTCTTGCTCTCCTGCTTCTCCAAAATCTTTGTGGCCACATGGGCTCCCGGGCCTTGGCTTTGAAGAAGGGTGCACATTGGCCCTCTCAGACCTGTTGGCTTTTCTGCTCTCATTGTCACCTCTCTACCCTTCACCTCTTCTCTATGAACCTAACCCTCAGCCTTGAAAACCCTCTGCTAGTCTGGGGTTAGGAGAGTAGGGAGAAGAACGTCTTCTCTGTTGACCTTGGGTGTTTTCTCTCAGAGGCGTTCCCACTGCCTCCATCTTTGTCCTTTGTCCTATTGTCCCCCACCCCTACCCAGGGCACCTTCCCCACTCTTGCTCATGGGTCAGACTTCAGAAGTGTGAAGCTAGTGACTGGCGGGCTAGTCTGCCCTTTCAAACTGCTCCCGAAGCAGTGAACACAGAACGGAATCTGGCTTGCACAGAAAGGGGAAAACAGAAAAGAAGGGGGAATTAGATCCTTTTTTATCAGTGAATCTTTCGAAAATAATATTATTTTCCACAAAGGCAAATAGTTTGCACCAGCCAGAGGCCTAAAAAATGCTAGTGGACATTGAAATAAAAGTGGAAGACACAGGGATCCAAAGGACACATGAAGATGAAAGCAATGTCAGCTACCTGGGCAGGTGGGAAGTTGGAAGCAGGAGAAGTCTATGCTCATCTCTTTAGTAGGTGACATTCTCTCTCCCTGCTCTCTTAGTCTCGCTTCATATGGGCCTCTGGTCACTCCTGCCATCAGAAAGAAGCTCCTGGGGCCTGGAACCTCCTGAGTATTTCATGATTTGGGCACACTCCTGAGGAGGTGCACAGCCTCCACTGGTTCCAGAGGAAGGGAAGCCCACATGGACCCATGCCTCTCTGGAAATAGATGGCTTCCTAGAAGAGTCTGGGAATCTCATGAGGTAGCAGACACATTATTACTAATGTGGAAATAGGGCATTAATAATAAAAATAATACATAAATTATTAAAGTACTGCCTTCAAGTTTCTCCTTAATTCTCACATCCAAAAGTTAGCTATTATTAATTCTATCACAGATAAACAGAGACCAGCAAGACAGGGATTTGAGACGGGAGCTCAAATATTCTTATGCTAAAATCAGTGATCTTTCAATTAAAATGTGGCTAAATGGATCTTTCCAAGTAAAAGAGAATAAAAAGCTGAACAACTCTCTGGGCAGTTGTAAGTAATCAGTGTACTTCATTCTTTTCTTCAATAGAGCTCCCTGACTCAAAAAAAAGGTAATTTTTCATTTCTTCATGTTGTTCTGAATATAAAGAAAAGTGGTGGCAGCGGGAAAGATTAGAATGTTCTCATGAGATTTGTTTGCTTGTTTTCTACTTTTGTAAAGACTGGTAATTGGAGGTGTCAAAGGAAAATTTGTAAGGTATTTTTGTGGCTGATTTGTTCATCTGAGCATTACTGCCAATTAGCTCAATTGTTAGATCATTTTGGGAGCGAGGATTCCAAAGCCAGATGAGGCAGTCAGCATGGTCAGCCTGAGACAGCAGGGGCAGCGGCTCAGTATGGGAGCTCAGGATGGGATTCCTTCCCCCACAAGAAAACCAAGTCATCACAAGCATTGGGCTGACTGTGAGCTAATTGGCATTGTTATTTCATTCTCAGGGGCCAGTCCTGGGCAAGCTTTCTTCTCTGTAGCTGAGGCATTCTTTACAGAAAGATGCAATTGCTACATAAGGCCTCTTACGCTGACCAGAGGCTCTCCAAGTGGGAGTCATTTTGCAAATGGTACAGCAACCCCATAAGTACACCACACATGGACTGAAGACAGAGTATTTAACATTTCTCCATGTTACACCTTGTGATTTCTGAATTACATATCAATTGTATTATGAATTGATAAAATACAGATTCACATAAAAGCATTTTCCAATCCATAATAGTTTTTGTCCTTGTGTACTTAAACAAAAGGTTACTATTAACAGAAAAGTACAATTTTTATCCTTTGAGGAGTCAACAATAATGTTTTACATTATGGAGGGACCTTGATGCTCAGAACAGTTGGGAATCATTGATGCAAGTTACCCAGATGTCCCATCATCACATTTTGAAAGCAGAAGGACTAATACTGATCCTAGAATATTCCCCAAGCTGATCTACAGATTAATACAATCCCTAGCAAAAAACCTAGCTGGCCTTTTATTCTCCTTGCAGAAGCTGACAGTCTTATCCTAAAATTCATATGGAAATCCAAAGAACTCAAAATAGCCAAACAGTCTTGAAAAGGAAGAACAAGATTGGAGGACTCACACTTCCCAATGATAAAACCTATTACACAAGGTCAGTAATCAAGACAGTGTGGTATGGACAGAAATACAGACATATAAATCAGTGGACTAGAACTGAGAAAATCAAGGGACAAATCCTCACATTTATAGTTGATTGACTTTCCACAAAGGTGTAAAGACAATTCAATGGGGAAAGAATAATCTTTTCAACAAATTGTGCCACATGCCAAAGAATGAATTTGGACCCCAGCCTCACACTATTGATACAAAAAATAACTCAAAATGGATGACAGAGCTAAATGTAAAAGCTAAAACTGAAACACTCTTAGAAAAAAACATGGGGGTAAATCTTTGTGACTGTTGGACTAAGCAATGGCTTCTTAGATACGGCACCGAAAGCACAAGCGACAAAAGAAAAACAGAGATAAATTAGACATCATCAAAATTAAACTTTTTTTTACTTCCAAGGATATCATCAAAAAAGTGAAATGGAGAGAACGTATTTGCAGATCATATATATGATGAGAGACTAGGATCAAGGATGTATAAAAAACACAACTCAATAAAAAGACAAGTAACTCAATTTAAAAATGAGCAAAGGATTTGATAGACATTTCCCCAAGGAAAGTATACAAATGGCCAACAAGCACATGAAAAGATCAACCTCATTCATCAGGAAGGAAATGCAAATGTTCATGTATGACTGAAGCATTATGCTGTACGGCAGAAATTGATACAACATTGTAAACTGACTATACTTCAATATATATATATATATATATATATACACCAAAAAAAAAAAAAAACCACAATGAGATACCACTCCACACCCAGTAAGATGGCTAGAATCAAAAAGACAGACAATAACAAATGTTAACAAGAACGTGGAGAAATAGGAAACTTCTGCTAGATTGGAAAACAGCGTAGTTGCTTTGTTAAACAGTTTGCTAAGTTCCTCAAAATGTTAAACATACAGTTATTGTATGAGCCAGCAATTCCACGCCTAGATATATACCCAAGAGGATTGAAAACTTATGTCTGCACAAAACCTGTGCACCAATGTTCATAACAGCATTACCTGTGATAGCTAAAAAGTGGAGACAACCCAAATGTCCATCAACTGGATATTTCTGATGAATAAGAAACACTCAGAATACCCAAATAACGGAATTCGGTAATAAAAAGAAATGGAATACTGATGCATGCTGCAACGTGGGTTGAACCTGGACAACAGTATACTCAGTGAAAGACTGTCACAAAAGACAACATATCACATTATTCCATTTAAAGAAATGTCAGGAATGGGCAAATCCATAAAGACGGATATTGAATTAGTGGATGCTGGGGGCTAGCAGGCTGGCGGCTAATAAACATGGGGTTTCTCCCAGGGTGATGAAAATGTTCTGAAATTCAATAGTGGTGATGGTTTTTGTAAATATACCAAAAATCACTGAGTTGTGCAGAGGTGGACAAAAATCTCCTGCAAAGGGCCAGATAGTAAACATCAGATGCTTTGTGGGCCAGTCTTTGTTACAACTACTCAACTGCCATTGTAGAGGGAAAGTAGCCTTAGGCCTTATGTAAACAAGTGGGTTGGTTTGTGTTCTAAAACTTCATTTACAAAAGCTGACAGCGCACAGATGTAGTTTGCCAATCCCTTACTCTAGACAGTGAGGTCTTTGAGATGGGCCGTGCTTCATTCATCTTTGTGTCCCCTGAGGGCCTCGCCAGTAGGCGGTACTCAGTATGTTCTTACTTGAGCTAAACATGAATTCCCTTGTACCATCTTCCTTCCATGGACAAAGGAGTTGGTAGCACTTCTTATTCCTCTTGGCTTCTGGCCGCATGTGGATGTGGTGACCAGATACCCCCTGGCTGGCCATGGTAGAAGTCCTGCAACTTGCAGACAGGTGGGCCTAAGATTAAAAAGGAAGGGATGGAAACCGGATAAGAGCCAGTGCCAACCAAGTGATGGAGATTAAAACACGGAACCCATTTTACTCTTGAGTTGCCTCACCGAGAGCCTTCTTGGAACAACAGCACTGGTCAGAGGAAAGAACTCTGGTCTAGGGGTCCCAAGAATTACCCTGCTTGGAGCTACAACCTTAGTGCGGTCCCAGTGCACCTCTAACACATCTACCACACCCAGTGGGAGTCGAGTCTGCGGCTTTCTTCTGAGGAAGGACCTGGACCTGTTGTTCTAAACCTGGTTACGGCTCTGTCACAGTCTTTACCTAGGAAGTGCACTGGCAATGTTTATCCAGCTTCTCCAAGGAGGGAGGGTAATTACAACATTTGCCATCCTGACATAATGGGGTTGCTTCAAATTGTGCATGCCCGAAACTATTTGCTATACCACAGGCTACGAAGAGAGATGGAGCAGGGAGATTGTGTGCCCCATTAAGAGCAATGGGAGAAAATAGGGCACATTTTCCCTCTCTGGGTTCTCCCAGTGATGAGCAATGGGGATGCTCTGTTGATCATTTCTGTCCCTCCGCATTCACAGCTCTCAGCTCTCTCCAAACAACACAGCCTTGCTGTTCTCTCCTTGGGAAGACACCACAGATTGAGCAATAAGGACACACTTGGAGTTGTCTCCCAGTGGTAGGGATGGATACACACCATCCCCACCCTCTGATTTATTTTTGAGTTTAATGACATCAGTACTGGTGGCTTATTATAGATACAGCCAAAGCTGAAGACAATTACAGATAAATAACTACTAATTTCTATGACACCATCTTAGAGTTGTTTGATACTCAGATAGAGAGTGTGTTGGGGAAACATTAAGGAACATATTAAAGGAGTCTTCTCTGTATCACAACATGTCAGATAGAAATGGTGTTAGAAGCTGTGCTTCTATTTTTGCACAAGGCTAATGTACACGTTATATCTAGAGAACCAGAATCTGATATTTGGAAGATACAGTTATTCAACATATTGATGCGTGTTTTTTGTTGCCTCTTTTAAGTTTCAGGTACCAGAGGGAAAAGTCAGCAGGTGTGTTAGGCATTGAGCAAGAAGGGACAAGAGAAGTGTCGATATCTGGTGTCCTCCTCAAAGCCCTTGGGAGCAAGGATAATTGGGTATTGCCCACCAGGTCACAAGGTGACAACTGGAATCAAAAGTCTGTCTCAGTTCGAGAGGAACACACATAACCCATACTAATTCTGCATGGCTATGATGCTCTAAAGTTACCAGCCTGGCTCCCGCATCCCAGTGGAACGCACTTCAGAAATTGGTACTGAGGGGATCAGGGAGGGAGACAGCATGGACACAGGATAGTGCCTTCCCATTGAAGATGTGAAGTGGTTTGCAAACATTTTTACTTACAGAATTTCCAGCTTGCAGTATCAACCCAGGTCACTGGGGAAATTTTATTTCCATAAATTAAAAACAAAATAAAACACAAGCCTATGTTTTTAATACACTTTCAGCTGCAAGTGAGAACTTACTGAGATGCTTACATAAGCAGCTAAGTGATTAAATCACATTAAGGGGAAGACCAGGAGTAGGGAGGGGACCAGGCATGTTGTGTTAGAGTTCCAGCTGTGTGTCTCCGCAGCTCTCTTATTCCTTCCATTCCTTCTGTGTTGGCTTCATTGACAGGCTTGTAGAAAGATGATTATAGCTGGTCAAGGCATGTAGGCAATGAGAGTGTTGAAAGGAAAAGGGTTTTGTCCTGCAGCTCTTTGTAGGATCGAGAAACCATAGATGGCCTCAGGCAGGATCACCTTCATGCTTCATAGACCAAAACTGCGTCTCATGCCCCTTCCTAAACCTATTGCTGGTTTAGAATCATCAGGATCTACCCCGGGGGGCTGGGGTCACCTTTCTACAAGTCACCTAGAACAGGGGTGTACACCTGATCAGAAATCTGTTAGGAAGAGAAATAAAACAACAGCAGGTAACCAGCAACACCCACTGCAAACACAGTGACCACTGGTCAGGCCAGGCTTAGTTCTCCAGCTTCTGGACTCCCGCAGCCAGTTATCTGATAATCCTGCAGGCTTCGGTGTTGGTTGTTCTCTTCCACTCCCAC
Organism: Camelus ferus; assembly: GCF_009834535.1. NCBI lineage: Eukaryota > Metazoa > Chordata > Mammalia > Artiodactyla > Camelidae > Camelus > Camelus ferus. The sequence goes on from NC_045700.1 coordinate 16,175,876, forward strand.
CCCTAAGGCACCCCCACCAGCTCCAGGGCCAATTCTCACCTGAGATGTGAACTCTGTAAGTAGGAAGCCACCTGTCTCAGTTACCTATTCCTGTCTAACAAAGTGCCCCAAACTTAGTGGCCTAAAGCAACAATCACTGTGTTTGCTCACAGTGCTGTGAGTCAGGAAATTGGGTGGCTAATGGAGAAGACTAATTTCCGTGATTATCCCATGACAACTGGAGCTTCCGTTGGGGGACTGGCCCACTGGGGGACCTAGAGTTTGGTTCTTGGCTGATTTCCTTGGTTGTCCCCCATGTTGAGAGCCCATGTGTCTTCCTTGGGCTTCCTCACAGCATGGTGACCTCAGAGTTCAAAGAGGGAGCATTCTAAGAGCATAGATCCAGCTTTCAAATGCCTGTCAGGCTTCTAATTAATCACATTTGCAGATATCTCATTAGCCAAAACAAGTTATCTGGCTGACCCTAGAGTCACAGTGGCAGGGAGTACACAAGAGTGTGAACGCCGAGAGACATGGCTTCCTGGGGCCATGAGTGTAACAGCTACCACATCAGCATCCTGGCTCATCCTTGAGTCCTGTCCAGCCCTGATCCCGTGCCCCAGTTCTGATCACTGTGCCTCTGCTACCTCCAGTGAGCTGTCACATTCAGCAACTTTCTCTGTACCCACAACCTAAGCCACAGACAACCACAAAAAGCAGCTACACCTGTCTTCTCTGCAGCTCAGGAGTTTTTCCAGACTCTCCCTCTTTCTTTCCTCTTTGAAGTGCGTCTCTCTCACCTGCTTATCCTCTCTTCTGTCTATAAGTGGTACCATATCCACTCTCTCTGCCTAGCCTCTTTCAAATGACAACTACTATTTAGGACAAGCTATTTGATATTCATTGTTGGGTTTCAACCCAGATTCTGCCCCGAGACTGTGTCCTTATTTCTATGTACCAGAGATTACTGGCCAGTGAGGCCCACCCCAGGGCCCCACCTGGGCTTCTGGGTCCAGCACCTTAGATTCTTCTTGGCTGAGGGTAGCACTCAGATATCAACATTTGCCTCATGATCCTGAGTCTTTGACCTGGAACTCACTTAGGACCCCACCTCCTCTAGGACTATGAGCTCCCCCTTCTCTCTCCAGAGGACTTGAGTCCAACTCTGAAGCCCAGCCCGGAAGTGGAGACCTTGCTACTGGCAACACATTACCATGGTACTAACAACTACGTGTCTTCTAAGATGCCCAATATCTCCAGGTCCAGGGATCCCTGCCACTTTACACGGCCTGCCTGCAAGGACCTTCCTGCTGCTTCATGTATGAACACTTGATCTAGTTAAGCAGGAGATGAGGATTTGTGGGCTCATGTAATCAAACCAAGGGAAGGTGGGACTGGCCTCAGAAATAATGGATGCCGGGACTGGAACACAGTCAGGGCTGGCTTTCTACTCCTGCCTCCCCCCATTGCTGTCTTTAAATCTTGGCTTCACCTTCCGTCCCTAAAGAGCTTTTTTTCCCTTTAATGGCAGGAACCATGGCCACCAGTAGCCCTGGAATCTCTAGTGGGTATGAATTTCAACACTTGTATTAAAATTCCTTATCTTTCTCCCAGCAATAAAGAGAAGAGAAAGAGAGAGTTTTCTAGCTTCTTTCAATTTTATTTTTTAATTGAAGTATAGTTGATTTACAATGCTGTGTTAGTTTCAAGGGTACAGCAAAGTGATTCAGTTATACACATACAGATATATGTGTTCTTTTTTCATGTTTTTTGTTAATTTCATATATTTTTATTGAAGTATAGTCACTTCACAATGTTGTGTCAGTTTCTGGTATACAGCATAATGTCTCAGTTGTACATACACATATATTTGTTTTCATATTCTTTTTCACTATAGGTTACTACAAGATATTGAATATAGTTCCCTATACTATACAGAAGAAACCTGTTGTTTATCTATTTTATGTATAGTAATTAGTATCTGAAAATCTCGAATTCCCAATTTATCCCTTCCCACCCCTTCCATCCCTTGATAACCATAAGTTTGTTTTCTATGTCTGAGATTCTGTTTCTGTTTTGTAAATAAGTTCATTTTTGTTTTTTGTTTTTTTTAGATTCCACATATGAGTGATATCATATAATATTTGTCTTTCTCTTTCTGGCCTACTTCACTTAGAATTATGATCTCTAGGTCTATCCATGTTGCTACAAATGGCATTATTTTATTCTTTTTTATGGCTGAGTAGTATTCCATTGTATAAATATACCACAATTTCTTTATCCAGTCATCTGTCGATGGACATCTAAGTTGTTTCCATGTCTTGGCTATTGTATATAGTGCTGCTATGAACATTGTGGTGCATGTATCTTTTTGAATTAGAGCTCCCTCCAGATACATGCCTAGGAGTGGGATTTCTAGATCATATGGTAGGTCTGTTTTTAGTTTTTTCAGGAATCTCCATACATTACAAAGCAAAGGACAAAGCAATTTCTGCCCTGCTCTCCCCACACTATGTTAACTTGAAGCAGTGTGTACCAATCTACATTCTTACAGCAGTGTAGGAAGTTTCCCTTTTCTCCACACCCTCTCCAGCATTTATCGTTCGTGGACTTTTGAATGATGGCCATTCTGACTGGTGTGAGGTGATACCTCACTGTAGTTTTGATTTGCATTTCTCTGATAATTAGTGATATTGAGCATTTTTTCATGTGCCTATTGGCCATTCGTATGTCTTCATTGGAGAATTGCTTGTTTAGGTCTTCTGCCCATTTTTGGATTGGGTTTTTTGGGGGAGGTTTGTTATTAAGTTGTATGAGCTGTTTATATATTCTGGAAATTAAACCTTGTCAGTCGCATCATTTGCAAATATTTTCTTCTATTTCGTAGGTTGTCATTTTGTTTTGCTTATGATTTCCTTTGCTGTGCAAAAGCTTACAAATTTAATTAGGTCCCATTTGCTTATATTTGCTTTTATTTCTATTGCCTGGGTAGACTGCCCTAGGAGAACATTGCTAAGATTTATGTCAAAGAATGTTTTGCCTATGTTTTCTCACAACTTCTTTGTCCAGTCATCTGTCGATGGACATTTAAGGTTGTTTCTCTGTCTTGACTATTGTAAATAATGCTACTATCAACATTTGGGTGCATGTATCTTTTCAAATTAGAGTTCCCTCTGGATATATGCCCAGGAATGGGGTTGATGGATCATATATGGTAGGCCTATTTGCAGGTTTTTGAGGAATTCCATACTGTTTTCCATAATGGCTGCACCAAACTACATTCCCACCAACAGTGTAGGAGGGTTCCATTTTCTCCACACCCTCTCCAGCATTTATTGTTTGTGGACTTTTTATTGATGGGTATTCTGACAGATTCTTTTCCATTATAGGTTATTACAAGATATTGAATATAGTTCCCTGTGCTATACAGTAGGTCCTTGTTGTTTATCTATTTTATATATAGTAGTGTGTATCTGTTAATCTCAAACTCCCAATTTATTCCTCCCCCCTTTCCTCTTTGGTAACCATAAGTTTGTTTTCTAAGTCTATGAGTATATTTCTGTTTTGTAAATAAGTTTATTTGTATCACTTTTTTAGATTCCACATATAAGTGGTAATATATTTGTCTTTGACTTACTTCACTTAGTATGATTATCTCTAAGTCCATCCATGTTGCTGTAAATGACATTATTTCATTCTTTTTTTATGGCTGAGTAGTATTCCATTGTATATTTTATATATGTATATATATACCCCCATCTACTTTATCTATTCATCTATTAGTAGACACTCAAGTTGCTCCATGTCTTGGCTATTTTTTATAGCTACAGCTTCTTTTAAAGCATGTATTTTTGCTTCTCTTCCCACTCAGTTTAGCCCTATAGAGGAAGAGACTAGAAGTAGAAATGGAGAATAAGGAGGTCAAGCACACAGGACCCGTCCTCCAGGGCCCCCACAGTGCTCTTCACAGTTTTCTCAGGTGGGTTCATGTCACAAGAAGCTGTCCCAACTTAAAGTGGCTTGGGAGAGGCTTTACACACTTGGTTAGGTGTATAAATTCAAAAACTTCTACCCAAGACCTTTGGGATCAGATGAATTTTAGAACTTTTCAGATTTTAAAAGTATACTATAGGTATATATTATGTATTATTATCACTGCCAGTGGTGTGTGGAGCATAATCAAACTCATTCATTCTTTGATGATAAAATGTTTGAATATTCACACTTTTAGGATAATGATGTTTATATAAATTTTCTTGTTAACTCATGTCAGGTCAGATTTTGCTGCTAAATGCGTCATATTTTTGTTTTCAGCATTTGAGGACTTCAGAATAATGGATAATAGATGGTGGAACTGTAGCAGGGGCATGGAAGATGATTGCTAAAACTTGGATAATAGTTCCAGCTCTGATGGGAACTGGGGTCTGTGATTGGTTGAACATGGCTCGTGTGCTTGCTCCTATGTCCTCCCCACTGTGCCTACTCAGCCTTGCCTCCTCCATCAGGAACACCAGAGAGCACCTCTTCCCCAGTATTTCCCCCTCACTGCTACCAGATTCTCATTGTCTAAGAATCTACTTTCAAAAATGAGGATACAAAAAAAGGAAGATATACTTACAATGGATTTTCTGCCTCCCAGTAGGAGACCCTCAATGCCACTCCCATCTGATCCAACATTCCTGTTTCCCTAAGTCACCACAAGATGTCCACAATCCTAGGTCTTTCTTCTCCACCTGCACCCTCACCCCCTTAAAGCTCAAAACATTTAATCAAATCCAGTCTCCTATTTCTTCAAACTCTTTCATTGTGTCCTCTGAAACTCACAGTCCAGCATCAGCACAATCCCCTCTATTCTTAACAGCTGAATATTTCCTTGTTGCTCTGGCTGAAGCCAGGCTCTTCCCTGAGGACACTTCCCCCCAACCCCTGAGTCCTCTTAAGTCGTAAATTTATCTTTTCCCTCTCCAACCCCTGAGCCCATACATGGGAAAGATGTCCTCATTCCTCTTCATGGCTACTTTCAGAACTTCATTCCTCCTGTACACACACAGACACACATACATGGCTTCTTTGGAGCTTATGCACCATACAGTACCATCTGTGCTCCTCCTTATCAGAGCTGTGTAAAGGTCTTTGGGTTACTCGTTTCCTTCTCTCTCCTTCTAATACTCCATGCACAACACTTGATGATTCCAGTATTCACGTAGATGATACCTCCAGGACGTCCAACCTTCAGTTTCTCCATCTTCTCATCTCCACTTATTATATCCTCCCTACTTCTGCTTACCCCGACCTTATTCTTTGTCATTACCTATTTACCACATCCTTCCACAAAGTGTATTTCAAGTATCCCACTCTCCAAACCCAGTATTTTCTCTCAAGCCAACTCCTTCCATACTCCAGTTTCACTGATTCTTGGACCACAGCAGGATCAATAACCTTGCCATTATTTCACTGTCCACTTGTATCCTAATCTCCCTCATTAGATGCCATGGTCCATTCTTACAATCATATCTTCACAGAAGAGATAGTGAACTCCTTTGCTCCTCTCTTGCTCTGTCCTACCCCCCTGGCAGAAAACCCAGTCCTGATTAGATCCAACTTTCTGCCCACTCCATACCCACACAACTGAAAGTGGTCAGAGAAAAAGCTTGCAACTAGGATGACGTGTCTCCATTTAGTCACTCCAGGGAGCCTGTAGAGCTGGTTGTCACTCCTACCACGTTCCCTTAGTCAGTTCACACCCCCATTCTGTGATGAGTAATTCACACCACCATCTCTCCTCTCAGGCTGCCCACCTCCTTCCCATTCCTAGTCTCAGCTGAAGACCTCATCTTTTACTTGGCTGAGAAAATAGAAATAATCAAGAGAACTGTCAGGTGCCCTTCTCTGCTTTTCTCACCCTCTTGGGCTCGTACCCATTTCCCCTTCATTCTAAGTGGTCTTTCATTTCAGCTTCTCTTGGGTGTTTACTTAAATCTCCTCCTTCTGAAGCTCATCATTCTTGTCTTACCACCTTGAGTTCCACTACAGTCACCTCAAAATGGTAATCCCAGCCCCCGAGACCACCTGACTTGTTTCTCAGAATTGCTTGTTCCCACCTCCTAATTCCCAGGGTGAAAAATCTGATTGGCCCAGCTTGAGTCAAGTCTTCACGTCCAGTCCAATCAGCTGTGGCCATTGGGGAGGGGTTACATTGCACATGAGGCTTTTATAGAGAGATGTTGCTCTGAGAAGGGGCTATAGGGAGACAGAAAATGCAGGACAGCAAACAGGCAAAACCAAATAAACAAAACAGAAAACCCTTCCAAAAGCCTAACTTCCACTGGGGGGAAAAGAAATCCCCAAAACCAAAACAAAAAACAGGCATTTTAAAACTCAGAGAAAAAATCTTTACAGAAACTACTGAGGAAGAAGGGAGATATCATTATAAGAGGAATCTGAGGAAAGCATGGCTGTAATGGAACATGTATTTCCCTCTGCATTGGAGACTGTGTGTCCCAGAGCCCAGAACTGGCCCTGCTGAGCTTTATAACCCAGTAGGTAACATAGTACCTACCATTCAATATTTGCTGCATTAAATAGACTCCCCTGGAAGATAATGGGGTGGAGGGTGGATGACAGCATGCTGGGCACTGCAATTCTCCTCTGTAGACAGGCAGAACTGAAGTTTTCCTGGAGAGTCAAAGTTTTCTCTAACACTGAATATTATAAGGGATTGGGAAGAGAAATCTTTATTTGGGTGGCATTTGGTCACTTAACAGACAGTGATTTTATCTAGGGCTTTGCAAAAGATTCAGAAATACCCTTCAACTGTCTTGTCTGTTTCTTAGATTATCCTGCTTGAAAAGCCAAGGGCGTAACGCTACATCATAACACTGCGCTGGCATTTCCATGGAGAGATGAGCCAGTCTGGCAGAGTGAGCTGCTTTCTGACCAAATGCAGGACAGAGCTGGGAAAATCTAGAGATGAGGCTCTAAGCTCTGAGTGGAAAACTGGGGAGCCAAGAGGTGTATTGGAATCACCTGAAAGAATTTTTCAAAATCCAAATCCACCCTCTACTGTGATTCTCATATTACTTGGGTCCCTGGGAGTGAGGGTAGAGAGGGCTCAGAAGAAATACTAGGATGTATATTTTGAAAAATAAAGCTCCCTTCCCCTGCCTCTCCTCATCCCTCTCTTGAATACCAATGACCTAGAGAGATGCATTTGTGTTTGATGACTTTCAACACAGATTTGAGATCTCAGCATACATTTTATGTATGCATCTATGTATGTATTTGTACACCATCTCATTCCAGAAAGGATGGCTTACAAGGATAAATCACATACCAAAAAAGAGCATAAAAAATAGAAACAAAATGCCAAAGAGAAAAACATAAGTTAAAAGCGAGTAGCCCTGAGTGCACTTTTGCAGACTTCAACTGACTTCGATTCAAGAGAGGCTGAGCTCCCGGAGAGGGAGACACAGGACTGAAGGTGGGCTGGGTGCTCAGGGAGCGTACAAACCTTAGGCACTGGATCATTTGCTGGAAAAGCTGATCATTCGTTATCAAGATGGAGACCTGGACTCTTGAGTTCTCACAGATTGGAAGCCCTCCCACCTAAAAGTGGGGGTGGGCAGCAAAGGTCCCATTTTGTAAGACCAGGGGTATTTCAGGGTCCCCATGAGAAAGCCTATGTGAGATAGCACTTGTAATTTAAGGACCTAGCAGGCAAAGTAAAGGATTGTCACAAGGTCTTATTACTGCCTCTCCTGACCAAATAGATGAAACACCCCAGGTTGGGGCATCTAGAATTCAACCTTTTATACTCAGATTCCATCTTGACCAATGGCCAAGTTACAGATGAAATGTCTAGGTCTTCCTAATCCTGATTCTATTTGAGTAATTCTGTCTTCCTACGCATACAACGAATTTATACTTGGAACCTGACCAGGCATTTATATAAGACCCTATGATAGGACTGAAAACATTAATGTATGTGTGTAGTAGTCAGTGGGAGTGGCATTTAGATGAGGGCAAAAGATCAGTAAATTCCATCCCCAGATAATAGCCATGATAGCTCATATTACTGAGGACTTTTTAAGTAATGGATGCTCTAAATGCATTGCCTCATTTAAGCATTTCAACAACCACTTTAGGAGCCCTCTTATCATCCTTCTCACTCTGTAGATGAGGAAATAGAGGCTTAGAGAGGCTCAGTGTGTCACTCAGGACAGGTCGGCTTTTAAGCTGTTGAAACAGAATTCAAATTTAGCAGTCAGCCTGGTCAATCAAGACTACAGAGGGAAGGTGTGAGCAGATATGTAGTGTATAGTTTGTGGAACACAGTTTGGAAAAAATCAGCCTTGAGCTATTCCCTGAAGCTCGGGAGAATCAGCTTTATTGGACCAGTGAAAGAGCAGACAGCCCTGGAAAACTGTTTCTCCAATTCCCCTTCTAAAGACTGAGTCCTCCCATTATGCCAAAGAAAAATTTCTGCTGACAATTTAGCAGGCATCCCAGTTTGTCTTGGCCAGTGGTGGAGGGTGGGGATGCTAGAGGCAGGGCAAACAAGATGGCATACTTAGGGTAATGGAGATTCATACCATCTAGTCCAGAGCTTTTTGATAGTTTTTTTTCTAAACCCATGCCACCATCATTTGATGAAAATTTTTGTCATCACCCTAAGAATTATTCATGTGCAGAAGAATCTGTTTCCTTTGACACAAGATTTTATTCAGCTTTACTTTTTCTAGTTAGAATTACAAAAAAATGTTTTGGGGGTTTGTTTTCCAAATATAAATGTTGTTACAATTTAAATATGTTTCAAACCACTCGTGTTCCCCTTTGAGAGGCTTCACCTTCTCCCTGCCCTTGAAGAACCATGGGAGAGATGTTATTGCTAGGAGCTGTTGTCCGAACATGTGTTCTCTGAAATGCTGCCTGGAATTCAAGAACCTCTGAAGAGTGAACAAGTTTGCAGGTTGGAGGAGTCAGAAAATTCCTTGTTTCTTTCTCACCCTCGGCTCTAGAAATCCTGACTGGAGTAGCAAAATCACCTCATCAGTGGGGGCTGTTGTGCCTTGCTCTTTTTCACGTCTTAAAAATTATATTCCTGGGTATTTTCCTCATGTAGCTTTTACTTTATATGATGCGCGAGACGATAGTATATGTTCTGCATGCTTCCACGGGGCTTTATCTGACATCTGGGCCATGTACACGGGACAAGGAGATAACCTCTGAGGTTTCTAAGGCAAGTGTGTGGTGTGCATGTGCACATACACCCTGAATGCAGGCTACTGAAGACTTCTTGCCAAGGTCTTCCATTCATAGTTAACCTGGGCAGAGGGGTATTTCTGTCACAGCTTTCAACGTTGGGGCTTTTCAACTGCAAGTTTGCAGGTCCTTGCAGGTTTAATTAGCTGCTCCCTAAGTAGTTAAAGCTGTTCTCTACATGTATAGTCAGATCCTGAAAAACCATTGATTAACTGTGCAGCCCTTAGGCCAGAGTAGAGTGGGACTTCTAAGAAATGCATTCTCCTAGTGATAGAGAAAGGGATGTCTGAGGATGGATACAGACTGTGGAGCCAGGAGGTGCACTTTTGTTTAGACACCATTTTATTTTGAAAGAGTTTAAGACTCATACAGCACGTTGCAAAAACAGTGCAGATTGTCCCCATGAACCCCATCATCCCATTTCCCCCGGTGATAATCTGTCACATAACCATAGCACACTGCAGAGGCCCACTCTCAATAACAAACACTTACTGAGCACATGCACAAGGTACCAGCAACTGTTTTAAGGGCTTTAACATATTAGCACCTTTAATCCTCACAGCAAAACTTTAGGGTACACATAGTGGCCCCCATTCTACAGTCGAGGAAACCAAGGCACAAAGAGATTCATTAAGTTATCCTTAGCCAGGATTCAAACCCTGACCATCTGGGTCCATCATGCTTTGAAGCACTCCACTACCATGTTTTTCTCTTTTTTTTTCCTACGTGCCAAATTGCTTGTACCATCCCCGTTTATAAAATTAAGTTGTTTTGAAGGCTATTTTTTAAATTAAGCAGGACAGTACCATGTACTCAGTACTCCATGGATTGTAGTCACCCTTCTTCCCCCACATCCCAGCCCCTTCTTTATTGGATGACTGTTGAAAACTGACCAGTCTTCCAAGCACTAGGAAACAAACTGTCAAAGTCGATAGCAAAGTGAGTGAATGGTACAAATCATTCACTGGCCACGTGGCATTTATACTGAGGTTTGCACAAAATAAACCAGTTGTAGGTATGTTCTAATACTCCAAAACAACACCTTCTGGTTCCCTCCATGATTTCAGATCATTCAGATAGTTCTCTTAAGGAATTGCGTATGGGTAGGAAAGGTATAATTTGCTGATTACACAAAATTCAGGGTTTGGCAGGAGAAATTAACAAAGTAAAGGCAAAAAAGCTCTCAAAAAGTATTCAAGCAAGAAGGGTGAGAATGAAAATCATTGCATGCTTAGGTGTAATGGTAAGAAACGAAAGCAAGTGTTTATTTCATGCCGACTATGTGCCAAACTCTTTAGCATCTCTCTTATCATCACAATTTCCACAAAGCAGCACCCTATTCAGAGAGGAAGGAACTGGAATTTGGGTACTTTTCCTTCCAAAAACAAAGAACAGGGATAGAATCCAGGTGATGATAGCATCCTTCCTCAAGTCTGTTGCCTGCTCGCCTCAATAATCAAAACCAAGAAGAAGCTGACAACACAAAGATAAGCTAATTAAGGGGAAAATTAGCTGCCTTTCTAGTTAGGAGGTGTGCCTTTCCAGTCTCTTGGGGGCCCTACAGAATGTACATCATGATATAAATAGTGACCAATAAGATCATTAGATCCTTTGCTTCTCTATCCTAGCTTTTTCCTCCACTCCCTCTCCATTCCTGCCTTGTAGTTCAGGGAGAAGAAATACAAACTAGGAGCAGGCCAAATTTACTGATAGGGACTCTATAATGGTTAATTGTCTGTGTTAATTTGACCACAGTGTGCCCAGATATTTGGCAAAACATTATACTGGGTATTTTTGTGAAAATGTGTTTGGATGAGATTATCATTTAAATCAGCAGACTGAGTAGACCAGACTGCTCTCCTTAACGTGGGTGGGCCTCATTCAATCAGTTGCAGGCCTGGATAGAACAAAAAGGCTAAAATTTCCCCAAGTAGGGAAGAGCTCTTCTGCCTGATGACCTTCAGACTAGGACATTGACTTTTTCCTGCCTTTGGCTTGAACTGAAACATCAGCTCTTCCTGTGTCTCCAGCCAGCCTACCTTCACACTGGAACTAAACCATCAACTAGCTCTCCTGGGTCTCCAGCTTGCCAACTCACCCTGCAGATCATGGGACTTGCAGATCTAGGGCCTCACCTTGCAGATCTCACCTTGCAGATCTTGGGATTAACCTCCATAATCATGTGAGCCAATTCCTTATAATCAATCTCTCTCTCTCTCTCTCTCTCTCTCTCTCTTTCTCTCTCTCTCTCTCTCTCACACACACACACACACACACACACACACACACACACACACACACACACACACACACATACACACACACCCATGATTGGGTCTGTTTCTCTTGAAAATTCTAATACAGGCTCACTGAGCGGGGAATCCATAATCAGAGACTTACCTCAAGGAGATTGGAATAACTCTTGCATTTTGCTTGACTGGTTGTCTGAAATTTGTATCTAAAGGTGGGCTACAGTAAATTAAGATGAAATGCCACAACTTCCTAGGTGCCCTGTAAAGGAAGATACTCAAAGGCCTATGGAGATTGGATGCAATTACATAATACTGCTACATCTATTCCAGATTGGTCCGGAGGATACACCTTTCACTAAGGCTGTGATCAATTAAATAGAGAATACCCTCCCCCAGTATCCTTTCAGAGCTTTATGATTGTTCTTGTCTGTAGGTCAGATATTACAGTGTGAACTGTGCCTCAATTACGATTCCTAAATGTAAGGGGAATTATAGAACTCTGGGGTGGGAGCACAGAAGAGTCCAAGCAGTAATCAAAATACACGTCTGACTCACAGGGGTCTTTGGCACTTGTCAGTTGATCATGCTATTCCTAGAACTAAAATAGTTGGGCAGTACATTAAAGCCTTTTTTATTGACGTATAGTCAGTTTACAATGTTGTTGTCAATTTCTGGTATAGAACATGTTTCAGTCATACATATACATACATATATTCTTTTTCATTATAGGTTACTACAAGATACTGAGTATAGTTCCCTGTGCTAGACAGTAGAAACTTATGGTTTATCTATTTTATATATTGTAGTTACATCTGCAAATCTCAAACTCCTAATTAAAGCCTTATTTTATCTGTATAAGCATCAAAGCTTTAAGTCTAGTGAACAGAATTCTGTCTTGCTACCAAGCTAGAAAGTTGCAGCCTCTCAGTCTATTTCCAGACTTAAGCCAGTTCACCAACTCAGAGTCAGTGGGTTCTTGAAGAAGAAGCCTGTTACACTGTCAAAAATGTATACTACTTATGTCCCTCCCAGCCTTCTCCAAAAGGACCTGTGACTATTTACCAGGGTGGCTGTGCATTGAGGAAGGAGAAACAATCAGACTTTTCAGGGATTCTGGGACACTGGGTGTGGATTGGTACTAATTCTTGAAAGTCTAAAATGTCACTTTGGTCTACCAGTTAGAGCAGGGGGTTATTAAACTCAAATGATTAATGGAGTTCTGGTTCAGTTGCATCTCCTAGTGGGCCCAGTGGTTATTTCCCCAGTTGTGGACTGCATAGTTGGAAAAGACTCAGCAGAATCCCTAATCTGTAGAATGAGGGCTATTATTGTAGGAAAGGCCAAGTAGCTCTCTATACCTAGGAAAATAGTAAACCAAAGACAGTACCACATTTCAGGAGAGATGGGGAAATTAGTGTCACCATCAAGGACCTGAAAGATGCAGGGGTGGTGATTACTGCCACATCCCACAACTAGCCTGTAATAGTTCACCGGCACCGACAGTGCTTGGATTGTCTCAGACTTAATCAGGTGGTAACTTCATTGCAGCTGCTCTTCCAGATGTGGTTTTGTTGTTGGAGCAAATCAACACATCCCCTGCCACCTGGTATGCTGCTACTGGTCTGTCAAATGCCCTTTTCTCTATCCCTGTTAGTAAGACCATCAGGAGCAGTTTTCTTTCAGCTGGCAAGGCCAGCAAGACAGCTTCACTGTTCTTTTTCAGGGCTACAGAAACTCTCCAGTCCTGTCCCATAATCTATTCCACAGGGGCATGAACGTCTTCCATTCCATGAGATACTGTGCTTGTCCATTGCATTGACAGTCCATTGATTGGACTTGGTGAGCAACCATTTTAGACACATTGAGATAACATTTAAGTAAGGGAAGGAAAATAAATTCCACAAAAAATCTTAACAAAATTTTATTGTCTGAGGCATGTTGAGATATCTCTTCCAACATGAAGGACAAGTTGCTAATTCTGTCTCATCCTGCATAGTGGGTCTTTGGATTTTAGAGGCAACTCATACCCATTTACCAAGTGATTCAAAAAGCTGCCTATTTTGAGTGGGTCCCAGAACAAGAGAAGGTTTTGAAGCAGGTCTGCCACGTGTACTGCTCTGACACTTGGACCACATAACCCACAGATCTAATCATGCTTGAAGAGTCAGTGTCTGATAGGCATGGTGTATGGAGTCTTTAGAAGGCACTTTTTTGTAAATCACAGGGCAGATTCTTAGGATTTTGGAGCAAAAATGCCATCCTCTGCAGATGACTACTTTCCTTTGAGGAACAGTAACAGCTTTTGGCTTTGTACTGGACTTTGGTGGAAACAAAACGCTTGACCATTGAACACTGCATTATTTTATGACCTGAGTTTTACATCATAAACTGGAAGTTGCCTGACCCATCAAGCCATAAACTTCAGCATCCACAGAAGCACTCCATCATCAAATGGAAGTGGTGTGTTTGAGATCATTGCTGAGCAGGTTCTGAGGACTCAAGTTGCATGAAGAAGTCGACCAGATCCTCATGGCCCCTTCATGGACCCCTTGCCTTCTTTCTTTCAACCTGCATTTATGGCTTCATGGGGAATTAATTCCCTAAGACCAGTTAATTTGGGGGAAGGAAGAAGAACTTTTGGGCACAGTTTACAGTTGGTTCTTTACCTGAAAGTGAGTGGCTGCATCATTCCTAGTGATTCTGCTTCTCTGATGAAATCCTGGAACCATATGTTACCAAACCAAACTTGAGTGCACTTGTCCTCTCGGAGTAAATCCAATCTACTGACACCCGGCTGTGGTGAAGGGAAGTGCAGTTTATTGCAGGCACCAAGCAAGGAGTCTAGGCAGCTAGTGCTCAAAAGGCCAAACCCCCTGATGGCTTTCAAGGAAAGGTTTTTAAAGACGGGATGAGGGAGACGGGTTGTGGGGTGTGTGATCAGCTCCTGGAAATTCTTGTGGTTGGTTGGTGGTGAGGTCATCAGGAGCTAACATCATCAACCTTATGGTTCCAACTGCTCTGGGGTCTACGTGTGTGTGATCAGCATACTATTAACTTCTTCTACCTGGTGGGGGACTCAATATCTGCAAAACAGCCCAAGGACATGGCTCAGAATATTATCTATATAGCCCTTGAGATGGAACTAAAGGTCTTTGACTCTGTTTAATGGCTAAATTCTTATTATTTTGTCTTGCTTGACTATTTTCCTTTGTCTCTATATTTTCCCACTTCTCTGATTAAATTTGTTCTTTGGAACTCAGGGAAGGGCTAGGAAGCTAACGTTTTTCTAGAAGCAAGAGGCAGGCAGAAAACATGGGAGTGGGGTCTGTCCCAGGAAGTTCTCGTAGGTAGGGTCCTGCTTGGTTACAGATACATAAGTCTAGCTCAAAGGATTAGAGACTTGTGCTGGCCAGGCACACACCCTGTGAAACTCTGAAGAGCTCCCATCCTAGGTGACAGCTATCCATCATAAAACTCCCAGCCTCGTGTCTGAAGGAGAAGTCTTTGAGCCTTCCTGGCTTCTCCTTTTCTTTCCAGGCTCATCCTTTTCCCCATTGCACCATCTCAGGGCTGGAGGTGGTTATGACAGAGATGATCCCAAAGCAAGAAAAGCTGGAGCAAATGAGAAATGGCTGCCAAGACCCTTGAACTGTGTCCCAGGCCTGGACTAACCACACATCAGCTGTGCTCCTCAAGGACCCAAGATTCCTCCCTTATCTCTGTGCATCTTGGGAGGATATGACTTCCTGCTCATTCTCAGTGACCTGTGAACGTTCTCCAGCCTTTCACCAAGAAACACATATTCCTGTCGTGTAAGATTGCCCATACGTCTGCTCTCTTCAGAGGAAGGTCTGCAGGCTCCTTTCAAAAGCCTTCAGCCCCACCATCCATTGTCCCGAGAGTGTACTCTAGGAATCCCGCCCCTCCCCCACACAAGCAGTGGAACCCGGCTTTCCAGGAGGGCTAAGAACATCGTCCTCCACCTCTAAGCATCCCCATAACTTCAGATGTCGCCTCTCCAAAAGCTGTCTGTTCCAGACAGGCTCAGGAGCAGAGGTGGAGATGGAAGACTTCCCCTTGAGGGAGTGAAGGGGGAAGCAGGGCTCATCCCCTGATCCCTGATCCTGGGTGTTCACTGAGGTGAATGATGGGAACCCCCTCTCCCTCCAGGATATTTCTGTTGCTCTGAATTCCTCAAAGCTTTCCCTTCCTCTGGGAAAATGCCACCCTGAGTATGACCAGAGGAATCCGGAGCTCAGTGACCCACACTGCAGACTGCACTCCACCCCAGAGGGAATTGAGACACAGGTGGGGATGAGGGGTGAATTCAGGAATTAAGGTGAGACTAAAGTCAAGAGCCTTATTTGAAGGCTGAGCCCTTGAAAGAGACTTGCTTAGCATGCAAGGGCAATTAAAAATATCCTTACCTCCCATAGACAAAGAAGTCTGTCTTAGGGTGTTCATCTCAGCATTCTTTAGAATATTGAAAATGCCAAACAATGGAAATGTTCAATACTAGAATCTTGAATAGCTAGGGGAAATCATGTGTTCACTTTTTTTAGTATAAGGAGAAGTGACCACAAAATGCTAAATCGTTTTTAACAGCAAAAGGCAGAATGATGTAAACCCATTTGTTTATTTTCTTTAAACTTTAAATGACTGACTATGCCCAGAAAATAAAAAATTTCAAGCTGTTGGAAGTGATTTCTTCTAGGGAGTGGATTTGGTGAAGAGAAAATTTCTCTTTCCCACTATGTATAATTCTGAATTCTTGGATTGACTTACAATAATTATTTTTTGTAATTAAAAAAATGAGGATTAAAAATCATGTTTTTGAAGACTGATGAATGACAGAGAAATGTTTATAATGTAAGGTTAATTTTTAAAAGCAGGACATAATATATAAAGGGTAAAACCCCATAAAATATCATACACACACACACACACACACACACACACACACACAGAGAGAGAGAGAGACAGAGGCAGAAAAAGACACTGAAAGGAAGAAAATAATTTGATACACAAATGCAGGTAATTTTGGGGTACAAAGGTTGTAGGTAGCTTACACTCCTTTAGGATACTTTTTGCATTCTCAAAACTTCTAGAATGTAAATTAATTTTTTAAATCAGAAAAAAAATGGACTACTATTTTTTATAGTCAGCCTTTATATTAATATCCTGTGAAGCGTTAGGCCAGGGCAGCTGTGTAAGGGCTCTCATTTCCTCATTTTTTTCCCCAAACTGAATTCCTCTAGGGAAATTTTTTCTCACGGATGCTGCAGTAGCTTGTGTTTGTGGAGAAAGTTAAGGAACAAAACTTGGAACCAGCCCAGAAAACAGCTCTGGAGGCCACCAGCTCTTGGCTGCCCGGCACGTCCACTCCTGGTGTCTCTGTAGCCACTGCCCCCACCTTACTGATTAACAAGTTATTAATTCACCATCCTCCTAGGCAGACTTTTTTTGTACCCAATTCTCTAATTCATATCGGCTGTCAAGCACCATTCCCTTCATGAGTGGAGAGTATTGAACTCACTGCCAACAGGACCGATCAGAGGGCAGGACCAGAACCAGACGTCCTGCTCAGTCATTCTCTCATTCAAGTGCCTCATGTGTGTGCCAATCATTGCCGACACTGAGGCTATAAAAACCTCATTGGCCTAACCCTTGTCCTTTGGGTGCTCATAAGAGGCAGGTTGGAGAAGGGAAGGGGCCAGAAAGGAGCAAGGAACAGGTTTAAGATGAATGGGAGTCATGAGTCATGATATTAATGAGCGAAGGAAAAGCCGTGGCCATCACCATAGAGACAGGGAGAAAACGTAAGACAGCGATGGTGGAGGAAAACAGAATTTAAGCCTGTCTGTTTTCTTTTTTTTTCTAAATTTTTTTCGTTGAAAATAGTTGATTTACAACGTTGTGTTAGATTTAGGTGTACAGCAAAGTGATTCAGTTATACATATACATACATATTCTTTTTCAGATTCTTTTCCATAATATGTTATTACAAGATATTGAATATAGTTCCCTGTGCTATACAGTAGGTTTTTGTTTTATATCTTTTTTATATATAGCAGTGTGTAGCTGTTAATCCCAAACTCCCAATTTATCCCTCTCTTCACTTTCCCCTTTGGTAACCATCAGTTTATTTTCTGTCTGTGAATCTGTTTCTGGTTTTTAAATAAGTTCATTTTTTTTAGATTCCACATATAAATGATATTACATGATATTTGTCTTTCTCTGTCTGACATACTTCACTTCGTATGATCATCTCTAGGTCCATCCATGTGGCTGCAAGTGTAAGCCTGTCCGTATTCTAAGAGCAGAGCTTCTCCAGGTGTGGTCCCCAGACCGGCAGCATCCACATCTCTGGGGCTTTCCCAGACCCCATTCGCCACCTCCTGGGAATCAGAAACCCTGGAGGCAGAGCCCAGACATTTGCATTTTAAGGCATCCTCTTCCTCCCTCCTCTTCACCCCTCTGCCCCGCCCCCACTTCCACCACCATGTGACTCTGACATCTGCTGAAACCTGAGGACCCCTGATGGAAAGTTCAGCCAGGGGCAGATGCTAAATAACCCAGGAAGGCAAACACACAGCAGGAAACCCGGTGCCGATGAGTCATCTGTGCCTCCCGGAAAGACCCGAAAATGTGACCCTGACAGAGGCACTAGCAAGACAACCCCCTAAAATGCCCTGTTCCAGTGGCAAATTGAGATCTATGACATGCTAGTTCCAAAAGTCAGCTCAATGCCTATTCATACAACTCTGAGGAGGGACTCTCCCGCCTATTTTTCAGCCATTTCCAGGAACGCTGAGAGGGAGAAAAATCACCCAACAGCAGCCAAACTCTCTGAATCTAAAGAATCATGTAAATTTGCACCTGCACAGGTGGGAGCGTGTGATAAGTGCTTCGTTAGAAATTTGAACACAATGCGACTGAGCACAGAGGCGGCAATCGCCGCTGGCTGCCGACAGGAAAGGGAGGCTTCACCCAGCGGACACTCCTGAACGCGGGGCTGGAGTCGCCAGGAGAATTTTACCATGGTAGAGAAAAGGACAGGAACAAGGGTTGGGGAGGCATGAAGGCCTCCTGGGAGGGAGATAAGGATGGGGAGGAGGGTTACAAAGATCCCCAAGGCCAGGCTGAGGAAGATAAACACACTCTTGCAGCTAGTGGAGACCCTTGACGGTCTGGAGGCAGAGGGACGGTATGAGGAAACAGACGGAAAGACCAGTTGGAGTGGATGGAAAGAACGGACTAGAGAGGAGGCCAGTTGAGTGAGATTATGGGTGATTTTTATTTTTATTTGTGTGTTCTTTTCCCCACCATGAACGTGTTTTACTCACTTACTTCTTTTGGAATTAAGAAGTACAGTCGTGAGGAAAAGGAGTAACCCAGGAGAGGAAAGTCTTGGAGACCCAGACGTTTTTTAAAAAAATTTTTTTAGAATGTTTTATATGATTTTTAAAGGTTACTTCCCATTTATAGTTATTACAAAATATTGACTATATCCCCCATTTTGTACAATACATCCTTGAGCCTGTCTTACACCCAATACTTTGTACCTCTGACTTCCCCAGCTCTATAGTGCCCCTCCCCCACTCCCCACTGGTAACCACTAGTTTATTCTCTCTCTGTGTGTGTCTGCTTCTTTTTTGTTATATTTATTAGTTGGTTGTATTTTTTAGATTCCACATGTAAGTGGTATCATACAGTATTTGTCTGTCTCTGTCTAACTTACTTCACTTAGTATGATCATCTCTAAGTCCATCCCTGTTGCTGCAAATGGCATTATTTCACTCTTTTTTATGGCTGAGTCATATTCCATTGTATATATGTACCACATCTTCTTTATCCAGTCATCTGTTGGTGGACACTTAGGTTGCTTCCGTATTCTGGCCATTGAAAATAGTGCTGCTGTGAACATTGGGCTGGAGTCCCAGACTTAAAGACAAGAAGAGCCGTGATCAAGCCCTCAGCTAGAAGGGTTAGCACTGGCAAAGAGGAGGTGCCATTTGTCCTTCAAGACCAGAAAGAAGGGGCTAAAATTTCATGAAATATACATTTTTGAAGTGGAACAGAGTTGAGATCATTTGTACCAGAGGCCTCTGTTTCTTTAGTAATGAAGACAGCAACATCACTGCCTGAGAACACAGGGTCAGGGTCAGAGGAGGTGCTTGAGGATTGCTGCACTGGTTTGGAACAAATATCAGCTAATACCTCTATGGTGTGTGTGTTATATGTCAGGCACTGTCCTGAGGATTTTGTATATATTGACCCATTTCATCCTCACCGCAACTCCAGGAGGGAGACACTATTGTTGTCATACCCATTTCACAGAAGGGAAAACTGAGACTCAGAGAGGCTATAGTCACAGAGGGGATGAGTGGCACAGCTAGGATTTGAATCCAGGCAGTCACCAACCAGCGTCAGGATTTAGAGGAGAAATACCCCAGGAATGACCAAGCGATCATAAAGGAGAACTGAAACCTCAGCTATGTTTAGAAACTGCATTTGCCAAGGAGCCTGCCAGAAATCCTGCTTTTGCCTGCTCCTACAGAGGGGGCCTGAGAAGAAACATCAGGTGTTCTCTGAAGGAAAGACTTCCAGGGCTACCCTCAAAAGGCTGCCATAAATTTCATTCACAGAAGGTGTCTTGTGCTCTCAGATTGCGTGAGAAAGCCCTGTTTGGAGTGTTCCCGTGGAGAAATCCTACTGTGTGCCAGTAGAGCCCAGGCCACCCGCATCCTAGGGACTCGGGAGACTCCAGTGGAAAGAGGGCTGTTTCCCATCCACCCCAACAGCCTCATCCAACAGTGGAATTGGAAGCTCTTCAAGTATTTGGGGGAAGAGCAGCTGCCAACTAAGCTGAATCAAAGGATCTAAAAATAGTTAAAGCAAACACAAAGACAGAATGTGAAAATCAGATTATTTGGGAGGCCAAGCCAAACTTAGAAAAACTACAAGATGGGAGGAGAGCGAGAAAACGGAACCACAGCAACAGTCACACCCCTCATTGTTGTCTGTTGGCTTAGCGGGGCTCTCTCCCTCCACCAGTCCTCCCTGGCAGAAACTCTCAGGTCGCCTGCACTGTACAACAAAGCATTCACATCAGACAAGCAGACCACCTTGTTGAGTACCGTGCTCACATGGAACAAACTCCTGGGGCAGCAGGAGGGGTCCCCATCCCCTTCTGTACCATCAGTGAGTGGACCTGCCTTAAGTGCCAGGGAAATAAATTGCAAAACCATAAATGTCTCCAAAAAATTCCCAGCCCCTACACAACATTTTGAGACACCCACAGGAAACCCGGCCAAGATTTGGGTCAGTTATGATGCATTTGGCTGCCCCATCAGAAAACCCTCCTAAACAGTGGCATCACCCATAAGGGTATATATATATATTTGTAATGTAACAGGACAATTGGGGGAAGCTGGTTCCAGGGTCAGTTCAGCTGTTCTATGTTGTCAGTACATCAGTCAGTGCAATTGTGGGGGTGTCCTCAGTGTGTGTACCCTAGTTATGTAGAGAGAGGCTCTCTTTCTGCTCAGGCTAATGTCTTAATGCCCTGCCTTTCCCGGGAGGAAAGACTGTTTTCCAGCTATTAGTCTCTCTTGCTTTTTCTGTCTTCTGGAGGCCACCTGCATTCCTTGGCTCATGACCCCTTCATCCATCTTCAAAGTACATCAGTCAACTTCTGCTTCCATCATCACATCCCTGACCCTCTTGCCTACCTCTTTATAAGGACTCTGGTGGTTACATTGGGCCCTGCCTGGACCATCCAGGAAAATCTCCCCATCTCAAGATCCCTAGCTTAATCACATCTGCCAAGTCCCTATTGCCATGTAAGGTAACAAATTCATGAATTCTGAGGATTAGGGTGTGGTCATGCTTTGGGGACCATTATTCAGCCTAACAGAGGACCTCAAAAAACATCTTGTCGGCAATATCCTTGATGCTCTTACTCACCCTAAGGAAGCAAGCCACTCTTCCTAAAGATTTAGTCAGATAATCCTAGAAATGTCCACATGGGGTTCCTCAGACAGCCCTTTTGGCTACCCTCGACAGTTTGGCTACCCCATGGTAGATGTGATGAGGTTAATGGTGACCCTTTAATTTGGGTCCCCATAGTGATGCTTCTTGACAGTGTGTATTAGTCAAGAGATTTTCTTCTTCTTTCTTTTTTTTAACTGAAGTGTAGTCTGGTGTATAGCATAATGTCCCAGTCATGCATATACATATTTGTTTTCATATTCCTTTTCATTAAAGGTTATTATAAAATATTGAATATAGTTCCCTGTGCTATACAGAAAAAATGCCTTTTTATATTTTTTTAATATAGTAGTTAATATTTGCAAACCTCGAACTCCCAAATTTATCCCTTCCCAGCCCCTTCCCCCCACCTCCGTAACCATAAGATTGTTTATTATGTCTGCGAGTCTGTTTCTGTTTTGTAGATGAGTTGATTAGTGTCTTCTTTTTTCTTTTTTTAGATTCCACATATAAGTGATCTCATATGGTATTTGTCTTTCTCTGTCTGGCTTACTTCACTTAGAATGACAATCTCCAGGTCCATCCATGTTGCTGCAAATGGCGTTATTTTATTCTGAGATTTTTAATGAAATAGAACCAATAGGAGATTAGATTCAGATATAGATTCAGACAGATATGGATATAAATGAAGAGATTTAGTATAAGGAATTGGCTCACACAAGTATGGAATCTGACAAGTCCAAAATCTGCAGAGTCCATGTCTCAGTTTGAGTCCAAAAGCCAAAAGCTGCTGTAGAACCAGGAAGCGCTGATGTCCCAGTTTGAAAGGCACCAGGAAGCAGAATTTTCTCTTGCTGGAAGAGGGTCAGCCTTTTTTAGTCAGGCCTTCACCTAATTTGCTGAGGCCCACCTACATTAGGGAGAGCAATCTGCTTTACTCGGTCTCCCAATTTCAATGTTAATCTCCTCCCAAAGCACCCTGAAAGAAACCCCCAGAATGATGTTTAATGAAAACATTAATGTTCATCTGGACACCCCATGGCCTAAGCAAGGTGACACCTGGAATTAGCTATCCCCTCGCGCCAGTGGCAGAGTTAGCGTCTGTGCTGCTTGTACCCACTGGGGTGGGTGCCCCCAGCACTGACACAGCCACTGCTGCCACTACAGTCTGCACCAGGGGTGCCAGAGGCCACCAGCACCGGGGCCCAGCGCTGCAGAGTCAGCACACCACCTGGAGCCACAAGGGCTGACGCGGGACAGCCTGAGGGTTCCACACAGAAGGCAGCAACATAACTCGTGCACCAAAGCCTTCACTGTGGCTGCCTCTTCTGGCAGAAGAATGTGCCCCACCTCACCTATATCCCTTTCCTCACCCTGGAACCCAGCTATGTGCTTTAACTGTCTCTTCCCTTACCCTGAGATCCTTCCCCACAAACTCCTTTATTTTTCATGTAAATATCGCCCCCCCCAGGGCCTCTCACGCTGCCTCCCCCACCCTCAGTTCTCAACGTGATCAGACAAGGCTGACATTTCAGATAAACATAATTCAAAATCTAAACCAGGCTGGAAAACCTGCTGAAGGTCTTAAAGCCTTCAAGATGAAAAGAATGAGTCTCTTCTGTCAGCAATGCCTGGAGTGTCTGGGAGTGGAGACGAGTGGGAAGTTTGAGGGCAGTGGGATAGAACTGGGAGCCTCAAGTCACGCCAGTGCACCCTGTCCTGTCTCTTGGCTGAACGGTTTTCCTGAGAACAGTCCAGGTTACCTGCCCGACGACCCGCAGAACCTGTCCTTGTGCGGCCTTTCTGATCCTAAGCTGCCCTTGAAACATGAGGATACTCCAGCCGAAACTCCTGTCCCTCCCCCTTGGTAGAGGGCAAACAGCCAAATAAGAGTGGCTTTCCTCAGCCTAACTTATCCTCCCTGCAAGACGCAGACTTCCCAGGACCATAGGAAAAAGCATACATATTTCATGGAAACCTAATCTAGTTGAGCGAGTGGAGGTTGGAAAAGAAAGCCCTAGAGAGTGTCCCTCCTCTCGGGGCAGCTGGTGCACTGGAAGCTGAGAGCTCGAAGGTGCCAGCAGGGAGTCTGACTTCTTAGTCTTGGCCTGCAGAGGCAGGAGGGCAACAGAGCAAATGAGCAAGCTTCAGGGCGAGGGGGCACAAGATGCTCAGGAGGAATTCACAGAAACCTTTCAGCCAGGTCAGGGAAAGGGCTGACTTTGAGCTCTGCTCCAAACAGACCCCTGTACGGCGTGTTTCCCAAAGGTTGGCCACAAGCACCTTTGGCTCACAGCAGAACAAGGTAGCGACTGAGAGCACAGGTTTGGAATCAGATGGTTCTGGGTCTCAGTTCCTGCTTGGTTCTTCTTAGGAAGAAGATGTGAAGCCAGTTACTTTATCCCTCAGAGTTACAATCCTTTATTTATAAAGACCTGTCTCACGTGAGTTTAATAACAGCATCATTAACAGTTCCACGACAGCATCGGGGACCCAGACGTCTCTCTCTACTGTGTCTCCTTAATACATGGCTTCCATTCTCAAGGTTCTAATGGTCCAAGATGCCACTGGGGCTTCCAAATTACAGACTGGAAGGAGGAGAAGAGTTAAAACAGCAAAAGGATTTTTTTAAAGCCTTTTCTGGTTTGGTCAGCTCCTTTTATGACCACATGGCATACATTTACACTTCTCTTTCATGGAGGAGAGCTTGGGCTCGTGACCAAGCCGTAAGTTACAAGGTCACCAAGGAAATCTTCTTTTATGTGCTTTTATTAAACTAGGTTCATTGCTCACCACCCTAAATAAAATAGGGCTCCTGTTCTTACAGAAGAAGGAGAAATGAATGTTGAGGGAGGCCACCAACAGTTGCTGAAAATGTCCCCATCCTCCTGAGCCCCCTTCTTGGTCACTCTCATCACAAGCGTCCTGCTCACTTTTTCCTCCGAGTCAGGACCAGGGTCAGGCATTGGAGGTCCTCACTCTCAGGTTCATGCAAGTGCTGACACTGTACTTCTGTGAACCTGGGGTGAGAGCCTCCTTAAATTTTGCATCCTAGGCACCTTGCAGGCCTCAGCCCAGTCCCAGCTCTGCCTTAGAGCTGCCAGGTGGAAACACCCAGCCCTTTGCTCCCCTCACCATGTTGTGCAGGGTCACTTCTTCCCATTAGAGCTGGTTTTTCCAAAATGGGCAAACCGTCTAGGTAAGCCTCAGAATTTAGATCAATTGGGGGTCCTCAGAGACCTTGGATTCCTTCTGACCCTCTGGAACATGCAGGTCTCTCCATCACAGCCATGTCCCCGTGTCCCCCAGAGAGCAGGTCAACACATCAGGATGGTCAAGCTGGATGCCACTTCACCTGAGGGTGCAGCAAAGCCATCAGCCTCATGGCACAACTTCTTGTTGCTTTGGATTTCAGAACAGCTACAAAAAGCTTGGAGGAGGCAAGAGCTGCAGCTGGCATGGTTCTTCCCACCCCCATCTCTGCTTTGAGTCCTTCCAAGAAAACACCAACCACGCTAACGCTAGCATTTTGCAAACCAGCTGGCCTGAAACAAGTCTGGATCCGTTGTGGGTTCCATACACCATGGGTTAATTTCCAGTCCAATTATAATAATGGTAATAATTGGCCACACTCAGGGAGCTGGCAATTACTACTATTTTTAACCTACATCACTAAGGCAAATGGTTTTATGTACAGCTGGTTCCAAGAAGGCTGAGTGCTCTCCAGCTGGGAAAATTAGGTACCAGAGTCACTGCCCATCTCTGTTTTCCCTGAGAGTCTTCTTCCAATATGGTATTACCTGCAAGTCCAGGGTTCCGGGACCATCAACCTGGCCCTTCCTTCTGGCTCTACCTTCCCACCTGACTCTCCAAACCGGCAGAGATCTGAGTCACCCTCTTCCCATCCACTGGTGGATGCCCAGTGGCTATTGAACTCTGAGCCCCACCCTGGGCCTCTATCTTTAGCCTACCCAAGAAAATGTGTATTCCTAGTTTTATTTTGACAATGCACTTTCTGAGCTCTGGAGTGGGCCTCCTGGCGCTGGGTGTTTTTCTGACATCATCATGGACTTGACCTCCTCACTCCCAACCTTGGCCAAGAGAGGGGAGGTGTTGGCAGAACACCAGGAGGACCACACCTATCGGGAAACAGGAGGGTGGGAACAGAGCAAAGGAAACTCTCCACTGCTCCCATCATTAGCCTCATGGATGAGAAGGATGAGGTGTAGAGAGTTTCTTGCTAAAGGCCTGGAAGAATCCTAGGGCAGACCACCACCTCTGGGGGAGCGTGACTGCTGCTCTGTGCCATCTCCTGCTGGATCCTTGAGTCTGTCTCTTACCTCCCCGTCTACACCCTGAACTACTTAAAGGGAGAGATTGTATATTTCGCTGCTGTCACCCAGCACAGTTTCTGACACTGTCTATTGCTAGTATTTGTTAAATGAATGAATGTCGTTGGACACTTCATTTTTTTTAATTGAAGTATAGTTGATTTACAATTTTGTGTCAGTTTCAGGTGTACAGCAAAGTGATTCAGTTATATATATCTATATTCTTTTTTGATCTTTTCCATTTTAGCTTAGTACAAGATATTGAATATAGTTCCCTACACTATACAGTAGGTCCTTGTTGTTTGTCTATTTTGTATATAGTAGTGTATATCTGCTAATCCCAAATGCCTAGTTTATCCCTCCCTCCTCTTTCCCCTTTGGTAACCATAAGATTGTTTTCTATGCCTATGAGTCTGTTTCTGTTTTGTAAATAAATTCATTTGTATCATTTTTTAAGATTCCACATATAAGTGACATATGGTATTTGTCTTTCTCTGTCTGACTTACTTCACATGGTATAATCCTCGCTAGGGCCATCTATGTTGCTGCAAATGGCATTATTTTATCCATTATTATTTTATATATACCCAGGAGTAGGGTTGCTGGATCACATGGTAAGGCTATTTTTCATTTTTTAAGGAACCTCTATCCTGTTTCCCATGGTGACTTCACCAATGTACATTCCCACCAACAGTGTAGAAGGGTTCCCTTTTCTCCACAATTGGGCACTATAGTCTGGATGTGTTCAGACCTCACCAACAGGAGTTCAAATGAAGTCACAATAATACCATATATTTTTATATTGAAAGGAGCTTATGGCCAATTTTTCCTCTGAACAGTGTCCTCATTAGGTTGTTACAAATGGTTAAATGAGAGGACGGAGCCCATGGTGAGAAGAAGGCAACTTGGGTGCAAAATTTAAATGCTCAATAATCAGATAAATAATATTTTAACGCAATTGTGTTCATTTCTCAGGGCTGCTGTAACAAAGTCCCACAAAGTAGGTAGCCCAAAACAACAGGAATTTATTCTGTCACAGTTCTGGGCACTAGAAGTCAGAAATCAAGGTGCCGGCAGGGCCACGCTCCCTCTGAAGGCTGGAGGTACAAGTCCTTTGCCTCTTCCCAGCTTCCGCTGGCTGCCGGCCACGTTTGGCCTTCCTTGGCTTGTCGCTGCATCCCTCCAATCTCCGCCTTTCGTGGCTGTCCTCCTTTCATGTCTTGTGTATCACGCAGTCATGGTGGCTTTCCTCTAAGGACACCAGTCCCTGGACTTAGAGTCCACCCTTCTCCAGTATGACTGTATCTTAACTAATTATATCTACACAGACTCTACTTATTTCCAAATAAGGTCACATTCTGGGGTTCTGAATTTGAAGGGTACGCTATTCAACTCAAGCAATATTTTTTTAAATCGAAATCAATGCCAAAAATCCCTGAAGAACAAAATCTCAAAGTTCTAAATACAGGATCCGCCCCTGCCCCAGCACAGTGCCCCCCAGTCACCTCCCCCGGGCCCAGCCTGTATGAGATCATCTCTGTAAAAAGCCTCAGAACAGTGTCAGGAGTGAGAAAGACACGCTTGCCATTGATTTTTTCTACTTTGCTCTGTACATGTTCTTGTGTGGAACTCTTATCTGTTGCTGGGATTTGACTTCTCTGGGGTCAAGGGGTACAAGCTCTGTCAAAAACATTTCTCCTCCTGCACCAGACTGACATGAATCTGTTCTTTTTCTTTTCCGTTAGAGTTTATTATAAAAGATATTGAATGTAGTTCCCTGTGCTATACAGTAGGTCCTTGTTGTTTATCTGTTTTATATATAGTAATGTGTATCTGCTAATCCCAAACTTGTAATTTATCCCTCCCCTACCCCCTTCCTCTTTGGTAGCCATAAGATTGTTTTCTATGAGTCTGTT